>NC_041215.1:80530020-80698387 GCF_002837175.3 Physeter macrocephalus
GTGCGTGGGCCTCTCACTATCGCGGCCTCTCCCGTTGCGGAGCACAAGCTCCAGACGCGCAGGCTCCACGGCATGTGGGATCTTCCCGGACCGGGGCACGAACCCGTGTCCCCTGCATCGGCAGGCGGGCCCCCAACCACTGCGCCACCAGGGAAGCCCTATTTTTTAAAAGAATTCTTACAATCTCAACACTCATCATTCTCTAATCATTTTATTGACACAACTGAGGATATTTAAACATTTTTATGAGGGAATTACATAGTAATATATAATAAATATATAATGTATAATAACTGTATAAATATATAATAAATATCTTATGACGAACTTTTTCAGATTTATTGAATCTGACTTAAGCAGAAAACAGTCAAATAATCAGGAGAGTTCTAACTTACTAGATTCTTAAATAAAGGTTTCTTATTGTTATTGACATGAATGATGAAGAATTTTCATTGTAAGCTCATTTTATTTTTGTGGGTGGGTGGTGGACAGAATCAGGGACCTAATTCTCAGCTTTCATCCCTCTTCTGCATTCCAGTGGCATTAACAAAACACAAACAGAGGAGTTTCAAATGGTCATCATCAGAGCCAAGGCTATTTCAGTGGTTAGCCAGAATTAAATCTTAATGAATACTACCCAGCAGCTAGCCTCTAAAAGCTGGAAAAGGCAAGGGAATGAATTATCTCCTGGAGCCTCCAGAAGAGAACCCAGCCCTGCCAACACCTTGATCGTAGCCTGAACTTCTGTACTGAACTTCTGAGCTACATAACTGTAAGATAATAAATTTGTATTTTAAGTCCCTAAGTCTGTGCTAATTTATTATAGCAGCAGTAGAAAACAAAAAAATAGTACCCAACAGCAATGTAGCCTAGTAATTTCAGTTTTTAAATTTTTTTGTGATTTTCACATTTCTGTCACCATCACCATGCATTTGTTACCTCTAGCTTCAATTATTACCATGGTTTTATCTTCAAATGCACCAATTTTCTTTTTGATGATGACTAGTTAAAATCTACCCATCTGTTCAGGGTTTTTATAAAATTGCAACAATTGTATTCATTTCCCAGATTTCTATATCTTTTTAAAATGTCCTTGTACTTGAGTCATAGCTGCTTGTTTTTATTTTATAATGCCCTACTGTTTTAAGATAAAACCTTTCGGAAGATCTTAACAAATGTTCTTTTAAATTGCTTTAGTGCTTCCATTTCCTAAATAAAAGTGAATTCTTTTGTGTTTTGAGTTTGTGGACTGTTTTTCATGTGGTGAATTTTCCTTAAGTGCTTTGAAATTTTCATTTTCACTCAAACTCACTTGAGTGAAAAAGTTTGGATTTTGTTTGTGTTTGTTCTCTTCCTGAGCTCATCCTTTCTTTTTAAAAATTTTTTTTATTAAGAAAAATTTCAAGTAAAGAGAATGGTGTAACTAAACTCCATGTGGCAATTACCTAGATTTAATCTAGGTAATGGCCTAGACTATATTTTTTTTATATTTACTTTTTTTGGTGAAACTATTTTAAAGTAAATTGTAGATATTGTGACATTTCAATGTGAATCTTCTAAAAAATGACATCTACCTACATAGACACAAAGCCACCATCACACCTAAGAAAATCAACAGAAATTTCCTAATATCACCTAATACCCAGAACACATTTAAATTCCCCCCAATTATCCCCATAAAAATGTCTTGCAGTTGGTTTGTTCAAACAAAGATGCAATCAATAACTACTCATTGCATGCAGCTGCAATAAATTCTAGGTATCTTTTAAAATTTTTTTAATTTTTAGTTTTTTAAATTGAGGTATAGTTGATGTGCAATATTATATGTTACAGGTGTACAATATAGTAATTCACAATTTTTAAAGATTATACTTCATTTATAGTTATTATAAAATATTGGCTATATTCCCAGTATTGTACAATATATCCTTGTAGCTTATTTTATACATAATAATTGGTACCTTCTAATCCCCTACCCCTATCTTGCCCCTCCCCACTTCTCTCTTCCCCCTAGTAACCACTATTTTATTCTCTATATCTGTGAGTCTGCTTCTTTTTTGTTATATTCACTAGTTTGTTGTATTTTTTAGATTCTACATATAAGTGATATCATAAAGTATATGTCTGTCTCTGTCTGACTTATCTCACTTAGCATAATGCCCTTCAAGTCCATCCATGTTGTTGCAAATAGCAGAATGTCATTCTTCTTTATGGCTGAGTAGTATTCCATTGTATATATGTACCACATCTTCTTTACCCATTCATCTGTTGATGGACGCTTAGCATCCTTTCTTGTTTAGTGATTTCGTAGCTGTCTCCTGGAGACTATCATCCAGAACCAGGTCTTGTTTTATATGAGCAAATTAGAGCTCCTTCCCTGAGTAGATATTGCACATATAGTCCCAGAGCCTCAAGTCTCCATTCCTGAGATGGGCAGCCCCATCCAAGCACTGGTCCTTTCCACATGTGGGCAATTTTCAGTCTTCATTCCACTTCAAGAGTTTGATTCCCCTCCTGCTTCTCAGCCACTGAGATATTTATCTTGATTTTGAGTGTAACAATATCTTTTAAATATTTTCTCTTCTTATTTTATCTGTCGTTGGTAAATGTTTCAAGATCATAGTGGTAGTGGTCGTGAGGTGTGGCTGAGGGGTGTTTGTGTGAATTATTCCACCCTCTTGACCAAAATCTCTGCACTTACATTCATAATTTGTATCCTTTCCTCCATTCCTTTCTCCACTTTATGCTACTGCAATATTCAAATTCTTAAGGCATCAGTTTTGGTCTCTACTTTATACTTCTTAAAAATCTTAAATGGTTCCCCACTGGCTATCATTAAAAATGTTCAAATGCATTACAATTACATATAACATTGACTATTGGTTTAAGATTGAAGAATTGGGCTTCCCGGGTGGCGCAGTGGTTGAGAATCTGCCTGCTGATGCAGGGGACACGGGTTCGAGCCCTGGTCTGGGAGGATCCCACATCCCGCGGAGCAACGAGGCCCGTGAGCCACAACTACTGAGCCTGCGCGTCTGGAGCCTGTGCTCCGCAACAAGAGAGGCCGCAATAGTGAGAGGCCCACGCACCGCGATGAAGAGTGGCCCCTGCTTGCCACAACTAGAGAAAGCCCTCGCACACAAACGAAGACCCAACACAGCAAAAATAAATAAATTAATTAATAAACTCCTACTCTCAACATCTTCTTTAAAAAAAAATTGAAGAATTATTTCTAAACTTCATACTTTTCAAAAATTAGAATAACTTTCTAACAAACCAATTTTTTTTCCCATTTAGGAGCCAGGATCCTCACCAAAAATAGTTGTTAGTTAATACCAGGGAAAGACAAAAGTTTTGTTTTTGTTCTTTGCTGGTCTACTTTTCAATGAGCTGTGATTATTTCTTTCTACCCTAATGTGTTAGAACTATAAAGAAAGATGATTATATCTACCCACTGCTATTTTGGCATTTCTTTTGATTTATTTTCCAGTATTAGGGGTGGAGTAATATTGATTAATTCATACTTTCTTGGTCACATATACAAGAGGTAAGAATTAGGGATGCAGCCTATGCTATGGATCAAATTAAAGTTAACGGTTTTAATGAGATTAAACTTCTGGCTTTGACATCATTTATATATTGTCCTAGCCTGGGACTTCTGCACTTTATGGTAATCAGTGAAAACATGATGATTTACCTAGGAAAGCCCTGGGGTTTGCTTGATGGCAAAGAGATGTCCAGTGTAACCATGTGACTGTTCCTCATAGGGAGAGAGTTTCCGGGTGGGCTCACAGCAATCCAGAGTGTGCTCCTAAGCTTTTCAGGTTTACAAACTGGATTTTGACTGTCCAGTAGTCCTCTCTTATTTGCGGTTTTGTTTTCCACGGTTTCAGTGACCTGTGGTCAACAGTGGTCCAAAAATAACAGATGGAAAATTCCAGAAATAAACAATTCGTAAGTTTTAAATTGCACAGTTCTGAGTGGTGAAATCTCATGCTGTCCCACTCTGTCACTCCCAGGATGTGAATCATCTCTTTGTCCATTGTATCCTGCCCATTAGTCACTTAGTAGCTGTCTTGGTTACTCTTAAAAAATTAGGTATAAACCAGAATGCCAATTTATTATTTTACAATGGGAACTGCCCTTCAAGTGGTTGATTTTTGTGTCCCTTATCCAGTATACCCTTTTTCTATTACTAAGATACTTGAGAAACTAATTTTGTATTCAAAGTATGCTGGGTGAGTGGAGATTCAGGTAAAGGCTGGACTATGGCCAACCCTAGGAGGAAATTATCTGTCCCTGTAGGCTCCCTTGCTAATTCCACCATTAACACAAGGCAGAGCAGAGATTAGACATTTGTTAAGGCCTCAATAGATGGCTTGCTCCTGTTTGTACATCTAGCCCTCACAGAGTGGGCATTAAACAGTTCAATAGTAAAACCCAGCTGGAGGGACACTTGATGGTGTGACACAGGAAGTGTTCTGCTCAATGACTTCTGCACAGTGGGGGAGACTTTTTTCTGGTTGTACACAGCCTGGTAGCCCGTCAAAAAACCAGAGTGGTCTCTATAACCTCGCTCACCCCTAGAACGCAGAGGAGAGTTGATGGCATGCAGACAGGGAATGCAGAGAGAAGGGAATCACTTTTGGATGAGAGGCAACAAGCTTCTTTGGCAGCAGCATATGGAGAAAGGGAATCTGCTTAAGTTCCAGCTTGCATGGATGATCCAGGGCAAAGTAGAAACAGCAGTGGCAAGAATGATAGCAGTACTGCATATCTGATAGTTCACGTCTCTCTTGCTAATAATATTCTCAATGTTCATGCCTCCATGTCCTTTTACAAAAATGCTTTGGGAACCCCCAGTGTAGCTCACCCTGTCCATCATCTCTGCTCCTGCATCCCAAACTGCTGAGGTGTTCGCGTAGCTGTGAGAACTGGCATTACTGTAAATGTAGGATTTCCCACTTGACTAGGCATCTCTGAAACATGGAGCAATGTTTTTATCCTCCCAGATCCACTCTCTCTTTCTCAGTCCCCACAGCATGGAGGACCCCCCTCCTATAGCTCTATGTTTCTATCAGTCTTACTTATTTGCCTGGAGCCTCTTATAAAGAGGGAGCCCTTTTCCTTTTTAAGACAATCACTTGCTTTTGCTCCTCGACCACTGTTTCCTTTTAAATCAATCAATCAATCAATGTATCTATCTTTAACCTGAAAAAGGAAAACAAATAGCAAAATCTCCCTCTATTTTGCTTTCTCCCACTTGCTTCTGCCAATATTTTTTTTTTAGTTCTATCACAACTGAGTTCTAGAAAGAGCAGCTACTACAATCATCCTCTTTTCCTGACTTCCCAGCCCACTGCAATTGGCTTTGCTTTTATTTATTTCCCAGAAATTAATTCTTTAATGTTTCCAATAACATCCCCTTTTCCAAAGTCAGTGGAATCTTTTCTTCTATTCTTCTTATTTGACTTATGGAAACATACAAACCTATGATCATCCATTTCTGAAACTTTGGTTTCTACAGGACGAAGAGGGCTGTCGTGGGGCGTGGAGCTGAGACCTGATTACCTTGCATATCAATACATATTCATTAAGGGTAAGGGGCCTGAAAATTGTTTTTCCAGAGGGTCATGAACCCACTCTGGATGACTTTGGAGGTTTCCCCGATACCACTCTTTCTGGTCCCATTTCAGCCTCCTTGGATGACTGCTTTTTCCTGGTGGGCTCCTGAAATGTGGTGACCCTGGAGTTTTGCTTTTTGCTCTTCTCTCTTTACATGCCCTAGAAATGTCTCATTCACTCTTAATGGCTCCATCATTAACTACGTGCTGTCAGCTCCTGAGTCTGCATCTCCAGCTCCCAACTCTCTCCTGAACTCTAGGCCCAAATATTTAACTGATTACTAAATCTTTTCACCTAAAAGTCCCACTGGCATCTTAAACTTAATATACTCTAGACTTATCTCCCTCACCTGTCTCAAACCACCTTGATGCTGCTTCTATTCAGTTATTTAGGTTGGAAACCTGGGAATGATTCTTGACTTCTTCCTCTCTCACCCTTTCTAAGTCCTCCCTTCAATCAGAATCTGAGCTGTCCCCATGCTTTTTTCTATAGCTCTGTTACTACCAACTCAGTTCAGGCCTCTTTTGTTGAGTGTCTGACAAGATCCCAGAGAAAGAGTTTTGTGCATAGTATTTATTATTTTAATTATGGATATAGATTATAAATATTATGACCACATTAATTACATACATTGCTTTAAAGACCTAAAGTACCAGTTTTTCCAAAGGGCTTTTGATTAGCACAGTGATTACTGGAACATATCATAAGGAGGCCTCTTAACTAAGGAGATTTATGACCAAGTTTTGATTATCTTGGTTGGGAGGCCAAGGAAAACACAAGGGATGGGAAGAGTGAAAGGACCCTAAAGCCTCATGTTAGGCAACAGCTTCAATCTTCTTTTCCTCTGAATATTTTATCAGCACAGACAACATGTGAGGAGGCTGTTACTGGCTTGAATTTCTGCCTCTTGAATGCCCCATTCCAGATAAGCAGTGAAGTAGCCAGGGGACCACAATTCCCAGGCAAGGTAAGAAGAGGAAGAAAGAAACCCTCCAAATCCACAAACAAGATAAGAATCTGCATGTTCCAGTGAAAGGGAAATCAAAAGACTGAGCCATCTTATCACCTTTATCTCACTTAGTGCTTATCTCACTAAGTGGCATAGTGATGACTGAGGTTTTGGGCTAAGCTTCTCGGATTTAAATTCCTCATTGGTAGTGGCTTTCCCTGTTACTGCTTGTATTTTGGTCATTGGTACAATGAGGGGAAATGCTGTCCCAACAGCTTACTCTTGCCATAATGTGAGGAGCCCCAGGCAGGATGAGAAAAGGTCAGTCAGAAAAGGAAATAGCATCTATTAGGCAAGGACCAGCCATGTCAGTGGGCAAACTGAATAAGACATTGCAATGGTACAGAAGCCCTCCTTTAGCTAATCTCATGTGAAGACCTTGTTTCAAGTGCATGAAAATGGAGGGCAAAATGTGGCCTTTTAGAGGTGCTTTATCCATCATTATCTCAGATTTCCTGATGAAGCTGATAAGCTCTGTGTAGGCATTACACTAGCTTCTGTCATTGCTCTCCTGCCACCTTTCATGATTTCTTACTGGTTTAGCCCAGTAATCTGGGTAGGAGCTCCCTTAATGAACCTGCTCTGTTATGCAACCGCCCAATGTGAATATCTCTAGGTTTACCGATCTTCTCCTTCCCTTAAAAATCAGACGACAAATACTACATTTGAGACCTGTCTTTATTTAGCATTTTGTTTGTTTATATTCTGGCAGAATATTCACATAAAGGGTCCTACAATGTGGAAGAAACTGCTGTACTGCATTTTGAACGCATGGTATTGATTGCCAGAGAATCAGTTAAATTGCACTGTGAATAATGACTGGCACTGGCCTTAACCCTTTTGGCTAAAATTGCTTATTTGTCATCCTGGCTTATGGAAGAGATAAACAATTGCTTGCTGATGATCTAACGGATCAACTGTATCATTTGGCATGTCAGATGAGAGCTAATTTAATGAGCTGCGGTTCCTGCCAATTACCTGGGAACAAATCCCTCCTCAAGCTATTCTGTACATCATCAAAATGTTTAACCAAATTCTCGCTTGTGGCAGGTAAGATGATTGGGTGTTTGATTAGTCAACATGCTGTCGATATTATCTTGCGTGCATTTGTCCTGTCTACTTATCCAATCACCTTCATTCTTTAACAATGACAAATTATAATATGCAGTCATCCGATTCTTTATTTTAAATTACTCTGCTCAGTATGTGTACTAACTGTAAAGCCAGAACCTCCCCATGTGTGGGTGGGCTGAATTGCAGACCAGGTTATTTGTGTGGTGTGAGATCTTGTCAGTTGGCTGTACTAGAAAAAAGTAACTTTATTCATGTGCCATTTGAATGCCTATGAAGAAATCCTCTAACAAGACCAGGAAATCCGGATGATCCAGGAATGCTTTCACATAAGGGGGGATGTCTGGGAATGAGAGGTCTGTGGACTAGCTTGGATGGGGCAGGGAGAGACGGACGGGCAATAAGAAGGAGAAAGTGAGGAAGGGAAGTACAGGGGCAGGGCGAGAGGAAGCATGAGGACACGGAGCATCCCTGTGAGCAGGGAGGGGAAAAGGCCCGAGTCACCCAGAAAGCCTGAGGCCTCCCTGACAGGGAGTGTCATAAATCCTCAGCTCAGCCACCTTCCCTTCTCCTCCCTGGATTTCTATGAGTTTCAGGAAAAGCTCTTCCCCAGGAACATCTCTTTTTAGCTCTATCTTTCTACCACAGCTCTTGCATTTGAGTGCATTTACTGCTTCTGTTTTTCTGCCATGTTAACCGAAACAGGAAGCCCAGTTTTGATGTTAATCTCCTCCCAAATCAACCAGAGCGTTTGGGTAACTTTGGTAAATTTACCACCTACTACCCTCCCTGCCTCCGCCCTTCTTCTCTCTCATCTTTCTTCCACCTCTCTTGAGCAGTACACACCTCCTGTTTCCAGGACAGGTCTGAGGGTCCAGAGGAAAATGGCCCAGCAGCTTCTGTCCCAAACAATCTTATCATGAAATGTGTAACATAGGTACCTTTCTCTCTGAAGAGGAATTCTTATTATAGTTGCTCAGATGGTAACATTTTCACCATCTTTTTACATTCTCCCATGAGAAAAAGATTTCTGTTCTTGCTAATTTACTATACAAATTTTCTGAGGCATAAGTAAGAAACATCCTGAGCTGTTTTTACTCACAACACTTCTGACACCAAATATACGGGTTCTTTTCCACACCAAGCATTTCTCCAATTCTCTATGGACACCAACTGGGTGTCCCACAATTTGATTCAATTCTGACACTATCTATCTGGAGTCAGTGCAGACCCATGGGTTAAGGGCTCAGTGCCACAAGACTGCCCCCTGCTTCAGCCAGTTACTGGTCCCAGGTGGCCACCTGTACTTCTGACTGACTGACCATAAGTCAGGGGTTCTCACAACTCCCTCTTAAGGCTTAATAATTTGCTAGAACAGCCCACAGAACTCAGGAAAGTGCTTTACTTACTATGAGCAGTTTATTACAAAGGATAGAACTCAGGAACAGCCACATGGAAGAGATGCATAGGCAAGGTACGTGGGAAGGAGCTGGGAGCCCCCGTGTCCTCTCTGGGTGGACCACCCTCTCAGTACCTCTGTGTGTTCACCAACACAGAAGGTCTCCCAACCCCATGGTTTAGGGGTTTTTATGGAGGTTTCATTAGGTAGGCATGATTGATTAAGTCACTGATCGTTGGTGATAAAGTCCATCTCCAGCCCCTCTCCCCTCTCTGGAGCTCAGGGGGTGGGTCTAAAAGTTCCAACCCTCCAATCATGCCTGGGTGTTTCTGGTCACCAGCCTGAAGCTATCTAGGGGGACTAGTCATCACATCAGCATACAAAAGACACTTATTAACCAGAGATCCCAAAGGTTTTAGGACCCGTATGCCAGGAACCAGGGACAAAGACGAAATATCGATTTCCCATGGTACTACAAAATCCAAGATTTATTTCTGGCATCCATATTTCATTCATATATCATTATTCCAAGGGACTGGGCAAGATTCTTTAAAACTTGGAGACCTCTTTTGGGGTATTCTTTCCTGGCTCTGCCTTGTCACCTCAGGTATTGGGACAAAGTGTCACTTTCCTTCCACTATCCTAGTGCCACATCCTGGGCCTCTCCATCCCCGTGTGCAGGCATGCTTCTGCCTTCATCTGAAGAAGTCCTCAGGGGTTCACAGAGGGCTGGGGGCAGCATCTTTGGTTTCGGCACAGTGGTATTAGGGGCTGGGACTTCTACCATACATCCTTCCCCATCAAAACAGATTCAGGTTTTTGCATCCTACAGTCCCAGGGAGTCTTGTGTGCTTCTGGTTGTGCGTTGTATGTCTGGATTCCGCTGGGGGCCACGGCATCCCATCTGTCCTGTGTGTGACCTGCCCCTATACTGAAGCAAACTTGTGGGTTTTGTCTCTCATCTGGCCCCGGTTTGTTCCAGCGTGTAGTCTTAAGTAGAAATGAGTAAGCTACTTCTTTCTTTCTCCTGGGGCTCTGCCTTTTGAGAATATGACAAGAGGAGGCATATCAGAACCTGCTCCTCCAGTTCCAGCTTTGATGTTCCGATTTGTTCCCCAAGGACAGCTGACCACCTTGCTTCTCCTCCTCCTCCCAAATTAGCTTCCCTGCAAGTGAGAATTCAGTGCCCTTTCGGGTGACTGCAGCAGCAGTAGTTCGAAGTATCGCTCTCACAGCAATTTGCTGTAACAGGGTCTAATTCTCCAAACCGTGACTGCAGCCTTGTGCTGTTGTAAACTGCTTTCAGTAGAGAGGGGTTTTTCCCCTCTTTTCCATCATTGCGTGATCAGAAAGTTGACATTCAAGTCCCAGCACTTTTCCACTATAGAAAGCCGAGTCCACGTTGGCAAATTTCAGCTCTAGCAACAGGCCCATGGGTGGTTGTGACCACTTTTAATTCCTATCCCAGGGTTCCTGCTGGCTCGCTGTTAATCTGCCTGGCTCCCCACTGCTGAGGTCTGCCACGTGTAAACTTTCCTTCCTCTTCAGAGGAACAGGTATGGGAAGTGCAGTTAGAACCCAGTCCGCTGTTCAGGGATCCAGTTCAGGGTCCCACCTGGGCGAGTATCTGGGATGTGGGAGCTGCCCCCTATTCCTCCTCTCTGTTTTAAACTCAGGTTGGCCAGGAACAAGTCGTTCTGTCACCTGTGGCCCCTAGGATAGCACTTTGCCCACATGCTTAATAAATATTTGTTGAATTAACTTTAATAAATCCACAGCAGGACACATGGCTAAATACTTGTATTCATCACCTGCCGCTCAAGAAAGGGCAATATCAAGGGCATATGAAGGCTTCTGTGAACTCCCAGTGTGCTGTACATCCAGAGGAGGCTGTCTAATGAGTGTGCAAACCCTCAACACTGACCAGGATTAGGAAACCACACTTCATGCTCAAAGAATATTTTGCAACTATCTCCTTATCCGACTACAGCCTCAGGCAATCTTTTCTACCTTCCTCAAATTGTTCAATTCAGCCTGATTCTTTTCAACAAATTCATATTTTTACAAACTACACACTTGTAAACTATAGATTAGGCGTTGATGGAATACAGAGTTGAGTAAAATATAAACTCTGCCCTTGAGGAATCTACAGTCTATTGGCTCCCCCTTTTCTTATCTGTGTGACCTTAGGCAAATTACTTAATCTCTCTGTGCCTCAGTTTCCTCATCTAGAATACTGGTTTAGTAATGGTACCTGTCTCATGGGGTTGTCACGGAGGCTAAGCAGATTAAAAGTATAATGTACTTAAAAGTGTGTCTGGCACACAGAAAGCATTTAATAAATGTTATCTATTATAATTACTTAGACTGATACCACAGTTAATATAATCTGGCTGCTGTCTAGCACTCCCCCCCCAGCTCTGATTTTCCATGGTTCTCTGGCTCTTTATGTGACAGTGATGAAAGTGATGGACACTGGGTAGAAGTCTGTGTGTTGGCTAACTGAGTGGACCTGGAATTAGGGAAGCCGTGATGCAAAAGCTCAGGCTACGACTTCATTTTCTGCATTTTTCGTTCACAGAGGGGCCAGTTCCGTACCACAGGGATTCAAAATGACAGTATTAGGTAGGTGATATGTGTTGCACTTCCCCACAGTGTTTCCAAATCAAGGTTTTCAAGCCTTAAGTCATGTTATTAATATACCTATGTTATTAAGTCATGTTATTAATATACTTATCCTAAGAAATTATGTATTTGGAAATATTGTTTTGGAGGTTATCCCCTAGAGCCTTCTGGAAGGTTCTTTATTGACTCAACTTATGGATTAAATTGCCTTTTGACAAGGTTTTCCAATAAATCACCAATTACACTCTCAAGGAGGATCCAAGTGAGACCTGTTTTTTATTGAGGTCAGTTTCATTGTTTTAGGAGGATCCATTACATTACTGTTATTTGAAAGTAAAACAAATCCCCCAAACCCTTGGCTGCCAAGTACGTGTAACTCTGGCACTAAAAATACAGACAACAGCCCTAAATGATCGGATTATGGTTTCTGATTGTATGATCAGACTCCACGTTTCTCCCAGCATGAAAAGCACCCTCTTATCCTGTCCTATGGGAGCATACTCCATCCTGAGGCTTCCAGATTGCATGCGTTTCCCCTTCCTGTTGTGAGGCAGTGATTTGTAAATATTGTGAGAAGCCCAGAATGAAAAGGTTAAACTAGTACACTTTGGCTGGATGAGGATTAATTAGGAGCTGATTTGTGAGGGCTATTATGTGTGTGCTAAATTTACTGACCTTCTTTCCCCCCTGTATAGAATGAAGCTCTGTTCTCTATGCTCATTATCCTTAAATGTTTTCTTTTCTCTGTATCATCACCTCTTTCATTTTACTTGGTAGTTTTTAAATGCACTAATTTGGAGCAGTGGGCTTCAATGATTCTTGGGAATAGAGCATTTAGTAAGCACAGCTACGTGGGCCTTAGGAAACTTTTTTACGGTCATTGGGGGTTTTCTGGCACCAAGACTGGGTTCCTGGTCCAGAATGGCAAGGATCCCAACAGATACCCTCCCTCCCATTGCTCTGTGGGCAGCAGGCATGTCTAAAGGCCCTACAAACATGCTTTAAAACCAAGTGTTAAGTACTGCCTTGCTATTTCCTGGCTATTTAGGGATAATGATCTATTTTGTTGATTAACTAGAGTCCTTTTTCACCTATTTCTGTTTTCTTGATCAGCCTTTGAACCGTTTGTTGCTTCATTGTGTTGTTGTCCAAGGGCCGACTGGGGGAAGATTTCAAGGTGAGGTCTGGACATTCTGGCTGAGCCTAATTCTGCTTTGTCTGAGCATCCTACAAAATGCAGATGGCTTTCCTGCCTAAGAGCCCTCAGGTGACCAAGATGGGAAACAAGAGCAGAGGAGGAGATTCAGGTGAGAACAGGGAGATTGTGCAGGGGGTGCAGGCTGGCCAAGCAGTTCTGCTGGCTCTAGCCTGAGGTTTTTGATGGAAGAAGTGAGTATGGAAGAAGGCCACTCCTCTTTGCTTCCCATATGCTTTTGTGTCCCAAGTTATAGGGAGTCCAGGGTGGTGAGAAGATGAGGATAAGGGTGGTAGAAAGCCCAAAGCCCAGTCGAATCATTTCCTCCTGAGGTGTTATGTCTATCTCTAGCTCTTCAACTCACAATCTTTCTGCTTCTTGGCCTTTATCATCTAATGATTTGACAAAGGAAATTTGAACTCAAAGACAGAGGAAACAGAGCTCTTTTGACTGCTGGACATCTAGAAATTCTGGTAAAAAAAGTATGAGAGGGCAAGAGGAGATAGAAATAAGTACTAAAATGAGAATCTATGGTTTTATTTGCGTTTAACTGATCTCTGTATCCCTATATATATATACTTTAAGCAAACCTTGATTTAAATATGCAAATCTTGAGTTTAGAAAGACATGATTTTAAGGATTTTAAAAGAAGGCTGTATAAAAACATTCATATTTTAGAAAACTATCCCTTGGTGTGTTATAAATATGAATTAATTATGAAGGAAACAATTTACATACAACTTCTCAAGAGCGTGTCTAAGAGTGGGAAGTAAGCTACCTCAAGATAGTGAGTGTGGCTGCTCCGAATGTCTGCCCAAGCCCTTAGCACAGGTAGATGTTCAGTAACCACTGAATCCCCCAGTCAGGGTATTTTGACTCTGCATTGCTCAATTTTAGGTTGCTACTTGCTAGCAAGGTGAAGTTGAAGGTGAGAGGCAAGTCTCAGTATCAGCAGTAGCTAGATAAGCCTTGATGGGATGAAGAAAGATGAAGTTTCCAGGGCTTTGACATTTCATTCTCTTGTTATATAGCAGCTATAAAAAAGTCACTAGCATTTTCCTGTCTTCTTTACTGATACACACCAGCAATAGAAGAAATGAGGGTCCTAGTCTCATGCCTAATTTGGTAGCTTAACTGGTGAAAGGAACTATGAGGTGCCCCAAGCAATAGGGCTCATGTCAGCAGGTTTGCCCAAGCACAAGTCCCCTGCAGAGGTGATTGAAATGGGGAAATGTTTCATGTGAAGGTCCCTTTCCTGAAAAACCCAATGTGAACGATTACTGAAGGCCATTTCTAAAGTCATTTCTATAATGTGAATTTGCTGAAAATGGAAGAAAATGAAAGATGCTAATGTTTGAATATTATGAAGCTCGATGTTGTACACACCAGGACATTTCACATTGAACTTAATGAGTCACCCAGGTGTTCATTGACCAGTTGCTTTCTTATAATTTTTTTTCTTATGCAGTGGTCTGCTCTGCACATGGCTTTTTAAAAAAATATGTGGGATATTACAGTATCGAAAATATTACTGATGCAGATTTTATTCCCAGACCACTGAGTCTATTTAGACATGTCACGCTCATAAAAGCTCATGTTTATTGAAGAGGGTTATTAAATTTACTGTAAGATTTCATAAAGACCCTTTTAGGTGAAAAATGCAGGTAGAAAGGTTTGAGTGGATGCTTTAATAAAACTTTTATGAGCAAAAACCAAAAAAAATTCTAAATGCAAATGTCTTATGTGGAAGGTAAAAGCAATTTGTTTTTCTCATTAGGTGCCAGACAGTCGGCTAATGTGAAGATGACAGATTTTGAGATCTATGAAATCAGAGCCAGCTTACTTTAACAGAGGACCGCTAGCTGCTTACCTTCTCTATCAAAATGAGCATTCATTCCAAGGTTAGGTACAGATGTGTAAATGCCTGCCTGGTTTGGGAATGGTTCTATTTGAACCCTAGATATATTGTTGAGAGAACGGCAATACATTTAGTTTAAAACATACACATGTGCGCATGCAAGCGCCTACATACACGTGTGCACGGGCACACACACACACACACACACACACACTGTTACAGAATACAGTGTAATTAAAGATATTCATCACTATGTTCATTCAAACTGGTGCAATAAAAGTATCTCACACTGTTTCTCTTCATTACTATGCAAGGCCAGAGATTATATTTCTTGATTTGGAATGATGCCAGAGAGTCATTTCAATATTTGAGCTTTATACATTATTATTAATCATGATGATGATGTACTTTTCAATATTCATGGTACTTTGCAACAATTTTTATTAGCTGTTTCTCTTAACAGCTGAATCAGGTCAAGGAAAATTACTTACTACTCTGTGGCAGATAAAGAATCAGAGGCACATATACCTGACCTCTGGATCACACGTGGATTATTAGCATACCTTGTATGAAAACTCAGAATCTTGTGTTTTTACACTCTGAAGCTCTTCTCGCAATACTTATTTTGGAGAATAAATTGTCATATTAGAAGTTTCAGATATATTTGGGAAGCTAAAAAATACAATTGAGTAACAGTGTTGGGCATATAATAGGTTTTCAATAAACATTAACTAAAGAAATGTGTAAATATTAGAGGTTTAAAGCAAAAGATTTGAAAATAGTGCTTTGTTTCTGTAAAAGTAACATATTTTGAGTTAATTAATGGAAATTGGAATAGGACACCAGTGTTAAAAAAAGAGACAACAGGCTCAAAATGGAGTTACTTGTGCTAAGCCCCATGTCACCAAAGGGAGACTTAATACCTAACTTAATTACAGTTTCAACCTCTCCCAGGAATGGAATCTTAAACCAGTCAGTCTGGAATCACCTGGTCAGTACTAGTGAGATAATCTGCCTCATAGTCCCCTGCTGTCCCCTAAAGGAGGATGACACTGCCACAATCTGTTCTTTGCTAGTATAACTGTCTTGTCCTGCCCCCTTCTGCCTATGAAAGTCTTTCATTTTGTACAGTGCCTTGGCGCTCCTTTCTATCTGCTAGATGGGATGCTGCTTGATTCATGAATCACTGAATAAATTCAATAAGATTTAAAAAAATTTACTTAGCTGAATTTGTTTTCTAAACATTGTTGGTGCCAGTGGTGGGATCCAAAGGAAACTTCTGATGGCTTTGGGACAAGATAGATATGTGCTGTATCCACAAACCCTTTGAGTTCTCTGTCTTTCTGTTTCTGAGGGCTGTAAGTTCCTCTTAGGTCTGAGCTTTGCTCTCTTTCGATTGAGTTCCCATCTAAATGGCTTTCTAGTCCAGGGTTAATGAGTCAGTCTAGACTGACACTGTTACCAAGGCTATTGCCCCAGAATCATACCCCTGCCTCTCCCTTGAATGGAAACCAGTTGCTCTTATATGTCTCAGGAAGAAGCTGCAAAGAGAAAAACGAACTGGTTAGAACCAGCTAGGCCCAAGATGGCGGAAGATTTGACTTCTAGTAGACCTTGAGCCTTATTATACACTCATTATAATGCATTAGCATGCTAAATGACACACCTACCAGTGCCATGACAATTGCTAATTGCCATGACAACAACTGAAAAAGACCATACAAGGACTGAAAAGGTGTGTTGCCTCAGTTCTGGGTCCAAACTACACCCCTGTTCTAGGATAAGTCATGAATATTCCCTCTCTTTCCAATTCCCTCCCTTTTACCTCGACCCTCATATATATATATAGTGTCTTCAACCAAATCGGGTTGAGAAGTTGATTTGCAAACTAAGTTCCTGCTTCTCCATTCTTTGGCCTTTGAATAAAGCTTGTTCTGTTGCAGTCTCAGCATTGGTTTCATTATTGGCTGTGAGAATCTGAGCGGAAAAAGAACCTCTCCAGCCAAGACAAGGGATCTTGGCCCGGGCTAGGACCCTGATCCCCAGTCTAGGGCTTAGAGGATCAGCTTGAGATGGCAGATGTTTGCAGCCAGAATCCAAGTCCCTAGCCCTTGGTTAGTCTGCAGTCCCCATTTGTTGGGGTCTGATGGTTCATACTGTTGTTCCATTTTGGGAACTTCTAGTGGTGTGCACCTAAAGCTACTCTGAAGAGGCTACAAGAGCATAAACAAAAGTTTGCCAAGTTAATGGCTTTACAGATGTCCCCACCCCATATCCACTCTTGAATGAGGAGCCCTCTATGGACCCCTCCCAGGGTTGATGGGACTCTGAGGGATTTTCTGGTTAACTGCTATGTTATTCCCTTAAACAGCCAAGGGAAACTAAAATCAAAATTAATGGAAAACCTTACCAAATTTTGGTAATACAAGAGCCTGCAGATGGGATCTGCAGAAAACTGGCAGAAACCATCGAAGGATGAGAATTTTTACTAGAGTCAGCTCTCAAAAATCTCTGTTTGTAGTACCCAGTAGAGGGGAAGATGAAACTTCATGTTGTCCCTTCCTTTCCAAATGCAGACCCATTGATAATTGATTCTTTCTCTCCCAGGGACAGCTGTTATTTTCTTGTCTGTCTTATTTTGTGTCCTGAGAACTTGGCTTGGTAACCATCAGTTTGGGGGGTCCTAAAATATGGCTGGACAGAAATATGGGTTGAAGTCTACTTGCTGCTAGGGCCTTACCAAATTGCTGCCAGCCCTCAGGGAAATTATCTACGTCTTTTTTTCTTTTGGCCGTCTTTGGGAGAGTCTCTGAATATTGGGAAAGTAATATCTTTTGGACCCTATTTGGGGACACCTCTTTTGTCCATGGGTTGTTCAATACTGCCAGAGATATTTACTTTTTGTCCTGGCTGAAAGCTGACAAGATATTTGAAAGGATTTTTTTTTAAAGTAGCTCTATGGTCAGAAATTGGCCAAATAGAAAGTTGATATTCAGAGCCTGATAGGAACTTTTTTTAGACCTCCTCTGCCAAGCTAAATGTATCCTTCCACAAAGTCTTCAGAAGACTTTGTGGAAGGATTTACTAAAACATTCCAAAGAAAAAGATTTACTAAAAAAAGATTTACTAAAACATTCCAAAGCTCTACATCCAGAACATAGAAATGTTTTGATTTCCATCTTAGTGGAAATCATCTCCCTGATATAAAAAAGCAAAGTGAAGATAAATAACATGGTTGGATGGGCACATTAGCCTTTTGATATCATTTAGGCTGCAACCCAATTCTTTGAGAAATTAAAAGCAACTCTCCCTATCTTACAAATCTTTGCAAGACCAGAAATGCAGCTCTAGAAACAATTTAAAGTCCACCTATCCTTCTTACCAATCCCCAAACCTTCCTTATTCATCTCAAAAGGCTTGTAGGTATTGTAAAAATTCTGACTTTAGGGAACAAGAGTGCTTCTTGGAGGAACTTTCATTCTTTCCCTGTGCCTTGAGATGTAAATGTTCTACCTGATCATCTCCGGAAATTCTTATCTAGGCCATCACTTTGAAATACAAACTCCAGGGAGATAATTCTTATCAGAAAGAAAACAAAAGGAGAAAAAATTATTTGGAACTTAGGTGAATGAAAAATCACAAGTGTCTCCTCCACAAATATTAGTAAAAAGCTTTAGCTGCCATAACAGGTAACCTTAACTTATTCCATTTGTCTGAAACACAATTTGGATCCAATTCTTTTACAACTAGTGAGTTTTGTATTACTGTACCTGATTCATGGCTAAAATTTTAGAATGGAAGCTTAAGGTGTCTGTGTCTGTTTATGTGTGTCTATATATATATATGTGTGTTGTAGATGTGTGGCATTTTCTACCTCCAAATGGTATTGCCAAAATTAGTGAAAGAGCTCTATTTAATTGACTTAAAGAAAATTAAGCACTTAATATGAATTAAGTATTCCTAAAACTCTCAGAAATATAATGGAAACTAACTTAAATATTTTTCAAGTTCATATGATCTGAGATACTCTTTGGTAAATAAAAACTAGTTCTCTATTTAATTGACTTAAAGAAAATTAAGCACTTAATATGAATTAAGTATTCCTAAAACTCTCAGAAATATAATGGAAACTAACTTAAATATTTTTCAAGTTCATATGATCTGAGATACTCTTTGGTAAATAACTAGTTTAAGATTGTTAATTTCATTATGAAATAGGTATGTCTTCACTGTTGTCAGCATTAAAAATAATGCAGGTATACAACTTTTATTTTACCTGGGTTTACTAGTCAAATAAGTTCATGTTACCTCTGTTACAAAATTTGTCACCAAGTAAAATAACTTAGTATGATGAAATCTTCATCAGTAGTCTAAACGTAATTGTTAAGAACAAGTGAGTTAAATAGATGTAAGTGGGATAAAAGTTTGCAGGTGAAATATTTAGCAATAATTATGTTTTATGGTATGTCTACTTAAACAGTTTCTAAAATCTTCTCAGTTACTTGAAACCTAAAAGTTACACTGAGACAAGGTAAATGATGAATATTCACTGAATATCTAGATCATTTTCAAATAAAATAAAATGCTGCTACATTAATCACTGAACATAGGTTTATCCACTTCTGGTTTCCTTTTAAAAAAGAACTAATGGCATTTGGGTTTATTAGTAAACATGTTTTGTGCCACATGGAAAGTTTACTATGAGGAAGAATATACTTCAAGAAAGTATGAAATGTATTTATGAGTTTGCTAATCCACAATCCACAGAATGCTAGTGTAACAAAAAGTCCACAATTGCTTACTTCTTAGTTTTCACTAGGAATTAAAGATTTAAAAGGTTAAGAATTCTAATCAATATACGTAATTAAACCTGCTTAGAAATAATAAGGTGAAAGGAAACAACTGTGTATGAAAGGTAGGTAAAGAAAGTAAAATGATTGATTGTTCCAGGATAAGAAAGAAAAAAAAAAAATAAGAAAAAATTACAGAAGGTTTGTGGAAAAGGAATCTTGGGAAGGGAATTTTATGCATGGTCAAGCTGGCTAAGATTGCAATACATTTATTTAAGTTAAAAAAATATTTTAATATCAAAAGAATACTGGTACAAAATTAGAATTGGTTTTCTTTCTGTTAAAAGGACAAAGTTTTCTTGGACTTTTGGCCTGGTTTTGATAACAGATTGCAAAAGTTTCTTTACCTTTAAGGTAATCAGCCTGAACAGCAAAAATTTTGGTGTCTCACCAAAATAATTTACTGTGCTTCATATTATTTTTTATCAGAAGTCTTTGATTACTTAAGAAAATCCAGTCTTCTTAATATTAAAAGAGCTAAAGTTTGCTCACAACTAGGTTACTTTCTGTATTTGCCTTTAACATCTTCCATTGTCACCTTGGTTAGATAATTAAGTATCATTTCATAATAATCTGTGATCCTATTTAGTTAAATGTTCAAACATTTTGATGTTTTGATAACTTGCCCAAATCAAATTCTAAATGAAATTTTTTTGATCTTGAACTAACTTTGCAATTTTCCAGAGGGCACCTGGAACATGTCAAAAATTTTGTTCTCTTTCCTTATAAATAGAGATATGTTAAACTAATTAGGCTTATTTACTATGATAGATTAATGGGACGTATTGTTAAATAAGTAGTACTAAGCCTTCTTTTTGTTGTATTTATATAGGTATATGTTTTAAGTGTTCCAGACATTGTATGAAAATCTTGGAAATCTGCCATGTTCTGGTATAATGTTATCAGTTGGTTATTCCAGTTATTATCTTAAAATTCTGTATATCACAGAAATAACCAAATTTCTTTGTCAATTCCACCCTAATGAACTCTCATCAAATCTTTAACCATAAGCATTTTAAAGTCTTTTGTCATTCACCGACAGTTATTGTCTTACTCTGATATTTTTGCAAAAGTGAGACTCATGGAAAGGATCTTGCCAAGTGCTCCTGACCACTGACATTGCTGTGAAACTAGAAGGCATGGAACTTTGGGTACATATCTCACAGCTGAGGAAGGCTCCACCTGACATCTGGTCCTGTGCAAACGCCAGAGACCTCCAAATCAACTTGACTAGGAAGAAAAGTAGTTGCCATCAAGGTTTTTACTGCTTCCACCCAAGATTCCAGATCAAGACTTTATACTTTACTAAACACGAAACCCTTTCTTCTCTTTCTTTCCATTACTCTGGCATTGTCCTGGAAATATGCTATCATCCATATCTCCCAGGCCATTGCTAAAAACAGGTGACTTTTCAGACTGCTAGATTTGTCATCAAAAACTTTAATCTGTCCATGATGCTAGAGAACCCCTGGTTCTCCCTTTGACCAATTTTTCTTCTATTCCCAACATCACTATAAACTATAATCAACCCCCCTTGTAAGTCACAGAGTCCTACTTTTACAGCTAGAACATTCAGTGCCTTGTGTTTACCTTTCTTTGATTATAACTGTAGTTGTCCAATTGGACACAAATACCTATGCAAATCATAGCACATTTGTACCCCTACATTCTTATGGTTATCTAAATCAGATATGCCCCCAAATATGAGAAGATCTCACCAGCAGCACCCATATTCACAAGGAATTTAGAACAACTTTTTATTTCAGGCTAGGAGATTTACTTCCTGAATGCACTGAAAACATAACTGACCCCTGGCTGGAATAGGCAAATGGAACAATTCCTGAAAATAAATTTATTAACAGTGCCACCTTAGTGGAAGTGGTTTGTGCTCTGTCAGGATTTATCTTTGTCCGTGGTGGTTATCATTCTCCTTGGCCCTCAGGATGCCTAGATGGCTGGCGCATAACTGAGCAATGCTTCTTAGGTTATCTAACTCTGCTCTTAACCGTCCACAATCAAACTGAGACACCTCACTGGTCAACTCCCCTTAAGTTACACTGCTGAGTTAGAAAGGACCTACCACGAGGCATTAATGACTCAGGATTCGCTTCCTTTAGAAGGTCCCTACTTCCCTGGTTAGGACTGGAATGTCAGAAAAGGAACAAAGAGAATGACTGACTTAAAAAAATGTGAACGTGAAGTCATGACCTGTGACTCCCACACAGGATCAGCAAATACTGTGAGAACTTCAGAGTGGTAGCTGGGAGTGGCTCTAATGCCATAGACTGTGATCACTCTCTCAGTTAGGCTGAGAGTCTGATCAAAACGGGAGGATTGTTGAAAAAAAAAGAGACAACAGGCCCAAAACGGAGTCACTTGTGCTAAGCTCCATGTCATCAAACTAAGACTTAATACCTAATTACAGTTCCAACCTCTGCCAGGAATGGAATCTTAAACCAGCCAGTCTGGACTTACCTGGTCAGCACTAGTAAGCTAATCTGCCTCAAAGACCCCTGCTGGCCCCTAAAGGAAGGTGACCTTGCCACAAACAATCTGCTCTTTGCTAGTATAACATTCTTGCCCTGCCCCTTCTGCCTATAAAAGCCTTCCCTTTTGTACAGCCCCTCAGAGCTCCTTTCTATCTGCTAGATGGGGTGCTGCCCGATTCATGAATCGTTGAATAAAGCCAATAAGATCTTTAAAATGTATTCAGTTGAATTTTTTTTTTAATACCAGTTAGTGGGTAAGTTGGATATATTGTGTGTTTCAGAGTTAAGTGATAAATCACTGCAGGACAATAATGAGAGCATATGTCTCCAACAGCTTTTCAGAAAAGGTGTGGTGTTCTAAATGTAAACTAGTGGACCAAAGAGATAGTGAAGATTTATTTCCTATCTGTTGGCAGAAATAGATTTCTTTCCTTAGCCTATTAATGATGATGCATAAAAAATATTTATACAATAACCTCAGTTAAAATTACAAAGCAAATGTACCATAATTGAAATACCTAAAACCCCCAAGGGGCCACCTCAGCCTTAATAGTATTGAGACAGTCTGTATCCCAGAAATGTAGCTGTTCCCTGTGTATGGGGGAGCTCTAACAACGGTAATGCCATGTAGAGTTTGTGGTCACTGACAAACACATTATCCCATCAGTTAATCTGTACCTATTTGTGTCTTTGTGTTTCACTACCATACTACTCTTAAAATATCAGGATTTGGTGTCTTCATTTAGGCGGTTTAAATATAGTTCCCTCAATTTTCACTCAATAAGTTTAAAACATGAATGTTCTTTCTTCAAAATTGTGTTGTGTAGCTATATCACTGTTCAAAGAAAATGTCTAATCCACATTAGAGGATTAGACATTGAGCACAGTGGTACATACGTCAATGCTCATGGCTTCCTTCTATAACGACCAGGCAAGCTGGTTGCTGCCCGTGTTATCAAAGGAGGGCAGAATAGACATTTGTCTCTGTTTTTAGACTGTCCATCAGATCATTCATCATGGGGTTCACTTTTTCAAACTTCTTGGATTTTGAACAATTTAGTAAAATGAAATAAGCCAATCTTTAGTTTGTTCTTAAAGATGTTATCATAGGCAGTGCTGGGAATGAGAATTATAAGCTTAACACAACCTGTGTTTATACATTGAAAATGTTTTCTAACTAGACTTTATTGTTTGGACCCAGTGATTACCCTTTGCTCTGTTTGAATCACCTTTGGCAGTCAAAGAAGCAGCCGGGAAGGGACTCTGGACCAAACCAAAAAGCCTTGTTATCCAGAGCACTTGAGATTATCTGTATTTATGGGGGAAATACTATGTTATATCCCCATGATGAATTTGGGGATTCATTCAACCAATGCTTATTGAACACCTATTGTGTGAGAGGCACAGTGCTGAAACTGCTAATAGAGAATAGAGTCCTTATAAATAGTCTGCTGTACTCTCATTAATTGAGATGAGAATGGCCTGAACCTAAAATCCTGGAGGGGAGATCCCGTTCTGATGATGCTGGCAGCTTGGGAATAGCCACTCTGAAATAAGGCAGCAGGGGTCATCCATAAAACAGGCATACCAGCACTCTGTTTATCATGTTTAGTGAAATGTTGGGCAAAAGAATGTATCTAGGCTTGTGTGACAGCAGAGTCTACTTGTCCCCGTCATCATATCACCTGCTTTGCCAGCGATCATTTCCAATGACTGAGCACATTATGCACAGTAGGTGGAATTAGAATGTTTTCAGGAATTTTTAATGTTCTTCTATCTTGTGAATGGTTTCCTTCGGCAAATACTGATTTCAAAACACATGCTTCTTAAATACATAGTTGTTTAAGGGGGTAATCAGATTACACGGGTAAGGAACTTGAATTTTGTCATTTGTTTAAACACTGTCTGTCCCTCTCCCACTCCCCCACCCATGCTCAAAAGAAAAAAAAAAGAGAAAAGAAGAAAAGAAACAAAATCACATTGACATACAAAACAAAGAAAACAAAACCAAACTCCCCAGATGGTTTGGGTCACATGCTCTTGCAGCAAGGCTTGGGGCAGTTCTCAAATGTGGAATCACTACTATCTAAAGGGGAGCTCTGCAACTCTCTGTCCCTCCCACTGATTGTCTGCATAGTTGTAAACAATATCAGAAAATCAGTTAGACACTCGCGGTAAAAACCCTCTTTTGATTTTCAAAATCTACAAATCCTAGGTAGTCTGGCTCCAGACTTCTCATTCTTAAATAGTCAACTATTCTCCTTTTGTAAACTCATCCAAGTGCATCACTTTGCTTATGTTTT
This sequence comes from Physeter macrocephalus, assembly GCF_002837175.3. Lineage (NCBI taxonomy): Eukaryota > Metazoa > Chordata > Mammalia > Artiodactyla > Physeteridae > Physeter > Physeter macrocephalus. The sequence continues at coordinate 80,554,445 of NC_041215.1, forward strand.
ACTAATCCAGTAGATGACAATGAGAAAATATCTACATACATACATTGTTTCTTTGGGGCTTAATCTTCCTTGCTTAAAACTTTCGCTTTTGAATACATGCACATGGTGAAAAATTAAAACTGTGCAAAAGAACACAGTGAAAAGTAAGTCTCTCACCCTCTTCTGCTACTTTCACTTTCCCTAGCCAGAGGCAAGCCTGGTCCCCAAGTGCTTGTGTCTCCTCCTAGAGATATTCTGCGCACATACAAGCTAATCTTTCAAGTCACTTTTTAAAAATGGGTGAACTTTCTGAACAGTTTTGAACAGCAGCCCACTCAGATCAGTGACACCAAATGTGTCCTGGAAAACCAAGATGCCCAGACACTTCAGACAATCATATTCAGTTGGGCATATTGGCTAGGACACTCCAGCTCACGCTGTCCCCAGTTTATGGGAAGCACAGCTGAGAAGGTTGTAAAGGTGACATGTTTAGTCTACTGGGGCCCAGGCAGACACTGCGCTCAGAAACCTTGGCCATTTGCTGTTCACAGCACCACGGAGTAGTGCCAACAGAACCTGCATCAAAGACAGCCTGTCCCAGAAGAAACACACACATTATTCCAGTGGGGACACCAAATTCTAGTTAAGATGTGTCTATGTGTACAAGCTGAAAATATGGGAATTTAAAATCAACTGTTTGTTAAAAAAAGGGTATTCTCATTGATCCAGCAAGCCCACTTCTAGAAATTTATCCAAAGACTTAACTACACAGATGTGTACGACAACCATTTGGGAACAAACCTAAATAACCAACCATAGAGGATGGGTTAAATCAATTACATTAATTGAATATAAAATCACCTAGCCATTAAGAAGATGACAAAGACTATTAAATGATATAGAAAGGTATTTATAATACATGGCTAAGTAAAAAGAGCAATATATAGAAGAACGTGTACAGAAAAATATTATTTATGGTATATGGAGACTGTTATTAGAGATACCATGGGTGAGAGCTAGTGAAACAATTTACAATAAATATTAACTCTTTCTAGGTGGTAATAGGCAATTTTAATAGAAGCTTTTCACTGCTTATTTAAAATCTAAAAAATTTAACAGTGAAAACTTTTTATCTGTATTGAAAAATAAAACAAAAACTTTTTTTTTAAACTGAAGAATAATCGATTATCTCCTGAAGCAGCCAGTTGCAGAGTACTCACTAACCAGTTATTTAAATGGCTTTTTCTTGGGTACAATCTAATTTTTTTTTTTCAAACATCTGCTAGCTTGTCTCCCTCCCACCTTTGAAACTGAACCCTCTCATGATCCACTGATTAAAATAACATGTGACCCCTTCACAATGTCTTTGGATTATTATCTGGAAGGCAATTATAGTTTTTAATTTAGATGTGTTGCTTGAGCTTTGTTGAACAGTCCCCAGACCCTTTCAGTTTAGATTCTATGATAATAATGATAATAGCTAACATTGATTGAAATTTCAGCCATACTAGGCACTGGGGGAAGTGCTTTGCAAGTGGGATCTCACTGAATCCCTAAGCGTGTGGACCACTACTATCTTCTCTTTACAGATGTGGAAACTGAGGCTCCAAAAGGTTAAGTAACATGCCCAAGTTTATAGAGTTGAAAAAGTGGAGGAGCCAGGATTCCAGAACTTGGGCTCTTAATCAGTGTAAGAAGCTCTGCTGCCATCTATAAGACGGTCTCATCTCAGATTTGATGATCGGAGGTTTTTAAAGCATTTATAAATCCCATTTTGTAGACAATGAAATTGAGCCAGGAAATGGGTGATGTGTATGTGCTTGGAAAGGTAATCCAAGAAGAGGAAGACACAAACCAGCATCCCCTGGGTCTTGTCTCTACATTTAGCGCTAACGCACTTCTCAGAGAACATAAACCACCACAGTGTCCTGCGTGGCACTATGAAGAAATCATGGGATAGTGATTTTTGAGCCCCTCAGTAATGGAGGAGATGGAAATCTTCCCACCTCATCTTGCTTATTGCTGATTGTGTACACAACACTTGCCCATCAAGATCATTTTCAAAAGATGATTACTTCAGTGTGCCCAGGCCTGCAGGACATAAGTACATGGGCAGTGGTGGTAAGAGCTATAATTATTCTTAATGGAAAAATATGCAGGTAATGACTTGGATGATCATGTATCTGTAATGTACGAGTTCCAAAGCCCAATGAAGTAATTAAGCAATCTGCAAACATGCAGGCGGAAAAAGCCTGAAATGGAAAAGAACCAGAATAATGTTCCTTTTGAATAACTGGCAGCTTTCTTTTTTTTTTTTTTTTTTTTTCTTTTTGCGTTATGTGGGCCTCTCTCACTGCTGTGGCCTCTCCCGTTGCGGAGCACAGGCTCCGGACGCACAGGCTCAGCGGCCATGGCTCACGGGCCTAGCCGCTCCGCGGCATGTGGGATCTTCTCAGACCGGGGCACGAACCCGTGTCCTCTGCATCAGCAGGCAGACTCTCAACCACTGCGCCACCAGGGAAGCACAACTGGCAGCTTTCTTAAGGAGGAGTCATAAAAAGAAGAGCTCTTTCTTGTCTCTCTCTCTCTCCACCCATCCATCCATATTGCTTACTTGGTCTCATAAGCAAATATTTCTGTATCTTAGAGTACTAAGTATTTGTTGGAGGCCAGTTTTCCCAAGCTATCAGTTCAAAGGATAGTAGTTGTTCTTTATGGAATGTGAATTTGCATCTCGCTTTATCCTTATCAAGTTCATTCACACAAATGAGTCCATCTCACACGCAAGAGCAGTAGCAAGAGAAAAGACATAGGTCGTGTCCCGTCCCCACCCCCCCACCCCCCGGCAACGGCTGGAAGGTCTCAGTGTGAATTCCATCTCCTCTACTTACCCCGTGGTTGACTCCATGGTTAATCATTTATTCTCCTTTTTAGGGTGAAAATTCTCACTTCATGGGCAGATTCAAAGAGTAGGAGAAAGTTCTTCATCATGACAGAGCTGTGAGCTGTGCACCTAGGAAGTATAGCCATTATTATTACAGATCTGTGTAGAGCAGCTCTCTTTTCCCCGCTTCCTAAATGAAGAATCTGAGGCATAGTAATTTGTCCAAGGACATATAACTGGCTGTAGGCAGAGAAGTCAGATTTTCTGCTTGTTATTGAGTACAAGGTGGTGTGTTCTTAAAGGAGGGGGGAAGGGGGAGGGAGGGGGGGAGAGAGAGAGAGAGAGAGAGAGAGAGAGAGAGAGAGAGAGAGGAAAGAAGAAGAGGGTTGAGTGGTTGATCTTGGCCATACCATGACAAGTATGGAGTTATTCAGAGCATCAGAAATAGCAGATTTTCTAAAAATAGGCTCTTTCAAATGGTGGGTGTAGAGAAACTATTTGTAAACATGTAAACCAATCAAATCAAAGGGGTACTTTTGAGGAATACTAAACAAATAAATTAGTCTTCTGAAGGATTTATGGAGTAAAAGGCAGGGAGGAAATGGCTACATTAGGGCTGTCCAGGGAGCAATCAGCAGCACTTACAAACTATTAAAGCACTTTGTCCTTAGAAAGCAACAGAAATTCAGAGAGAAAGGCTTCTTTTTGCCTTTGAATACGCAGCCTCTCTGATGCCAAAGCAAAAATGTTGCTGTGAAATTTGCAAGAGGTTGTCCTATCATGAATTCATGCTGCAGCTTTTAAGTTTCTGTACATTGATACCTTGGGTTGTCATTTTGTCACTGTCACTAACAAAGCTGCTTCAGACCAAATCAGGTTTTAAGGAGACCTCGAAAGGCTGACAAAAAATGTTGAGGGATGTTATTGGTGGCCCAGTAGGTGGCAGCCTCCCCTCTGAGTTAGTGCCTTGAGAGAGGCTTAGGGATGGATGGGATAGGGGAAGATTCTGGCTTTATTTTTTTATTCAAAATATCCTCCCTTTTTTTGAGGTACACTGGGGAAAACGGCAAGTAAGGAATATATGGCATTAAAACTTTTTTTTCCTCTCCTATTCATATTGGACAATTACATGCTGGCTTCCACACACATTCAGATAAAGTGTTGTGGTTTTTTTTTTTTTTTTTTTGCGGTACGCGGGCCTCTCACTGTTGTGGCCTCTCCCGTTGCGGAGCACAGGCTCCGGACACGCAGGCTCAGCGGCCATGGCTCACGGGCCCAGTCGCTCCGCGGCATGTGGGATCCTCACGGACCGGGGCACGAACCCGCGTCCCCTGCATCGGCAGGCGGGCTCTCAACCACTGCGCCACCAGGGAAGCCCAGATAAAGTGTTTTTTATTTAAGATTGTATTGTTTTGTGTGATACCTTGCTGAGCAAATGCTGCTTCTTTCTCCCGCTGTTGGATATTCTTATTTGCTTTCACTTTGTAAAAAGATCCTGGCTTTCTTTGGATAAAAAGGCAATAGATATACAATAGGCACAAGCATAAAGTTCTTAGTTTGGGGGAGTAAATAAAGTTTTATTGGTGTTCTTTTCCATCTAGGTAAAAAAAAAAAAAAAAAAGCCACCCTTTCTTCCCTACCAAGCACCTGTGAACACTGACCCATGGTTTGTGGCTCCAGCCACTCCTCCCAGAGCCTGGTGTTCTTACATTTTATTCTGATACTCATACTCTCAGTCAACCTGCAGGAGATCACCTGGTCCATCCCCCATTGTTACAGGGTGAGAGTGGGCTAGTCCATCCCCTGCGCCTGCGGTTGTAGGTCTAGCTACTTGCCTCTATATTTCCTGGATAAGGAAAAGGAAGGGAGATGAGCCAGTGGGGGGCAGAGAGAGCTCCTTATTGCCTCCTTATTTTGTACCAGGCACTATATTAGTTACATATATTCTTTCATGTCATTCTTAGAAAAAGTGAGGGGGTTTTGGTGATGGGGATGAGATTAATAATGCCTCCATTTTAGGGGTGAGAAAATGAAGGCTCAAAGACTTGCCCAAGGTCACTCGGCTGGTTAAGAGCCAGGATATGAAACAGAAGCTTTTCATTAGGGGTTATTCAAATTTATTTCTAATATCCCCACCCCATTTACAAACGTATTGGCATTTACCCTTGGGCTATGTAGAACTAGTGCTCTGTCACCAAAACATACCTATTTGCCTTAGGATGGTTCATGCATTTCATCTCCAAATTAAAAACCTTTAAGAACCGGAAATACGCAGTCTTTACTCTCAACTTGAACCTAAGCCACATTTACCCTAGAATTCAGACTTGTGTGGACATCTCTAGAGGACCTGATGGGCTAATCTTTAAGGGGTCGTTTGCATGAGGAGGAGGAGTCCAAATTTGGACAAAGACAGGCTTAGAAGGTGGAGGGGAAGGGTCAGCAAGAAGTCTGTTTCTTAGGTTTCCTCCAGCCCAGTCTGGGTGGTAGAAATCAAGGACTGAAAATAAATCTGAGAGTTGCTTGAAAATTCAGTAAGACATAGGGAGCATCATATATTGGGGGCTAATGTTATAAACAAGGTCAGAAGGAGAAATGTTTCCTCATTTCAGTGTCAGTCATATCAGTTTTGACTTGGGCTCTTTGGAGTGTTATGAACAAAGAAGAGTAAACGGTCTTATCTTGGCAAATGGGCTGCAGCCACAGAAATGTTTCATGATCATTGTTGTGGTGGAACATCGGGGAAGACCCAGTTATCCAAAGAAAAAATTGTGGCTGAATGTTTTGTGTTGGGCTTGGGATTTTAAGGCAGAAGGCTCTGGCATTGTCTCAAACTGTACCATGAGGGAAGTCCTAATTTGATCTACTCAAAAGGCAATTCTGGTCCTCACCCATTTAATGGGTCCTTTGAGGTGAGATTCATGAGGAGGTAATGAGCAGACAAGAAATCTTGCTTAATTAGGTCTTTGGTTGATATTAACATGATATTAAACTGATCTTTTTTCCCTTTCATTCCCCCTTCCTGCCATCTAACCCATTTCTGAAGGGCAGAGTAATTAGCAGAAGAAAAGGGACAGACCTTACCCAGGCTTGGTGAAGGGAATATGGGTAATGCTTTTCCAAAAATAACTGTCAGAGGGAAGAGGACATAACTGTTGCCGCCTTCAAGTAGTTGAAAACCTATGTTGTGGAAGAGAGATCAGACATGTTTTGTTTGCCTCAAGAGGTTGCACTTGGGTCACTGGGTAAAAGTGACAGGGAGAAATACTTCAGCTCAGTGTAAGGGAGAACTTAGAGACTGTCAGAGCCATGCAGAGATGGAATGGACGGCTTTGGGAGAATGAATTCTCTGCCACTAGAGATGTCCAAGCAGAGATCAGAAGCCACCTGCTGGGATTATCCTAGAAAGAGGGAAAACGTAGGATTAGAGTAGGTGACCATTAATTTTCTTTGTAACCCTGAGATCTTGAGATTCTATGATTATGTAACAAGACTGCCTGGATTTTACTGAATCAAATGAAAGTAATATTTTTATAGTCAAAAAGCCTTTTCCTGTGACTGTAAGAAATGGTTTAATTGCCCAAACAAAACAAGAAAGCTCAGGCTTTCTTGACCCTTGAATTAGATACAGGAGGGCCTCAGCCCCCCTGTTTCATCGGTTGAAGATCTTACAAGCCTGCCCAAGATCTCTGCTGCTTCCCAGTGCTATTATGATCTTGCTTCTGAAAGCAAGTGTATTGCCTCTGTTTTATTCCTGCATCATCCTGGTGCAAAATTTGGTTGCTTTACTGATAATCTACTCACAACAAGTATTTAGTGAGTTTTTGTAGCATTTACTCAAGATTTGGAAGTTATACGGTGGGGATCCCCTTGCATAATTCACAGCCTCCCTTCACTTCCTACTTATATTACTCTCATCTCTTTCTTTTCCTTTCTTAGAACAAGGACCAAATTCTTCATGCAGATCAGTTCTGTCCACACTTAGGCTTTTTAAGATCTGTATAAGTCAGGATAGGTAAGATAAAGCTTCCATAATAAATCTTATTATAAAATCTTAGAGGCTATCACAACAAAAGTTTATTTCCTATTCGGTGGATGTCCAATATGGGTTATCAAGGAGCTCTACTCCATAATGCCACTCAGGCACCCAGGCTGACAGCTCAACCATTTCAACACATCAAGCACTCCTGTAAGCTTCTACCTCAAAGCAAAACACAGTGTTACTTCTCATAGTTCACTGGCCAGAAAATGTCCCACATGGCTCCACTAACTTTAAGGGTCTGGGAAGTACAAGGAAACCTAGAATAGTTAGTGAGCACTACTGTTTCTGCCTCCTATTCAAAGTAGAAAATTTCCCAACAATTATGGCTCTCTCCTCAAAGGGAAGTCTCATACCACTTACTACAAGAATACTTCCTTCTTCAATTTACATTCCTATTTTCAACTTAATTTTGCCATACTTCAGCAATAACTTCTGAGATAAATCCTTAAATCAGGAAGGTAAGAGCTCTGCTTGACTGAAGTTATATTTATGTTGGTTGCCCAACTTAATGGGCACTGTTTAAGTTTAGATGAAGCCACAGCTATCAAAATGCAATCCATTAGACTAGCTGGGAGTCACACATTATTTCTGGCTTAGAAAGTAATAGCCTTTATTCTTTTAGTTTTACTATGCCTGTACCTTTTCAGCTAGGACTTTCTTAGCCCCATCTTTAAAAGCATTGGCTTGCATGTCAATATTTCCACTATTTGAGAATAGATTATTTACCTCTAGTTAAAGATGCTTGAGGATTTTTATTCCTTCTGACAAAATTGATGGTAGGAGAGAGATATTCGAATCTAGGTTCTAATACTTTCACAAATTTGGTCTATCTTTTCAGAAACTGAAGTTTACTCTGAAAAGCTCAGGTTTTTGATTTTTGCTGTGTATCAGCAGTGTGTTTATGGTTATGGAATGTACCTTGCCTCTCAGTTTTTGATAACTGCTATTTCTGGTCCATGATGCTAGCCAGAGTATTTTGTCAGTGAGGGCCTTTATCCCTCACTTTTTAAATAGATGGCTTTTAATTTAGGCTGTCCTTCCCTTATGCACATATTTTGTAAACTTTTCTGCAAGATAAACTTCTGTACGGGCAGGGCGCCTCAGGCACTTCCTATAAAGTGGTTAACGTCAACACAAGTGAGAAATATCTTAGGAACATATGCTATCTCAAAATGCCATATTCACGCCAAAAACAAACACACAGTTTACCAAAGCAATCAACCAGATAAAATCAAACAGAGCAAGAACACCCGCCTAATGAAAAATGCAGTGAAAGCATTTTTAGTATAGTTTTAGTCCTAAATGTTGACAGTCTCTGACCCTAGCCTCTCTGCCAATGAGGGCGCTCAGACCCAGAGAGGGAGAGACTCATCCAACATCACAGTGAGAATTCTAAGGGCCAAATGTGAGTTTTGTGTTGACCAACTATGAAAATGTGGTACCTCACAAAATCACAAGTGTGGAAGGGACGAGAAGGCTGAGAGACAAAGGACCAAGCAGCCTCCTGCCATGTCTACTCACTCATTCCATCACTTAAAGATGTATGGAATTCTTACTGTGTCAGATGCTGTGCCAGGTGCTGGGGAAAGAACTGAGAACAAGACAAAATCTCAGTCCTCAAAAGGCTTGCTCCCTGTTTTTCTAACATTGAGTCAAATTTCATCACTTATTCAGAACCAGGTCTTCAGATACACAGACATTCCTCTTCACAGATTCCAGGCTCTATAGGCCTAGCTCCTCCAAATATGCTCCCCACTTCTGCCTGAAATGTTCATCAGAATATTGATATTTCTGCATTATTGTACCATACATCTGCCCTTAAATTAAGAAAGCTTATCTTAGAAAAATCATTCAAGCTACCAATTAATTTATAAATTATTTTGCATGATGCAAGATCATGCGTGGAAGGCACAAAGGCTTGGTAGTGTGAGTATAGGCCGAGGAGGGAAAAGTTAAGAGCAGGAGGGTGTAGGGGCCCTACAGCCTGTGCCAAGGTTGGTGAGTGTAATGAGCTGCACCTGAGAAGAGAAGAGGCTCATAAAGGCGAGCTGGGGGACCCAGCAGGAAATGGATCTTCAGTTACATGGTTCAAAAGGCTCTTAATGAAATGACTACTTACAGAGATGGGGATGGGGAAAAGGGAAGCAATAAAGGATGTTGAGGCACCCAGACACCAGCAACAGCAGGAAGTCACTGTCACCTGTTACCCCAGGGAGGACGCAGTGTTACAGGAGCCCAGTGAAAGTCAGAGACACGAGAGAGAGACCACTGGGCAGGAGCTATGATAGTGAAAGGCACAGCCACTGTCAACTACAGTGACTCAGAGGAGGGAGGAAGATGAGAAGAAATATACAGGTCCCCCTTCTTACACCCTCTAACCTCCTGCAGGAACTGCAAATTGGTCACATCCAACCAGAAAACAACTAGCCAGGGAACCAGAGTGATGCAGTTCAGGGAAGCCAGCTTCCCACAGAAGTGGGTGTGAAGGGGAGAGAGGGGATTTGAGATGGGGGGTAAATGAAGAATGACACACAAAGAGGAAAAACAACTTCCAAATGCATGTGAAAGTATAGAATGGAGAACAACTCCCAATCTACTCATAGCCCAGATTTAATAATTGTTAGTATTTTATATTTGGTGGAATGGAATACAGGCACACTCGTTTTATTGTATTTTGCTTTACTGCGCTTTGTGAATACTGCATTTTCTACAAATTTAAGGTTGGTGGCAACCCTGTGTTAAGCAAGTCTATCGGCACCATTTTTCCAACAGCATTTGCTCACTTCCTGTTTCTGTGTCACATTTTGGTAGTCCTCACAAACTTTTCCATTATTATCACATTTGTTATGGTGATCTGTGATCAGTGACCTTCGATGTTACTATTGTAATTGTTTTGGGGCACCACGAACCACGCCCATGTAAGATGAATTGTGTGTGTGTTCTGACTGCTCCACCAAGCAGCTGTTTCCTCGGCTCTCTCTCTCTCCTCTGGCCTCCTTATTCCCTGAGACACAACAATATTGAAATCAGGCCGATTAATAATCCTACAGTGGTTTCTAAGTGTTCAAGTGAAAGGAAGAGTTGCACATCTCTCACTTTAAATCAGAAGGTAGAAATGATTAGGCTTAGTGAGGAAGACATGTTAAAAGCCGAGATAAGCCAAAAGCTAGACCTCTTGTGCCAAACAGCCAAATTCTGAATGCAAAAAAAAAGTTCTGGAAGGAAATTAAAGTGTTACTTCAGTGAACACACGAATGATAAGAAAGCAAAACAGCCTTATTGCGAATCTGGAGAAAGTTTGAGTGGTCTGGATAAAAGATAAAACCAGCCACAACGTCCCCTTAAGACAAAGCCCGATCCAGAGCAAGGCCCTAATCTCTTCAATTCTATGAAGGCTGAGAGAGGTGAGGAAGCTGCAGAAGAAAAGTTTGAAGCTAGCAGAGATTCATGAGGTTTAAGGAAAGAAGCCATCTCCATAACATAAAAGTGCAAGATGAAGCAGCAAGTGCTGATGTAGAAACTACAGCAAGTTATCCAGAAGATCTAGCTAAGGTAATTAACGAAGGTGGCTACACTGAACAACAGATTTTCGATGTAGACAAAACAGCCTTCTGTTGGAAGAAGATACCATCTAGGACTTCCATAGCTAGAGAGAAGAAGTCAATGCCTGTCTTCAAAGCTTCAAAGGACAGGCTGGCTCTCTTATTAGGGGTTAATGCAGATGGTAATTTTAAGTCGAAGCCAATGCTCATTTACCATTCTGAAAATCCAAGGGCCCTTAAGAACTATGCTAAATCTACTCTGCTTGTGCTCTATAAATGAACAACAAAACCTAGATGACAGCACATCAGTTTACAACATGGTTTACTGAGTATTTTAAGCCCACTGTTGAGACCTATTGCTCAGAAAAAAAGATTCCTTTCAAAATATTACTTCTCATTGACAATGTACCTGTTCACCAAAGATCCCTGATGAAAATGTACAATGAGATTAATGTTTTCATGCCTGCTAACACAACATCCATTCTGAAGCCTATGGATCACAGAGTAATTTTGACTTTCCAGTGTTATTATTTAAGAAATACATTTTGTAAGGCTACAGCTGCCATAGTAATTCCTTTGATAGATCTGGGCAAAGTCTGTTGAAAACCTTATGGAAAATATTCACCATTCTAGATGCCATTAATAACAATCATGATTCATGGGAAGAGGCCAAAATATCAACATTAACAGGGAGTTGGAAGAAGTTGGTTACAATCCTCATGGATGACTTTGAGGGGTTCAAGACTTCAGTGGAATAAGTAACTGTAGATGTAGCAGAAATAGCAAAAGAACTATTAGAATTAGAAGTGAAGCCTGAAGATCTGACTGAATTGCTGCAATCTCATGATAAAACTTTAATGGATGAGGAGTTGCTTCTTATGGATGAGCAAGAAAGTGGTTTCTTGAGATACAGTCAACTCCTGGTGAAGAAGCTGGGAAGACTGTTGAAATGATAGCAAAGGATTTCGAATATGACATAAACTTAGCTGATAAAGCAGCAGCAGTGTTTGAGAGGATTGGCTCCAATTTTGAAAGAAGTTCTACTATGGGTAAAATGATATCAAACAGCATTTGTATGCTATAGAGAAATAGTTTGTGAAAGGAAGAATTAATCGGTGCACAAACGTCACTGTTGTCTCATTTTAAGAAATTACCAGAGTCACCCCAACCTTCAGCAACCACCACCCTGATCAGCCAGCAGCCATCAACATGGAGGCAAAACCCTCCACCAGCAAAAAGATTATGACTCGCTGAAGGCTCAGATGGTTATGTATTTCTTAAACAATAAGGTTAGCATTTTTAGTGATAAAGTATTTTTAAATTAAGGTAAGTACATTGTGTTTTTAGACATAATGTTATTGCACACTTAGACTACAGTCTAGTGTAAACATAATTTTTATATGCACTGGGAAACCAGAAACGTCGTGTGACTCACTTTATTGCAATATTTGCTTTTTTGCGGTGGTCTGGAACTGAACCCTCAACATCTACAAGGTCTGCCTGTATACTTTATACTGCATTGTTCAAAAGAATCCAATTCCCTATATTAAATCTCTTACGGATTGAAAAACAGAGCAGTTTCTGCTTGTTGCACTGAATCTTATTGAAAGCCATGTTCTACACTAGTTATCCTCTTTCTATTTGAAGAAGTTGGAAAGCTAAAAGCTATACTTCTTAGGTTGCTTTGCAGGTAGGATTCTGGATGTGAATTATGCTCTGCCTTTAAATTGCACTTCCATGCAGTTTGGAAGGCAGGCGTTAGGCGGCAACTATCTCCTTACTATGGTGGAGGAAGCAAGCTCTGCCAGATGCAAGTGTTGACAGTTGTTAGATCGCATATTCCACTGTGGGGACACCATCTTCCTGGGTGCAAGGAGCTGGTAGCAATGGCAGCAATGGTAGCTGAAACATCTTTGTATCACAGTGATGGTGTTAGGACCTTATATCTCAGTCTAGTGACGGCCTCCTGACTTTTACCCTTTGAACCATTCCATTGTTTAAAACAACCCAATTCCCTGTATTACATCTCTCACTGATTGAAAAACTTGCAGCAGTTTCTGTTTGTTGCACCAAATCCCGACCCTTATCCTAGGTCAGTTCACTTATGGAACTTAATTCAGTTCTGAAGAAGGATGCGAACTCTTAGAATTTATGTGAAAAGAGACGAAGGTTTGTTGAAACCCAAGAAACATTGTTTGATCTTGAAATTTAAAAAAAAAGGTGATAGGAGAATTAATTTCCAAATGATTAGACCGTATTAATAAAATGCTTACAGGGCCCCTCAGAAAAGGTATGTTCTGGAGATAAGAATGGATCAGTTGCAGAAGGGCAAGAATGGAACCCAGAAGGCTCAGGCTCAAGAAATGTGGTCTGGAGCACATTGGACTGTGTGGGCAGTAGTGAGAGTTGCTAAGTTGTATAGATTCTATGTAACCTCACTGAACACGTTTCCTTGCCCACCTGAATCAATGATGAAAGTCATGTGATGAAAGTGTTTGCCTTGCTTTGCTAACAGTGTGGACTTGCTAAGGCTGGTTTGACTGAGACATTCAAGGACCTTAAACTCACCCAGAGTAAAATGACCCATATGCTGGCTGGCCCCAAGGGCAGCCTCCATAATTAAACTACATCAAAGTGAAGCAGGACTCAGCATTGCCTTAAAATCATCATAAAGAATTTATTTGCACTAAAGCATTTGTGAACAATGAAGGTTTTACTGATGTTTTAACAGGAGAGACTGAAGATGTGATTTACACTGCATATGCTAGAGCATTTCACTAGAAAAAAATTCCCTTTAGACTTCTCTTTTCCTAGGTCTTTCATGTGGCCAGTAGGAATAAAATTGGCTTCTCTCTCACTTACTAGATGCAAGTTATAGTCTTGGCAAGTCTGTCGTAGGTCCTGGTAGACAATTTTGGAGGTGGACAGAGGAGGGTTGGAGCAGCTATGACAGCAGTAGTTCCTGACATCAGATTAGGATGAGCTCTCCAATCATCTCCTCTAACTCTTCTTTAATATATGTAAGTAGATTTACAGGGTCATACCAAGACCTGTGTGAGTTTTTCTCTCCAGTTGTAAACTGAGATAATAGCATTTTGGTCTCATCTTCTCTCTGATCTCCATTGTTTTCAGATTATCAGGAAACAATTTCCTGTCTCTTGACAATAAGAAAGTGGATAACTGCAGTTGCCTTTTTGTTTTAAATGACTTCAGTGGTTTTTGTAGGTAAGAAATCATATTGATGCTTCAGCTCCAATAGTCCTGGAGACTCACAGTTCAACCTGTCAGCAGCCACAGGAAATAGCTTCCCCACATAATTGCCACATAAGTGCTTAAATAATATCGTGAAAAGTGTCTGCTAAAAATGGAATTACATAAGCAATAGAGTATTGAGAGCTCCATTTATAAGTGTCTGCCATGTTTTCACTTGTATTTTCTCACTTAATTCACTCAGTACACCTTAGGGTAAGTATTATTAGCCATATTTAACAGTTGAAGAATCTGGGGCTAAGAGAAGTTAATTCATTTGTCTGGGCCATAGAGCTAATAAATAGTGAAACAGAGTCACTCACAGGTCTGAGTTGGAAGTGTGTGTGTGTGTGTGTGTGTGTGTGTGTTGGTAGGGGGCAGGAAAGAGACAGAGCAATCACAGCCCCCTCCAGCACAGTTTTCAATAATGATCTCTTTTTCCAACAGCCAAAACTGAAGGGAAAATGTTAGTTTTACTCGGCAGTTGAGATTATGATGAAAAGACAGAAGATGGAGCAGGGAAACAATACTATGAAATGTGTAGAGAAGGTAGTCCATTTAAAGTAAATAATCACTTGAGCATAACCTTTATTACAAAATCAGTGTTTGTATATTGAAGACAATTAGGAAACAAATAAAAATAAGAAAATGGAAACATGTGATTGATAGTTGATGCTCTTTATTATGTTTTCAGTACTTAACTATTGACATTTTATTGAACTATGTATTGAATATGAAGCCTGTTGACTAGTCTTGCAATTTTTTCTTTAAGTCTTCCTATTTTATTGCATTCCAATTCTTTACAAATTAACAAAGATAATAACAATGGGGACAAGAAGGGATCATTAGGCCTAAGTATTGGGGAGCTTCCTAATGAGTAAACTGAGATGTTATATGTGCATCTGGCCAGAGAAGGCAATAAATGTTGTAAGTAAACGGAAGAGAGACTAAACTGCATGTGCGAGGTCCTTCGGTCCATAAAGTGGAAGATCAGGAACTTGACCTTGGGTCCTCTGACTCCAGGGTCAGGGCTCTTTGCCCCACTGTGTAGTGTTTTGCTGCTGTTAGTTCTTTAAGTCTATGGCTACAAATGAGTGCTTGGTAATGACGAAAAGTGTTGAAATATGTTTTTGAGGGCGATTGTAAAACTGCCTTCCACATGTTGTAAAGACTGGATATGTTTTTTTGGAGCTGGAGTTGTTTAGGGCAGTCTTACATGTTGAGTTGTGGCAGATAACAGGGGCTGTGGATCACGAGATTTCTCTCCGTCCCTTCTAAATCTTACAATCTGTTAAATGTGACACAAAACTCAACCCAGTAAGAAATCTGTTCCCTCACTGGAGGCTGAACAGATACTGTCTTCCCTTCAGTCCCAGAAAAGAAACTACACAGCTTTAGGGAGTAGGTAACATTTTACATGTAAAGATGTAGCTGAAAAGGAACATCTAGCTAAAAGATCGAATGATTCTGATAGTTGTTTCTCTTTAACAAAATTCACAGGGGACTGAGAAGCCACAGAATAAGAGAACTAAAAAAGTGATTCCAATCTAGACTAATGTGGGTTGTTTAGTATTTACTTCTGTCAGTACATTAATCACGTCTTACTATGTTTCACGCTAAAGTTATATTTTAAAAAAAGCCCTAATGATAACATTGATGCATTGTCCCTCCTTGTGAGTATAAAGACTTAATTTGATGAATAGAAGTTAAGAAAATGTTTAATCTTCCATTATTGTATAATGATTGAGATTCATCCATCTGCTCTACAATAATAATAATTTATCATGAATGAGAGCAGAGAGCATACTTATAAAATTATGGAAGCATATGACAGAAATTGGCTTCTTTTTCCTAATTCAAAAATGTTGACCTTACCCCCCCTTTTTTTAACATCTTTATTGGATTATAATTGCTTTACAATGTTGTGTTAGCTTCTGCTGTATAACAAAGTGAATCAGCTATATGTATACATATGGGAGGGGGAAGGGTAAGCTAGGATGAAGTGAGAGAGTAGCATTGACAAATATACACTACCAAATGTAAAATAGCTAGCTAGTGGCAAGCAGCTGCATCGTATGGGGAGATCAGCTCGGTGCTTTGTGACCACCTAGAGGGGTGGGATAGGGAGGGCGGGAGGGAGAAGCAAGACCTTACTCCCTATTAACTGACCTATGCTTTTATCTTTAAGATTATTCATTATATTCCAGATTTCCCCCACCTACACCTTTCAATGTTCTCATTAATTCTTCTTGGAGGGACTGGAAAATAGAAGAGGACAGAGACTTGTAAACATCTCAAGCACTAAATTTTCTCATTTCTGTCTATTGAGCAGCCCTGTAGCAATTTATCTACTTCCTTTATTTTCCATTTAGTGTCCTTGAACATTTTATAAAGAAAATTTGAATGTTGGTTTTCCTATCCAGCTAACCTTGATATGATATTTTGAATTAGGGGTAAATTTTTTGCATTTGGGGTTGCCTACAAAGAAGATGTGAGTGTGTAGTTGGGGTAAGTCAAGGTAATACACTGGGTTTTCATTATGCAATATATTCTTCAAGTTTTCATTTTAACCTTGAGAGAGCACACAGGAGAGTGAGAAAGTGGACAGTCCTACAGAACGATTTGGGCAACTTTAGTGTCTCTACAGAGAGGGAATTCTTTCGTGAGCTTAAGCAGGAACCAAGAGATGGAAAGGCATGATAGAGTTATTAATGGTCTGGGTGGAGGAACAAACAGTCCCTTAGTGAATTTGCTAATGAAATTAGATGGAGAAGTGTCGGGACATACCTGGGGAGAGGAAATATCTGGGAGGAATGAGATCTATTGGCAGAGGAGTGATTCTGTCTAGACATTGATGATTTAATTTAGCTTAGAAATAACTTTCAGTTCTATGAACAAGTGGACTTGAAGTTAGAAAGAATTTATTAGGAAAAAAAATGCTTTTCCTGAAATCCAAGCTACTCCAGGATTGGATGATGAAAGCTGTCAATGGTCATAAAGAAGTCTATAGGGCAACGTAATTTGAGGAAAAGGCAAGCTGACCTGCTGGCTAAGTTATGAGTGCCATAAAAGAGGGCATGTGTGCCAAAAGTTCAGGGAATTAAAAAAAATCCAAACACGCAAAATGTTCAGGTAATTAAAAAAACCCATATTCATGTGCTATCGTGGTAATATTTGCTGTATTTGTTTTAGATCTATTTTTTTAAGTCGTATGTTTTAACAGATGCAGTCAAAACCTCTTTTTGTTCTTTTCTGATTAGGTTCCCCGCTTCAGAGATACCGTTCTTGTGAAATCAGTGTCTATCCTTCCCTTCTGCATTTTTATCCTCTTACTGGGTGCGCACGTACCTGGACAGAGTCTTACCTTCCACATAAATAACATCACACTGTACACACACCCTTCAGCAACTTGCTTTTTACATTCAGCATTGTTTCCAACATTTATTCGTGTTGATACATACAGCTCAGTTTATTTAAACTGCCGTATGGTATATTATGTGAATATATCACAATTTATTTGTCTGTCTCCCTATTGATGAATTAGGTTGTTTCCAGTATTTGGCTGTTAAAACCAATCTGCAGTGAACATATTTCTGCATGTCTCCTTGGGCATTTATGTGAGATTCTTTCCTAAGTTATATCTGTTAGTAGTGGAATATGTGGATCATAAGTATGTAAATATTTGAGTTTTTGAGATATTGCCAAATTGCTCTCCAAAACGTTTCAGCTGCCTTTTACTCCAAACAGCGGCATATTGTCATTTTGCCACATCTTCCACTTTTAAACTTTTTTGTCAATTGATATAGTTCTGTAAGATTTTCAATATCAGAGGAGGCCTGAGCGGCCTCTCAAGCTCCTTTTAGGTCTAAGAATCTATTCCCAACACACAGAAATTATATCCCACTGTGTTTCTTAATGAAATTGCTGTTTTACTAGTGATTGACTTAAATTGTAGCCTGGTATTGTGCCCATCTCAGACTTTTGAATGCTGATGTTCCTGAAATTTCTGGTGTTGCAAAAATAAGAAATTATTATTGCCAACTTTTAATGCCAGGTACACTCAGGGAATTCATACTACAGTAGATATGAGTAACTCCTGCCACATGGGCCAAGAAATACATATGCCATCTAGTTTGTGCAAGACAAAACATGTCTTTTGTGGGACCCCTGGACTGCTGCTAAGGGACTTTGGGGAAGGTAAGGAACCAGCCCCCTGCTCTTTACTTTCTGGGAGTATAATGGGCTCTGGCAGCCTTCTCTTCCCGTCCTAAATCTAATCATCTTACCCATCTCTCCATGGCAAAGAGGGAATTTCAAGGGCCTCACAGACTTGGAACAGACCGCAAACCTGGCAACCTACCACACGAATGCAATGATTTCTTTATTCACTCCTTCCAGGATGGAGACTAGTGCTCTAAGAAGTGACGTCTTGAAGAAAGATGAGTCTCCGTGAGCCTCAGTAAACTTGAGGAAAGATCGTGAACTTGAGAAAGCAGACCTGAGGTTAAATCAACACATTATTTTATCAAACAGCTAGCAAAACTGCTGTTTTGCAACTAGAGAAGATCTGGTTTGACTGACTTAATGAATTAGTATCTAGTAATGTGTATTTATTGTAACAGAAGACTGTAGTCATATGAAAAATAAAGAAGTAACAAAGCACACAAGAGTTAGGTCAAAATAACCAGAAAAGCTCCCACAGGAGGTTGAGTTATGGAATTCCAACTCCCTGTGGCTCTTCCCAGGTGATTTAGGGGGAGCAACCTGCCAGGAGAGCTTTCCTTCCTTGTACTTCTCTGGTAAACTATCGAGCTGAACTAAAAGTTGCTAAATGAAAATGAGTAAAAGAGTGGGGCTGGAGAAGCTTAGAGGTAGATGAACTATCTTACAGTGATTCGTTGAAAAGAGAAACAGAGGGCACATTATCTCCAAGTAGCCTCACTTTTTAACACCTTTCTAGATAAGCTCAGCTGAGAACTAGGAATGTTTGTTCAGGGTCAGGACAGGCTTTGGAACTTAGAAGGCTGCCTGCTTCAGAACACGGAGACAAGGTGACCACTGGTCCAGAGCAGTTGGAAGGTGGCGGCTCACAGAGACTCATTTTATGTCTTTTAAGTCTCTCATAAACTTAGAAAGCTTGCTTCCTCTCTCCATCTCACACTCATAGAACTACTTTAAAACTTATGTTTATTTAAATTATAGCCAATATTTAAATAGCATTTTGCATATGCCTGGAAATTTATGTATATGAACTCCTTTAACTCTCACAACAGTCACTATGTCTATTTTGCTGATGGGGAAACTGAGGCACAGATCAGTTGACAAACTAAAGTTCATACAACTAGTCGGCAGCAGACCTGGGATTTGAAACCGGAGCTAAAGCCTGTTCTCAACCACTGCATTATACAGCCCCTCATTTCAAGCATTGTTTACTGCCTTTTCCCAGCTTTTATACAAGTAAAAAGCATGCAGATGTGCATCTGCATTTCAACTTAAGTGACCATTCCTACTTGGTTCCATTATCTTTTAACCATTTTAATAAACCAACTCCTCAAACAGAAAAATCAGGTTAAAAAAAGTTTGTCATATCCTGTTTACTTTAACAGACAAAATACAATTTCAGCAATGCTCTTTTGATGTAAACATAAAAACACTGAAAGCGTAAATAAACTATCAGGCCAACCAAATAGTAATTATTTTGACCTTAAACAAGATATCCATCTGCTTTCCCAAGTAAATAATCTCTGACAACATCTAAAAGACAAGACCACGGAGCATTCAGGGCACTAATGTATGCACTACATGGGGATAAAAGAAGAAAATGCTGGTGGATCAAAGGGGGCACTGAGCAATGAGTAATGTAACACTCGTCTCAAATTAAACAGCCATCTCCATGATGTGATGCAGAGTTGTCGAACCCACTTTCTTTAGCAGCTGGAAGAAGAGAAGCAGTATTTCTGGGAGAAGGAGAATCAGGGAGGTTGGAGGGCAGAGATGGCTGGGGCAGAGCAGAGGAGGGGAAATAAAGAAGAGAACAGAGGAGGCCATCTTTTTGTTCTGGCTCCTACTCTGCGCTGCGGAATGGGTGAGGATCCACCCATCTCGCCCCACTCCAGTGTGATGGCACTTGCTATCCTTCACCATAACTTATGGGTGCCTGTGCTCTGGAGCAGTGGTGTCTAAATTTGGGGAGTCTTTGAGAATGTGATGAAAATATTAGAGTGTCTACAGAGAAAGATGCATAACTGTAAATGCAAACATTTCCACCTAATTTCAGGGACTCAAGGATTTATTGTGGTCCACGCACGTACTACGACCCACCCCTGCTTCACAGATCCCAGGAAAACAACCCCATTTTTAGAAATTGTTCAACCAATCAAATAGTGTTGAAGAAGCACCTAACATGTACTTGGTACTAGGAGGATACAAAAGGAAAGTCAAATGTTATTCTTCCTACTAAGAGCTTATGAGTTTATGACTAATTTCAAGATAAACCCACAAAATACATAGAGATTGATTAACCATCATTCTGAAATAATAATCTTAGTGAAACTTTATCTAGCACTGACTGTGGGCAACTATTTTAAATACAGTGTCAGCGGTTCTCAGACTTCAGTGGTGTCAGAATGACATGGGAGCTTATTAAAGCAGTTTCCTGGGCCTGCCTCCCAGAGTTTCTGATTTAGTAGGTCTGGGATGAAGAATTTGCATTTCTAACAACTTCCCAGGTGATGTTGTTATTGTGTGCTACTTCTTATGATGTAGATTCTATCATTATCCCCAATTTACAGATGAGGAAGCCTGAGCCCAGAGAAGTGAAAAAACTTGTTCAAGTTCACACAGCTGATAAGAGGCAGAGAGAGAATTGAAATGCAGGAAGTTTGGTTCCAAAGCAGAGATTGGCAAACTGTCTTAAAGGGCCTCATAATAAGGCTTCCAGACTTTATCTGGTCTCTGTCACAATTACTCAACTCTGCCACTGTAGCACAAAAGCAGCCATTAGCAATACTTAAGTGAATGGCATGGCTGTGTTCCAATAAAACTTTAGTTACAAAAAAAGGTGCCTGGCATGTGGGCTATAGCTTGCTGACCACTACCCTTGAGTCTTATGCTGTTTGAGGCTTAAAAGTGAAATGGCAATCTCAAAGGATTGTTTCTAAAAAAAAGATGATTGCACATTGTGTGTAGCACAGTGCCTGATATATAATGAATCAAAACCTGTTTGCCCTCATGATAATTACTGAGAATTCCCAAAGTCACAAGTAAGTGGTTCAATTCTGAAACCTTCAAGCCGGGAAATCTATGGGGTGGCACCCTTGGCCCCTATGAACCCCCTCCCCCTCCAGGTTCCAGCACTCACAGGGCATCTAGATTCTGTTCTAGAATCTGCTGCTGGTCCCCAGAGAGAGAGGACCCCAGTCCAATGGATGCATGAGGACTGCATAACTGTGACACAAATAATGGAGAATGACACAGAATCACAGAGCCACCAACTTTGGGGTCTCGAGTTAGAAGTGGGCTGGAGAAGAACTGGAAGAAAATTCAGGAAAAGGATTGGGATGATAAGGAAAGGCAGGGAATCAGTACCATGAAATGTATTATTGATGTACAAATCATGTTTCTTCTTGTAACAGAATTCTCCAAGTACCCAATTCATTTGAACCACACAGTGTTCCCTCTGTCACTTAGAAGTGCTCCTGTGAAGGGCCCCACTCTAAGGAGAGCCCAGAAAACCCCAAATCTCTTGACCGTCTTTATCATCTGATTAGTAGAAGTCAGCTCTCCATAAGATGCATCAATAGCACAGAAGTATAAAGACCTTGGACATCTATATTCACTCATGACAATCACTGCTAAGCACTTTTATAGCTCTTGTTCCCTTATGCTTTTTTTCGTCATCTATAAAATGGGGATAACAGTACCTACACATGGGATTGTTCCGAGGATGTGTGTAAAACACTGAAAACAGTGTCTGACACATAGTAAGTGCTAAACGTTATTTTGTTACTGTAATGATTTTATATCAACCTCCTGAAAACCCTGTGGAGTAGTAGGTAGGTCAGTTGTTATTACCTCTATTTCCCAGACAAGGAAACTGAGGTACAGTGACGTCTGATTCCATCCCCAGCTGTGGCAGCTCAGGAAGTAAGAGCTCCTGACTGATGGTTCAGGTCTTTTTTCGTTAGCCCAGAATCAAAATGATATTTTCCCTTTCATCTCAAAGTCCTTTAGGAAATTCCTAGTAGCGTCTTCTGGGATCATCTTCCTAACCCAAGCGTTCCCTTTCTTTAAGTGTGAACCTTCTTGTGGTAAAATCCAGCGCCCCAATTCACTATGGATTTGTGAGCAATTGCCAGACTGTTGGGACAGGTGTGAGGAAGCGGGGCTTTGAGCGTGTTTACAAACATCCCTCCCTTGAACTTGGGTAAGTGAATTAAGCTGAACAGAAGAACCTTTCGATTTCTTCCCTGTTTGCTGGGGGCACAGGAAGCAGGCGTTAAGAGTTTACGGACAGAAGGGTACGCGCTTGTGTGATGCCGCCGAGGGGTTTGAGGGCTCCCTCTCCACGTTAACATTAACGCGCTACTCGCACGGCGCTTTCCATTACAGGTACTTTCACATTTATTATCTCATCAATCCTCATTATACACGGTGAAACTTATGCTCTGCAGATCAGGAGACGGAGGCTGCGAGAGGTTAAGTGACTAGCCCATGGCTGTTCAGAGGGCAGAGGACTCAAAGCCAGCCTCCTACACCTGCAGTCAGGCAGGGTCTGGGGCGTGGGGGGACCGGGACCAGAGGGAGAGGTGTCTGAGGTTCTGGGTGGTGTGAAGAAGCAGGAAAGCCAGGGGGCCCAGCCCTGCGGGGAGCAGAGCGCAGGAGGACACCTGCCCTTAATGGGGCCTGCTTTGTTCTCAGGGCGTGTTGAGACTGCCCTGTGCCCAGTCTGCATCTGGAAGCTTTACGGGGATCAGACCACTGGACCTGACTCTCTTCTCCTTTAAAGTAGGGGTGAGGGAAAAAAACCAATGTCGTTGGATTCAAAATATCAGACAGGGCAAAATAGCTCCCTCTTGTGGCTATTTCTAGTAGTGGCAGCAGCTGCAAAATCAGCCCCCAAAGGAGTTTTTGATAAAGAGATTCCTGCGAGGGAGAAGATCCTAAACATGCAGTGTTCTTCCAGATACCGTTCTTCCCAGGTATGGAAGTTGTCACATCTGTCATCTCTCTATTGATGGACTTGTGTCTCACTCACTCACACACACCGCTATATACCTACTATTTATTTTGCTCTCAACTTCATGCCAGAGACTTTACAATCATTATTTAAGTTTTATTATTGTGGCATTATTAAACCCATTTAACAGTTGGGGAAGCTGAGGTTCAGAGATGTTAAGTAAGTTTATCAAAGTCACACAGCTTGTTAGTTGTAGAGCCTGAATTCAAATTCAAGTCGAATCCTAAGCTCTTCCCCATCTACTGCCCATCACAGACAGGATGCTTTGTTATTAACATCTGCCAACACAGCTGCTGACCATGACATGCCATTGTCTAGCACAAGGGTTATGCATCAGGGTCACAAAGATACTTTGAAAGTACATATTCCTAGCCACCCACTTCAGAAATATCAGTTCAAAAGCTCTGAGTGTGAGGTCAATGAATCTCTATTTTACAAAATTCTTCCCAGGCAATTCTGACACAGACAGCTCAGTTCAGGTCTATGAACTGGCATCTGTAAACCACTGCTCTGGTGCTTTTAATTTTTCTAGCTCTGTATCATCTGTAACTTCATTTGCTTTTGAGAAAGAACAAACTTAAGTAAAGAGACAGGCCCAGGAAGTATGAGGCTGAGCTCCTTGGTTTAGCTCTGTCACACAGGACAGGGAGAGGACGGACTAGTTGGGGACTTTCTCTGGACAAGTTTTATTGCAGGTTGTGCATATTTTATGCAACACAGTTCAGGTGACTGTGTTGACGGTATCACCCAAAATTGAGGAGAAAGAAGAGAAAGACTGGAGGCTCAGGCCATAAATGAGGCTGCTTCTCCAAGGAAATATAGAACAGAAAGAGAATAGCTTAGACTGAGCCTACAGGTAGGAACACAGATAGTGAGAAAGTCAGGTTTATTAGTTAGTATGTCACTAGCTGCTGTAACAATTAAAACCAAAAACATATAGTGGCTCAAACATAATAGTTTTTCTTATCCAGACAACAGACCGAGTCAGATGCTTCAGCTTAATGGCGGCTCTTTTTCCAGAGGTGATTTAAAGACCCAGTCTCCTTCCATCTTGTGGCTCAGTTATCCCCTGGGGCCTCACCATCTAATGCATCCAACAAGTGGAAGGAGACCAAAAGCATGTAGGAGACACACCCACTTCTTGAAAGCCTTAGCCTTCCAGTCATGACCTAGGAGATCTCAATTACATGCCCACCCCTAACTAAAGGGGAACTAGGAAATATCATTTATCTGTGCTCCCAGAAACAAAGAAGAATGTGACAGCTATGTTTAGCCAGTCTCTGCCACATCATGTGAGGGTCCCCTCCCAAAGCCTGTGGTTAGAGAAGGATCCTGTTGATGGCAGGTGAGGCAAAAGAGAGTATCCTGGACAAGGTCGATCAATGCTTTAAACTTAAATCTAGGCCAATCCAACAGAGCAATATGAGACTGGAGATTTGTTGCATCTCAAGGAACTTCTGCCGGAACTCCAGTGGCAGAGGATGGCATAGAAAATGAAGCAGGAAATGGCTAGGGCAAGGCTTTGGCAACCAAACTAGCCAGAGAATGGTGCCCCAGTGTTTAAAGGGCTCATGGAGAACTTGACTGAGATCATTCATTAATTTAACCAATATTTGGGTTCCCCTTCTCTGAGTCTTGTACCAGGTTATGGGAACAATCCAACTCAGATTGGTTTCAATAATAAGGAAATTAATTGGTTTACAAAACTGTCATGCATGGTTCTAGTGTGGTGTTCAGGCAAGGGCTGATCTTGAAAGCAAGTCATTGATGTCAGTCAGTAAGATTTCAGTTTCTCCCTCTGTCTCTGCTCTGCCTTCCTTTCAATTTGCTAAATAAATACATTTGTTAAAATGTTTGAACCATATATTTCACACAAAAAAAGACACTTAATCCCAAACATATTGAAAGGATAGAATCTCAGAATAAAGAATAATCCTTTGAATTGAATACATCTAACTTTATGAAAAAGTTATTTTTCACACAAAAAAAGACACTTAATCCCAAACATATTGAAAGGATAGAATCTCAGAATAAAGAATAATCCTTTGAATTGAATACATCTAACTTTAAGTTATTACATTGTTCTTATCTTTCCCTTAATTTTGCCATGAATCAGTGGACTGTCGTCATGGATGAACACCTGTCCATGGCTTGTACACAGCCCTGGGGCAAATGTTGCCCCACACAGAATATGAGATAGTCTAGTGCCCTCAGTGGGCTCAGGAGGCTCTCAGTAGAAACTTGGGTCTTTTCCACTATCCTACCAGGGAAAGGCAGATTTGTTTGGGCCTTCCCATAGAGTCTTCAGAAAATACCCTCTACCCCACACCCCACACCTCTGTATCTGCAGTGTTATGGTGCAACCTCCCTGTCTTTTCTGCAATGTTTAAAACCAAATGATTTAGCATTTGTTCTACTCTGAGAAGTTTAACTGTCAAATCCCATTATTGGATTTTTTTACCCAAACACCAGGACCATGTTCTTCTTTGTTCACCAGAATAAATGTTAAAATCTATATTTAGGTTGGAAAAAATTAATTGTATGAGTACAGACTTAGGAATACCAGTTTCACACAGATTTATATGAAAAAGTCCAGGGATTTTGCTTGATGACATCTCACATGGTGCAAGGTGTGAAGAGGCTCCTAAGTCAGCCTGAATTAATTGATGGAGCCCAGGTCACGATATGTAATCATTTCACCATTCTCTCCACTGGAGACTCTTGTTCAGTTCTGGGTGATCATTTTAATTGGACCAACAGCAGTGTTTTCTGAAAAGAATGGGTGATGATGGGAAGGGCCCTGCAGCCAGACTGCTGGGTTCAAATATTCGCTCCACTATTGATAGCTCTGTGATGATGGGACATTTACTTCAACACTGTTCCTCAGTTTTCTCTTCTACAGAGCAGGGATATTGATACCTCTATTTCATAGGATTTTTGAGATATTAAATGCGTTAAATATGTAAAATGCCCCAAATAATGTCTCCTTAGGGTTGCTATTATAAAAATAACAATTACTAAAATACAGAAAAATATTAATGGTACATACTTTCAGTATGACTTATCACTGTCCATGTTGACTGATGTTGTGTTTGTCAGGTTCCTCCACTATAAAGTTACTTTTATCCTCCCTTGCCATACTGTCCTCTTTGGAAGGAAGTCATTATGTACAGCCCACATCTAAGGAGTGAGCAGTTATGCTTCATCTCTTTGAGAGCTGAGGATCTATATAAATTATTTGTAATACTGAAGATTTGTCTTTCATCTCGCATTTATTTATAACAGTATGGGTTCATGGATATTTATTTTATACTTTGAGTTTTAATCCAATATTTATTTTGTAGCTCAAATTGTTCCAGCTTTGGCCATCAGGAGCTCTTTCAGTTGGCTACTCTGTCCCTTTGACATATCCCCATCATTGCGGGGTTTTTCCCTACCTGTACCTCCTTACTTTCTGACACTATAAGATGCTCCAGGCTCATCTTGTATATTTCCTGTGCCAGTCCTACTACCACCCATTTCTCCAAGAAGCCCTGTTTCCTTTTGTTG
Organism: Physeter macrocephalus; assembly: GCF_002837175.3. Taxonomy (NCBI): domain Eukaryota; kingdom Metazoa; phylum Chordata; class Mammalia; order Artiodactyla; family Physeteridae; genus Physeter; species Physeter macrocephalus. The sequence goes on from NC_041215.1 coordinate 80,580,925, forward strand.
GAGAATAGTATTAGAAACCAAGATCTCAGTGCTAGGTGTGCTTGTTGTACTTTTTTTTTTTTTTAATAGATCTTTATTGGAGTATAATTGCCTCACAATACTGTTCAGTATGACTTATCACTGTCCATGTTGACTGATGTTGTGTTTGTCAGGTTCCTCCACTATAAAGTTACTTTTATCCTCCCTTGCCATACTGTCCTCTTTGGAAGGAAGTCATTATGTACAGCCCACATCTAAGGAGTGAGCAGTTATGCTTCATCTCTTTGAGAGCTGAGGATCTATATAAATTATTTGTAATACTGAAGATTTGTCTTTCATCTCGCATTTATTTATAACAGTATGGGTTCATGGATATTTATTTTATACTTTGAGTTTTAATCCAATATTTATTTTGTAGCTCAAATTGTTCCAGCTTTGGCCATCAGGAGCTCTTTCAGTTGGCTACTCTGTCCCTTTGACATATCCCCATCATTGCGGGGTTTTTCCCTACCTGTACCTCCTTACTTTCTGACACTATAAGATGCTCCAGGCTCATCTTGTATATTTCCTGTGCCAGTCCTACTACCACCCATTTCTCCAAGAAGCCCTGTTTCCTTTTGTTGGAGAATAGTATTAGAAACCAAGATCTCAGTGCTAGGTGTGCTTGTTGTACTTTTTTTTTTTTTTAATAGATCTTTATTGGAGTATAATTGCCTCACAATACTGTGTTAGTTTCTGTTGTACAACAAAGTGAATCAGCCATATGTGTACATATTGCAATGTACTTTTGATTGCAAAGGTTTGGTGGTTTGGCGCATTATGATAATGCATTAGCATTTCAGCTTAGGCCACACTCCAGAGTTCCTGATTTAATAGGTGGGGAATGAAAATTTGCATTCCTAACAAGTCTCTGGTGATGCTGATGCTTCCTGTTCAGGAACCGCATGTGGAGAATCATTGCATTACGGGTTAAATGGGCTTTTGAGATCAATCCTGTAATAGTGTATTCCAAGTTTCAAGCTACTGACATGCACAAGTTGTCTTTTAGAATTTATATTGCTAGGTGTTAGTTGCTGTAACTGGGTTCACTTATCCTGTATCATTTACCATAGGAAAACATACAGTTAATGTGAGACATGGCCAAAATACTGAAGACAAGTAAAATTAGAGTTTTCAAGCTCATACTTATACACCAGGAATTCAAACTCTGCCTCAGTTTTTCAACTAGTAAAATGGAGAGTCTAGTTAACTTCTCTAGTGTAGATAGAGAGAGAAACGGAAGGAGAGATACTGTCTATGGGTTTATTTAGTAGAAGGGGAAATGTGTTCTGTCTCTATTCTCAGGTGTTGGGTTGCAGTCCAATGAAAAATACTCTTTTTTTTCCCCAGATACAATTTCTCTTCAGTAGATCTAACCTTACCCCAATGGTCAGTCAGGGATCCGGAGGAAGGTAGAAGAGGATTATTATTTTTTTGTGTGTGTGTGTGGTACGCGGCCCTCTCACTGTTGTGGCCTCTCCCGTTGCGGAGCACAGGCTCCGGACGCGCAGGCTCAGCGGCCATGGCTCAAGGGCCCAGCTGCTCCGCGGCATGTGGGATCCTCCCGGACCGGGGCACGAACCCGCGTCCCCTGCATCGGCAGGCGGACTCTCAACCACTGCGCCACCAGGGAAGCCCGAGGATTATTTTTATTATTTATATTTTATATATATTTTTAGTATCTGTTATTAATTATAAAAGTGGCCATCTTTACATATCTACTGTAGCTGTAGATTCCTAATGCTTTTAAAGAAGCTCTGTTAAGATTGCTAGAAACCTTGAATGGTTCTGCATGGGAGAATTCATGAGTGGGAGAATGAAACTAACATTTATTGATGGTTGTTATTACACAGTGTAGGCTAAACTTCTATAACAAATAGACTCCAAAATGCAATGGTTCTAACAAAAGTTCGTTCTTGCTCACACACAGTCTGGTGTGGGTGTTCCAAGGTGCTGGGGTGGCTTGCAGCGGGGGAAGCGATGGGTGGGGGGCACAGAGGGTGGGAGGTTCTGTTTCATGCATTTATTAAGGGACCCGGGCTGCCGTGTTCAGTGTGGCTTCAAAGTCTGTTTGACATTGTTCCAGCTCATGGACCAATTCCTGTGGCAGGGGAATGGGATATTGATTGACGCAGCCAGCCTAGGCCATGCCATTCCTGGGGTGGGAAAGGCTTCTGGGGAGTGCTGGGTAGACATGAACAATTCTTCCTCCTACCCAAACTTCCCTCCACAGAAAACTTTATAAACTTAGACATTTGTACTTTCATGTAAATTAACACACAGAGATAGTCTCCTAGGATTTTTAAACTTAAATTCCTTGTTCTACCTGTAGGATAAAGGGCTTTATTCACAATGAAGAAGTTCAAGAATTGGCCCCAGCAGATGGGGGCTGGTACTTTAGGTTGAGTTGGGCTGATGGGGGCTGCTGGGAGCTCCAGGAAAATAACCTGGTGTAGATAGATGGACGTAAGTTTGAATTCTGGCTTAGTAACTTACTAGCCAGACCCTGGGCAAGGTGCTTAAATTCTCTGGGTCTCACCTTCTTTCCATGTAAAATGCTAAGAATTTCAGCTTCCTTGTGAAGTTTTATAAGGAGTCAGATAAAATATATAAAGTGCCCAGTGAATACTGATTCCCTTTCCTGAAATCACATGTCAAATGTGGCCACCATTCCTCTTACATATAAGGCTACCTCTGATTACCGAGAATATACATTAATATGTTTTACCTGAGAGCCCCCAGACTGCCTTCTTAGCTTTGAACAATTTATAACAACACTTTAAATGGCTCTCACCCTGATGGAGGTAATCCTTCCACTGTTCTCAAGGGATATGTATAATTTGGATAATGTAGTGGAATTGGGACTTTTTTCCGTTTTTTACCATATCTCTGTTTTGTCTTCATTTTCCCCCTTTAGCTAGTAAAAGATCAAAATTAATTAAATCTTTTGATGTATTAGGATAGCTCTTAGAGTAAAAATGTTAAGATAAAGGCACTGAACTTTTCTACATGATTGTAGCTCTATAACCCGAACACAGATTTAATGCCATGTCTTTTAGCCTCTGGGAGATTAATTACTGCACCAAATGCTACCAGGCTGACTGAGTTTCTTACCTGAAGAGTGGGAACAGGAGTCTGCTATTTTATGGGGTTATATCTGAAATCAGTTGAACAGGACTCTGACCTGGCATGAGGCCTTAGGGCTGTTCACACCCTAGGCATTCTCCCCACCCAGACTCTGGTTGGTGCATGGGGTCTGGGCGACAAACCACAGTTAGAAACGGGGAGAGTGGTGATTGCCTCCAGGAGAAGGATGGAGAGCACGGAGGCTGGTAAGCTTGCTGTCAGGAAGGTGATGTGTTGCTATGCCAGGCTCTCCTGCCATTTCTCTCGCTTTGAACCCAGAGTATCTTAGTTTACTTTGAAGCAGGAGACATGAACTTATAAACACTGGAAACCTGTCTTTTAGTCTCACATGATGTGGTTGCTATTTTCACTCACCCCCAAACGCTCCTGTGGGCTTACAAAGCAGCAATTCTGGGCCCCTCTGCACCCCCAGCAGTGGAGAACCATTTCATAAGGACCTGTCGACTTCTCATTTGATAAACAATGAAACCAAAGGGATGAAAGCTGGATGATTTTTGAAGCCTTTATGGTCTTTTCCCATCAATTGTTAGCACTCTGCCTGGCTTGCGTGTGCTGCATTCTCATATAATGCATTTCATTTCTGTTGACAAACACTGACTGTTTTAAGGACCCTATGCAAAGAAAAAGCTGATGCTCACTCTGTTCAGGATCCATTTTCTGTTTTCATGGCTTGCTGACTTCAAATAAAGATGCAAAATGAGCTTGGGGGGACAATGCACATCAGATTACGTTTCCAGTGAAAGGGCCTTGACAATCACAAACATTTCTAAGCTCCATTTAAGGACCCAGTTATTTACATCAGTAATATCCAACACCATCAAATTTCAGGACAGCAAATGAAGGTGGATGTCCCGTGAAGTTTTTTGGGGTGGGATGTGGCTAACCAGAAATATTCAGGGGCTGTTACAGTAGGTCAGACCTCAGATCTGAACGACTTTAGGTTTCTGCAAATGACATTTCACTGGCGAGAAGGTGGCTTCGTTAAGCACGTGTTGAGCCCTGCGACCAGAGGCAGATTTACCGTGAAGCCAAGTAAAACTTAGCAATGTGGTCACATGGTTGTGCTTTTGAAAAATTTGCATAAATAAATAAGTCGCTCTCCCCTCTGACTTTCTTCCCATTGCATCTGTCCTTGAATTGGGTGGTACTGAGAAGGCTATAGGGATTTGGGGTTCTGGCAAAGGAAAGATGAATTGGGGATGCATTTACTTTAGGTTTAGAGGGATAATTTTATGTGGTTTGCAGTCGCTTCTGTGTTTAGTTATTTTTAAGTCATTCTGGTGATGGAAGACTTCTAGGAATACTTCTGCTGCCCACTGGGCTGACACACCCAACTTTGAAATGAATGTGTAGGGCCAGAAGCTGGATCATGATATGAACATACTATAATGCCTGATACAAATACTAGGTGGGTGGTGATGGAGGGGCACCATTAGAAGTGCCTTAAAAAAACCAGATGTGAAAATATTTGAAGGGAGGGGTTGGTTTTCATTAAAGCCTAGTCAAAATAGAAGTTCTCCCTGTCAGGGATATTCCCGATAATGTAGCGTACAATTATAAATGCACCATACAATTTCTCTTTTTGTGAGAATTCAAATGTATTAGAATTCCCGAGGGTAGGGCAGAATCTGTAGCAGTACCACCACCAGTGAATTCATCTCTGGGTGAGGTTGCATACACCTTTAAATACTGGTACTTAAAATACTGGTACTTTAAAATACTGGTGCAGATAGCTCTACTAAAATCTGGTGGTTCCAGATGAAAAGGTGCACAAAATTGTCACTGATTCAACAGACAGCCAGAAAAATGAAGAAACAAAACTCTACATGTTCAAGTCAATGCGTGTTATATATGAGTAATTTGACTTACACTATTATTATACCTCAATACAATGTAGTGGCAATTAAAAAATACATTTTAATTGTTGTGTATGCCTTAAGTGAATATTGCATAATTTTTAGAATATGCAGCCAAAAATGTAGAAAAAGTAGAGGTGTTTCACAAATTTAATTATAAATATGTATGTATTTTTCTGGATTTTATGATTTTTGTGGTATTAGTCAGCTTTTAAACATCAAAAATTTTTTTCACTCCAAATAAAAATCCATGTCCATACTTAATTTTGTATAGATAACTTTGTTTTTCTTTCTTGAAGAAGGTACCTCAACTTGTATAAACTTCAGGCCCCGTAAAACCTGGATTTGGCCCTGTTTGCAACCTGGGAAGATGTATACTGGCCATAGTTACGTGTGGCTTTACAGTAGTCTGTATCTTAATCATTGGTTAAAAATTTTTTTTAAATGCATTTGACATTCTAAAGAATTGGAATTGAATCAAAGAAAGTTATTAATACACCTCCACATCCCTAACATCTTAAAAAAAAATTTAACTGCAGAACTCACTTGTTAAATTTCTAGATCCTAAAGCTGCCTTCAGGGGAAAAACTCTTCACATCCCTGAAGCCAGGGAGGGTGGCATTTATCTTGCTCTCTCATGGCCATTCCTAGAAAATTACCTGTTCACCTTCTTGTAAAAGCTCCTCCCCTTTGGAGGTTCCTACTGCCTAGCACTTTCTCTCCATGAGTGAAAATTACTGAGCTCTCCACTTATGCTCTCAACCATCAAAGACTCTTTGCCCAACTTACTGTAAACCTAGAATATTTCAAACATCCATTATAACACACTCAACAACCTAGCTATATTGTTAAGGTGGCTGCTGTAATGTATTACCACACACCTGGTGGCTTAAAATATCAGAAGTTTATTCTGCCACAGTTCTGAGGCCAGAAATCTGAAATCAGTGTCACTGGGCTAAAATCAATGTATTGGTAGGGCCATGCTTCCTCTGGAGGCTTTAGGGAAGAATCTGTTTCTTTCCTCTTTCAGCTTCTAGTAGCTGCCAGCACTCCTTGGCTTGTGGCTACATCATTCCAAACTCTGCCTTTGTAGTCACATTGCCTCCTCCTCTTCTGAGTGTGTAAAAATCCCCCTTTGCCTCCCTCTTATAAATATACATGTGACAGCATTTAGGGCCCACTCATATAGCCCAGGATAATCTCTTTATCTCAAGATCCTTAATTTAATCACATGTTTAAGGACCTTACTCCCCCCCACCTTTTTTTTTGGCCACATAAGGTGACATTCATAGGTTCCAGGGATTAGGATGTAGATGTCTTTTGGGGACCAATTTTCAGCCTACCACGCTAACGTGGCAATTTTTGGATGTCGTCATCTCCATGCCCCTCCTGAACTGTTCCAGTTCAGCCACCTACTTCCTGGACAACAATACTCTGAGGACTGTCATACCCCAGAACTGCTCTGTGTTAGAGAGCTGACGACAGTGTCTGCCCTTCTCTGCCACACCCCTACCTCCCGTGCAACTATACTTTGACCTCAGAGACTTTTGGTTGCTTAAATCCTCAATTTTGTCCCAATCTTTCAACCCCCTTCTTGCTTCTCTTCCTTCCTACTTAGCCTAGACACTCCAGGTGATTGAAAACCTTGAGCTTTTCTCTCACCTGATTACTTGCAGCCCTCCAGGGCACTATTCTAGAAAGCCCTTGAACCTGGACTCACTGGACTGTGGACATGCTTGGCTTCTGCACTTGGTCTGCTGAGTCCTCATGGAAGGAGAGTCACAGAACCACATGGCTTCCACTCTCCAGCCTCAACACCCCTGCTTCTGCTCCATTAGCAATCTTTCCTTTCCTCTGTTCCTCTCTGTCTGCTGAATAATCTTTCTCAGATCAGGTTCTGTTGACCTCCTCTATCAGAATCTCTTGGAACGCTTGTGAAAGGAGACTCCTGAGTCCCACCCCAGATCTTTGGATCAGAATCTCTGGGGAGGGGTCTAGAAATTTTCATTTTCAACAAGTCCCCACCAGGTGATTTTTTTCCCCCTCAATTCTACATTGGTTCTCAAGTATTTTTCCTTCTGGGAGTTTCTAGTATACTAACCCCAGCAGTTAAAATATGAGTTTAGTACCAGCTGGGAAACACCATTTCCAACCTCCCTGAGTGCCCCCTGCCCTCCGGAGATGCATGGCTCTCCCTGTGGCCTGGCATCAAAGAGTTAACCACTCCTGTTCTGACTTGCTGGAGGCCCTTACCACACTAGTTAAGTGTTTCAAGTACATCTTTATTTTCCCTCCTTCCTTGACATTGCCCTTCCCCAACTATCATCTCCTTTCTCTTCTTCTTTTTTTTAAATATAATTTTGCTTAAAATGTATCAGTCAAAAAAAAAAAAAAAGAGAGACAACGACCAAAAAACCCTCCAAAAAAAAAAAAACAAAATAAAAAATATGTTATCAGAAAAGACAACAGAAAGCACTCAGCTAATTCAGGAGAAAGGGGTTTTAACATAGGGAATTACCAAAAGGGTTGGAGAGCAGACTCAAGGAGCTAAGACAGTTCCCAGCACTCTGGTTGTGATCCAGAGACCGGGGAGTCCTGCTGTCACCACTAATGCTTGATTCAAGAACATAATGCTGAATAAGGGAGCATTAATGATTTGAGAGCACTCTCCAAGAATACAGAATTTAACACCTTGACAAGGACTCCAGGAGATGGTGCAAACTCCCTTCTAGGGTGGCTCCTAGAAGCCTGGAAAAAAGTGATGGCCTACACTAAGTGAGGTTGCAGTGTTGGGACTGCCATGACAGAGGACGGAAGAAGGGATTCAAAGGCCCAGAGAAGTCAGCAAACTAGAGTGGATATACCATGAAAGGCCAAAAAAGTCACCCCATGGTTATGTTCCATGGGAAGGCTCGAAGGATACACTGTTTACCAACGATACACAGGATTCACTTGTGGGAGGCGTGTCAGCAACACCAAGAAGTCTCATGATGACTCTCCTCTGTAGGCCAGGGTTGATGGTAGGAGATGCTGCCAGAGAGCCAGGCACTGGTAGCAAAGTCCTAGACCATGAAACAATAGAGACCAGGTGGCAGTGATTAACCTTCAGCAGCCAGGTGGACACAATTATCATAATGAGTAGCAAGTGCAGAGGGGAGCAGAGTTGCTAATCTGCAGAGTTGTGGATGATTAATTGAAGGTAGCAGTCCTAGGGACAAAATAGATGAGCAGAGACAAGGGTACTACTCAATATGGACCTGAAAAGAAATCAAGGATGGATGGTATTTTAATTTCTTAGGGCTGCTATAACAAAGTACCACCAAAGTACCTGGTGGCTTAAAACAACAGAAATTTATTCTCTTAAAGTTCCAGAGGCTAGAAGTCTGAAATCAGGGTGTTGGCAAGGTTGGTTTTTTCTTCAGGCTCTGAGGGAGGATCTGTTCCATGCCTTTCTCCTAGCTCCTGGTGATTGCCAGGAGTCCTTGGTTTGTTAATACATCACTCCAACATTTACCTCTGTTGTTACATGGCATCCTCCTCTCTGTGTGTCTGAGTCCAAATTTCCCTCCTCTTATAAAGACAGCCATCATTGGATTAGGGTCCACTTGGTATAGTATGATCTCATCTTAACTTGATTACATCTATGAAGCACCTATTTCCAAATAAGGTCGCTTTCCGTGGTCCCAGGTGGGCATGAATTTGGGGGCACACTATTCAATCCAGTAAAGATGGTCAGAAGGCTGATGGAAGTTTTCCTAACAAAAAGGCATAATCCCTTTCCCATTTTTAAGACCCGAGAAAGTTTTGGGGTCTGGAATGTATTGGCTGAAGGAGAGGTTCAGTTCCCTGGTGGGAGGATCCTGCAACCCTGCAGCACGTGGACGTAATAATGATCTTCCTAGTCCTTCCTTAAAGGGGTATACCACCATTTACCTGGGTAACTGAGCACTGAGGACCCAAACATTTCAAGAATTATTGGACAAATGATCCCAGTTGGCATTAACACCTGGAGACCCAAGCATCCTCATGGGCCTCCTGCTAGACTGTGGGTATAGTGGAGCCAGGTAATAAATTAATGCAGCCCTTGCCACAGTGGGTAGGTTAGGTCTGGTTCGTAGTGGGTAAATTGCATCTGCAGATCCATCTGGTGGTCATCTTCTTGGTCCCTGAATGTATAATTGGAAAAGATATACTTGGTACTACCCCTGTATAGGATCTTTGGCTAACTGAGCCTCCAATATGGTACATTTGGAGACCAATAAGCCATTTGGTAGAAATTTAACTACATTGGATCCCTTCCACATAGACGAGAATAGTGACTCATTCATACAGAAACAGACACATGTTCTGGGAATGGATCTGCTTTTCCTGCCTACAGGACCTCTTTTAGCACCACTATTTAAGGGCTTGTAAAGAGTTTGATCCATTGGTGTGGGATCCTACATACTATGACATCAAATGAGGGGACCCACTTTCCAGGAAGGAGGTGTGGGAGAGGGTCCATGACCATGGAATTCACTGGTCATATTATACATTGCACCACCCCAAAGCCAGTGGCCTGATAAAGCATTGGGGTGGACTGCTGAAGTCACCACTTAAGTGCCAGCTTGGAGGTAGTTTAGAAGGTGGATGCCATCCTCCAGGACACAGTGTACACCTAGAATCAAAGAACTTTATATGTGGCTGTGTTCTCAATAGGAAGAATACATTGGTCTGAGAACTACAGGACGGCAGCAGATCCCACTTTCTGTAATTTTCAATGACCTACTTAGGGAATCTCATCTTCACAAATTTGGGCTCTGCAGGCTCAGAGATTTTTTGATTCCCAAAGGGGAACACTTCCACCAGGGGATCTAGGAAGAGTCCCATTGAACTACCAGGCTTCTATTTGGGCCCTTTGGGCTTCTGATGTTCAGGAATGAGCAAGCCAGAAGAGGAGTTACCATTCTGGCAGGGGTCATTGACCCTAACCACGAGGTGGTGGTAGGCTGCAGTTACACAGGGAGCAGGAAGTAATGTGTTGGCCTCCAGGTGATCCATTTGAGTGCCTCTTGGTATTCCCTTTATCAGTTTTGATAGTAATTAGACAAGTACAGCAACTTTGGCCTGAGAAAGGCATAGTGACCATTGCTCAGATGCTTCAGGTATGGGATTCTAGGTCACATCATCAGATAAGCCACTGAGACTAGCACAGGAGGTAGCTGAGGGTGAGGTGAATCTAGAATAAGTAGTAAAGGAAGGAAATGATGAGGATAAGTTGTGGGCCCAAGACCAGCTGCAATAGTGGGGCTGCTGTTCATCCTACTCATTTTCCTTTTAGATTCTGCTCAGAAGAGAGGTCCACCAGAATCTTAAAAATTATTATTTTTTCTTTTAATTATATCAGGATGATAAATGGATTCTTAACTTACGGCCTATTAATAACTCAATATATTAAGTTTTAAGTTCTATTTTTCTTCCTTGCAACTGACTCCCCTATCACCTCAGTCCATCAGATTCCTCTTGACACTGGTAATATCTGCAACAGGCAGCAGGGAGTGGTGGTGGGGTAAGTCTGGTGTTTTCTTCCCCAGAGGGATTTGTTTTTGAGTATCAGCCCTTGCAGACATATCTGTTGCCAACTGGGTCAAGGGAGAGGGAGTAATCCCCTCTCCCAGTTTTTGGAGGGTATCCTGACTTTTTGGTATTGTGAACCCAGGGTGCATTAAGGCTGGTAGTTAGGAGGTTGTGTTGATGTGACTGTCCCTGAGGCTGCCTGGCAAAGCCAAAGTATTGCATTGGAAATATACATATGGACCTTTTACTAGAGTTAGGAAGGAAATTAGCTATATCTCTGGGATATCATCCACCACAAAAGCAGGGCTGGAAGCCAGAAGTGGACCAGCCAATTGCCCAGCCACAGCAAGTATCAGGCATTATTTTCCAGGGACCAGTGCGGGGGCAGACCTCAGTGGCTGTCCAGGGACAACATCAGATCTTCCAGCTCTCTCCACCACCACCCTCACTGCCATCACCTGTTGTCCAAAGGACAGACTGACTGGAGATGGCGTAGCACTGTACTGAAACTGAGATTTTTGGCTGGAAAATCACTGTATTGCACCAACTGTATCTGAAATTAGAAGGGTTAAATTTTCTACCATTAGCAGAAATAGAGACTTGGAGTCCAGATTATACAGGTATGAAATAAAGAATGTTTCACACCCTCCCCAATTATACCAACTTATATCACTTTGTAATGTTCGCTTATTAAATACAATTTTCAAAATTCAGATTGGTCCCTCATGGTCCCATTAACCAAAAGTAACTACATTGATAACAGTAACATTAAAATGTAATATATTTCCCCAAAACAATCTTGAGAAAAAAAAACAACAACAGTTGGAAGCTTCACACATCCTAATTACAAAACATATTAAAAAGCTACAGTAGGGCTTCCCTGGTGGCGCAGGGGTTGAGAGTCCACCTGCCAATGCAGGGGACGCGGGTTCGTGCCCCAGTCCGGGAGGATCCCACATGCTGCGGAGCGGCTGGGCCCGTGAGCCATGGCCGTTGAGCCTGTGCGTCCAGAGCCTGTGCTCCGCAACGGGAGAGGCCACAACAGTGAGAGGCCCACGTACCACACACACACACACACAAAAGAAATAGGTAAAAAAAAGCTACAGTAATCAAAACAGCATGGTGCTGGCATAAAGACAGACGTAGACTAATGGAATGGAATAGGGAACCCAGAAATAAACCCTCACCTAAGTGGTCAAATGATCTTCAAATAATTGTGTGTCAAGTCTACACAATGGGGAATGGATAATCTCTTCAACAAATGGTGCTGGGGAAACTGGATAGCCACATGCAAAAGAATGAAGTTGAACCCTTATCTTACAACATATACAAAAACTAACACAAAATGGATTAAAGACCTAAATGTAAGACCTGAAACTATTATAACACTCCGAGAAGAAAACATAGAGAAAAAGCTTCATGACATTGGTCTTGGCAATGATTTCTTGGACATGACATCAAAAGCACAGGCAACAAAAGCAAAAATAGACAAATGGGACTACATCAAACTTTAAAACGTCTATGTAGCACAGGAAACAATCAGAGTGAAAAGGCAACCATCAGAATGGGAGAAAATAGTTGCAAACCATGTATTTGATCAGGGGTTAATATCCAGATATGTAAAGAACTCCTACAACTCAACAACAAAAAACCCAAATAATCCAATTAAAAATGAGCAAAGGTTTGTGACCACCTAGAGGGGTGGGAGAGGGAGGATGGGAGGGAGACGCAAGAGGGAGGGGATATGGGGATATATGTATATGTATAGCTGATTCACTTTGTTATACAGAACTTTATATGTGGCTGTGTTCTCAATAGGAAGAATACATTGGTCTGAGAACTACAGGACGGCAGCAGATCCCACTTTCTGTAATTTTCAATGACCTACTTAGGGAATCTCATCTTCACAAATTTGGGCTCTGCAGGCTCAGAGATTTTTTGATTCCCAAAGGGGAACACTTCCACCAGGGGATCTAGGAAGAGTCCCATTGAACTACCAGGCTTCTATTTGGGCCCTTTGGGCTTCTGATGTTCAGGAATGAGCAAGCCAGAAGAGGAGTTACCATTCTGGCAGGGGTCATTGACCCTAACCACGAGGTGGTGGTAGGCTGCAGTTACACAGGGAGCAGGAAGTAATGTGTTGGCCTCCAGGTGATCCATTTGAGTGCCTCTTGGTATTCCCTTTATCAGTTTTGATAGTAATTAGACAAGTACAGCAACTTTGGCCTGAGAAAGGCATAGTGACCATTACTCAGATGCTTCAGGTATGGGATTCTAGGTCACATCATCAGATAAGCCACTGAGACTAGCACAGGAGGTAGCTGAGGGTGAGGTGAATCTAGAATAAGTAGTAAAGGAAGGAAATGATGAGGATAAGTTGTGGGCCCAAGACCAGCTGCAATAGTGGGGCTGCTGTTCATCCTACTCATTTTCCTTTTAGATTCTGCTCAGAAGAGAGGTCCACCAGAATCTTAAAAATTATTATTTTTTCTTTTAATTATATCAGGATGATAAATGGATTCTTAACTTACGGCCTATTAATAACTCAATATATTAAGTTTTAAGTTCTATTTTTCTTCCTTGCAACTGACTCCCCTATCACCTCAGTCCATCAGATTCCTCTTGACACTGGTAATATCTGCAACAGGCAGCAGGGAGTGGTGGTGGGGTAAGTCTGGTGTTTTCTTCCCCAGAGGGATTTGTTTTTGAGTATCAGCCCTTGCAGACATATCTGTTGCCAACTGGGTCAAGGGAGAGGGAGTAATCCCCTCTCCCAGTTTTTGGAGGGTATCCTGACTTTTTGGTATTGTGAACCCAGGGTGCATTAAGGCTGGTAGTTAGGAGGTTGTGTTGATGTGACTGTCCCTGAGGCTGCCTGGCAAAGCCAAAGTATTGCATTGGAAATATACATATGGACCTTTTACTAGAGTTAGGAAGGAAATTAGCTATATCTCTGGGATATCATCCACCACAAAAGCAGGGCTGGAAGCCAGAAGTGGACCAGCCAATTGCCCAGCCACAGCAAGTATCAGGCATTATTTTCCAGGGACCAGTGCGGGGGCAGACCTCAGTGGCTGTCCAGGGACAACATCAGATCTTCCAGCTCTCTCCACCACCACCCTCACTGCCATCACCTGTTGTCCAAAGGACAGACTGACTGGAGATGGCGTAGCACTGTACTGAAACTGAGATTTTTGGCTGGAAAATCACTGTATTGCACCAACTGTATCTGAAATTAGAAGGGTTAAATTTTCTACCATTAGCAGAAATAGAGACTTGGAGTCCAGATTATACAGGTATGAAATAAAGAATGTTTCACACCCTCCCCAATTATACCAACTTATATCACTTTGTAATGTTCGCTTATTAAATACAATTTTCAAAATTCAGATTGGTCCCTCATGGTCCCATTAACCAAAAGTAACTACATTGATAACAGTAACATTAAAATGTAATATATTTCCCCAAAACAATCTTGAGAAAAAAAAACAACAACAGTTGGAAGCTTCACACATCCTAATTACAAAACATATTAAAAAGCTACAGTAGGGCTTCCCTGGTGGCGCAGGGGTTGAGAGTCCACCTGCCAATGCAGGGGACGCGGGTTCGTGCCCCAGTCCGGGAGGATCCCACATGCTGCGGAGCGGCTGGGCCCGTGAGCCATGGCCGTTGAGCCTGTGCGTCCAGAGCCTGTGCTCCGCAACGGGAGAGGCCACAACAGTGAGAGGCCCACGTACCACACACACACACACACAAAAGAAATAGGTAAAAAAAAGCTACAGTAATCAAAACAGCATGGTGCTGGCATAAAGACAGACGTAGACTAATGGAATGGAATAGGGAACCCAGAAATAAACCCTCACCTAAGTGGTCAAATGATCTTCAAATAATTGTGTGTCAAGTCTACACAATGGGGAATGGATAATCTCTTCAACAAATGGTGCTGGGGAAACTGGATAGCCACATGCAAAAGAATGAAGTTGAACCCTTATCTTACAACATATACAAAAACTAACACAAAATGGATTAAAGACCTAAATGTAAGACCTGAAACTATTATAACACTCCGAGAAGAAAACATAGAGAAAAAGCTTCATGACATTGGTCTTGGCAATGATTTCTTGGACATGACATCAAAAGCACAGGCAACAAAAGCAAAAATAGACAAATGGGACTACATCAAACTTTAAAACGTCTATGTAGCACAGGAAACAATCAGAGTGAAAAGGCAACCATCAGAATGGGAGAAAATAGTTGCAAACCATGTATTTGATCAGGGGTTAATATCCAGATATGTAAAGAACTCCTACAACTCAACAACAAAAAACCCAAATAATCCAATTAAAAATGAGCAAAGGTTTGTGACCACCTAGAGGGGTGGGAGAGGGAGGATGGGAGGGAGATGCAAGAGGGATGGGATATGGGGATATATGTATACGTATAGCTGATTCACTTTGTTATACAGCAGAAACTAACACAACAATGTAAAGCAACTATACTCCAATAAAGATGTTAAAAAAAATAGTAAAAAAAAAAAAAAGGCGAATTTACTAGTAAAAAGAAAGAAAAAAAATGAGCAAAGGACTTGAATAGACATTTCTCCAAAGAGGATATACAGATGGTCAACAAGCATATGAAAAGATGCTTAACATCATTAATCATCAGGGAAATGCAAATCAAAACTATAATAAAATATCACCTCATACCCATTAGGATGGCCACTATTAAAAAAAAAAACAGAAAATAACTTGTGTTATTAAGGATGTGGAGAAATTGGCACTTTTGTGCACTGCTGGTGGAAATGTAAATTGGTATAGCCACTATGGAAAACAGTATGGCATTTCCTCAAAAAATTAAAAATAGAATTACCATACGATCCAGCAATCCTACTTCGGGGTATACATCAAAAGGAATTGAAAACAGGATTTGGAAGAGATATTTGCACACCCATGTTCATTGCAGAATTATTCATAATTAGCCAAGAGGTGGAAGCAACCTAAATGTCCATTGACAGATGAGTGGATAAAGAAAATGTGATATGTGTATACACACACACACGCACGCACGCACAATGAAATATTATTTAGCCTTAAAAAAGAAGGAAATCATGTCATATACTACAACCTGGATGACCTTTGAGGACATTTTAAGTGAAATAAACCAGTCACAAAAGGACAAATATTGTATAATTCTACTTGTATGAGGTATCTAAATTAGTCAAACTCTAAGAAACAGAAAGTAGAATGGTGGTTGCCAGGGGTTGGGGGGAGTTGTTCCATGGGTACAGAGTTTCAGTTTTGCAAGATAAAAAATTTCTGGAGATCTGTTCCACAACAATGTGCATTTAGTTAGCACCCTGAACACTTAAAAATAGTTAAGATAGTAAATTTTATATTTTGTGTTTTTTACCACATAAAGAGTAATGTATTTCCTTTTAGTCTTTTTCTTAATCATAGAGTCTTTCTTTTAATAGCCATCAATTATATATATTTACTTGGACTTGTGGCTCTGTTTGCAAATCCTGCCTGAAGAAATGAAGCAGTTTTGAACCTCAATTTGTTATTCCTAAAAATGAGGTTCTTGTGATCCTCATTGAATTGTGTGGTGGCCAAACCC
Organism: Physeter macrocephalus; assembly: GCF_002837175.3. NCBI lineage: Eukaryota > Metazoa > Chordata > Mammalia > Artiodactyla > Physeteridae > Physeter > Physeter macrocephalus. The sequence goes on from NC_041215.1 coordinate 80,597,118, forward strand.
CCCAAAACAAATGATCCATTTAAGAGCTACTAAGTAATGGTCTGCAGCGTCTTTCTAAATAACAACAGTAATAATTAACAACAGTATTAGTAGCAGCCAATGTTGATTAAGCATTAACTAGTGTCAACAACTGTCCTGAGAGCATGATATATATAATCTTATTTAATCCCCTTAACAACTCTAGGAAACAGACCCTTGTTATTCTAAATTTTACTCCTGATAAAATTGAAACTCAGAGAGGTTACCTAACTTACACAAGGCTGCAGAGTTGTAACTTGCAGAGCCTAGATTCATACCCGGTTTTAAAATAAGAGACGATCTAGGGAGAAAGTATTATTCAATACTTTGGCTTAATAGCTTAATGGGAATAATCTAAAGAAGAAACGTTTAAGAAGATGTGGAGTTGTGCTAATTTCATCAACAGATTTGAGAGACCTGGGTATTTGCCTCTTTTTTTCATGATATTTAGCTCAGAAAGTGGTTATCATTTCATCTTCCTTATACAGACCTCAATTATAGTTTGGGAAAATAGCTCTAGACTTTAGGAGACATGTGTAAGTGACTGTTTCATCTATATGGTAAGCTTTCAGTAAAGCTGCTCTTCACCTTTAACTTAACAAAGGGTCAAACTTAAGCTTAGAAACTATTTCCCATGACTTTGTGTCATCTGGGTATTGCAGAGATCTGGTGGGAGGGATGTGCTCAGAAAAAAAGTGCCTTCAATTTGGCACTATTGATAGAACAAAATCTGAGGATCTTTGGATATATTGTGCCTTGTCGAGAGACTGTAGCAGCCTTTCCCTGCCCCTGGTAGACCTGGCAAACCAAATGGCAGCTACAATTTTTAAAACCTCTCCTTGGTCCCTCTCTACATCAGCAGTATTAGACCATCCTCTGGCTGCCCCCCAGCTTGGGGAGGGACTGTGGAGGCAGCAAGTCCATGGAAAAGGAGGCAGGTAAAAGGGAAACCCACGGAGAGAAGAGAAGCCATTGTTTCTGGACTTGGCCACCCCACTCAGGAGTATGGAAGCTACTCGATCTGGATGAATAAGGACTTTTAGAGTTCACAATAAGTGGATTGTGAATCTTTATTCCTTTCCTGTAATAACATGAGTTGCCTTAATAGGTCATAAAACAGATAAATCAGTTTAGTCTGGTATCTCAGTCTGGCACTGTGTGATGCCATAGAGGAGAAAATCACCTCTCCTCTCCCAAACTCCAGCATTTCCATGAAAAGAAAAATTGCATGAATACCAGCCCCTCCCATGAGGCTGGAATGGCCCCCAACCAGGAAGGTTAATCATTATCTAATCTAAAATTTGATTAGAGAGTGAAAATATTTCATGATCTTATCATGTTTCACCCATTCTAAACCCTTTCTGGAAAATACTAGGTATGGGAGTGACGTCAAAAGGACTTGAGCTTTTATGCCCTATTACCATGTAGCACAGGTGAAGTGTGCGGGCAGGATTAATGAGAAGAAATGGATTTATACACTTGGGGTTCATCTTTTCTGGAGCCATGTGATAAATGCTACCCATGGTTGTTTTTATGATGGTGCTTCTCTTTGACTCAGCCTTACTTTGTGCCAATAAGAATAGCCTGGAAATATAATTAACGTCTTTGTGTTTTAGACATTTCATTTCAAAATGACTGGGTATACCAACAGCTATGGCACTGAAATCATTAAAATCATGCAAATGCTTAAAGTGGATAGGCCTGGGAGATTATAGTTTCATTAGAGAAAAGGCTATAAAGTTAGACCTAGGTAATTACCTTTCCCATTAATGCTAGAAAATTCTGTGCTCCACTGAGAAGTGATCGTGGTGAATCGTGCCTTCTGTGCTTTTACATTCAAACTGCAGGGGCCTTTATTTCATCAGCACAAACTGCAAGGAAACAGCGGCAGCTTTCCAGGTGTACTTTGCAAATTGGGGTTTAAATGTGGAACACATCAAATTAAAATTCAATATTAATTATTTTGTCTTGCTAGGAGTCTGAGTGGTTTAAAGCAGCAAGGGTAATTGTCTAATTCATTGTGTGTGTCTACAGCAAACTTAATCATTATGTCAGCTTCCTAATAAAAGGTTATTATAGAAACAAAGATCCCAATTTTACATATGGTAGGCAAGGGAGGATTCGAAGAGCTGGTCTCTAAGGTAGACTTGAGTATCTTGACAAATGATGCCCATGCTGTGATCAGATACTTAACAAGAAATCTCGTTATTAACTGGGCCTGTACAGATAATTAGCACTTGAGCTTCAAATTTTAAATCTGGCTTGAGATGTATAATTTATCAAAAGCCTTAGCTTGCTGTCAAACTCTGATAATAAGGTAGTGTTATTGATGAATTGAGATTAAGAGCAGATTGAAGAGAAAATTAGGCCACTGGTTAGCCTGAAAGGTCTGATTTCAATATTTACAGTACTAATTTGGTATTATTTTGGTAAATGGATGTGGTCCCCAAGTGCTGCTTGGTATAAAAGAGTAAACTATGCATCATTATTCTAACAGAAAAAGTATTGTTTACTGTGTACTGGATTTTGCAGCACTAGCAGTCTTGTTAATAGGCTGCTTTATAAGATAAGCGTACCTGTTTTTTATTGTATGCATTTATTATAACCCATTCAGCACCTAGGGCTTTTAGTGAAAATTAGAAAATGTAGCTTCTTTACATTAAAAATGATATTACATTAGACTAATTGCTACAGAGCCTGTCTTCCTGATTTAACTCATTTCTGTTTATTTCTCAGCATTGTCTTCTAAACATTCTTGCCACTGGAATGTAGCTAACTACCATTTTATACATTCAAGCTACATAAAATGAGCAATCTTTTTTTTAATGATCTCTGGTAGCACTTTATTGCAAGTGATCTTGGGGGTGGGAGAAGGAATGAGATGTACAATAAACCATCTATCTTCAGTGTCTCTTGTCTTTGAAGCATATTCTGAGTACACTTATGTGACCCTTAGCAAGTTAAATCTGACCCTTAGCAAGTTAAATCTTTTTGATGCATGTAATAAAATGTTGTTTGGGGCAATAGCTGATTTCCAAAATTATATTAGGCATAACAGAAGGCTGTAACAAATTGTCTCCCTATTTTTCCTTGCTTGAGCTCACAGATGGGATTGCAAAGTGTTGGAGTATTTTACTGTATATCATATCAGGTGCCCTGCACCATAATATATCTATGTGTAGCTCATAGCAATATCTGCCCATGAAATAATAAAGCACAGGACTGCTGGTTTCCGGAAAATTGCTCGAAAATCCCTTGTAATGTGTTATTGGCAGCAGCCCCTCTTCAGTCTCCAGCTGTCCAGCGGGGTGTGCCAAGTCACAGCAGGACCTGAGGACTATTTGCATTGAATGGTGGCACGGAGCTTTATGGTGATTTTCCTTGTGTATTGCGCACTTGCAGACAAGCAGGCTTTCCAAGACTCAGCAGGAGCGTTCCACTGTTTATGCTGAGGTGGTTAGCTAGTTGGCAAATTGCTATTATTCAGAAATGTGTGGCAGAGGAAAATGTATTGCATTACATTTTCTATCAATATTGTCTTAATGCTGACCAATAACAGGCCTCCGTTCAAGCTGACCCTTCTTTTTGACTTTTATCTTAGCTGTGATTAGACTGAGTGGAATTTAGTGGGGATGTTTTCTTGGGAGGAGGAAAGAGCGTTTTATTTTTGCCCCATCCCAGCTGCATCTCCCCAACCTACCCCCACCTGGACTCAGCCATGACTCCCCCACCTGCCCGCCTCCCGACTCCTGCAATAACATTAGTTTAGCATTCTGCTTTTAGAGGAAAAAGATTTGGTGTTTCAGCTGTTCCACTATATGTTGACTACTGACTAATGGATATTTATTCCACTTTATTGCTTTCTATAGGCAAAACTCAAACAAAAGGAATTGGATTTTGCTAATAGCAATGAACAGCATTGGCATTTTTTGACGGTAGTAAGCATAATAATAACCCCACTCATAGAGACAAGACTTACAGCTTTTCAAAGCACTTTTACCTGCATCATCCCCCTTGATCCTCATATATGACACAGGCAGGGTAGGGATTATAATGCCCATTTAATAGATGAGGAAAAACAAAACAAGGAAAGTTTATAGAATTAGCTTATGGCAGATCTGGGAACACTTTGTTCTTTGAACTTTCTGACTTTTGCCCTCTGTTCTTTCCTCAGAATAAAGCAATTCTAGTCTTTATAATATTTCTTTTTATCATTAAAGGCTGCAGAAATACTGCCTGTACAGGGCATTCTTCTTGCATTTCGGAGTTTGAGAAAACAGCTGTCAAGAGCCAAGAGAGTGGGTAAAATTGTGTTACTACAGGTCTCTTCTTTGTGGGGTCATTATCTAGTTCCAAGTGTGCATTCTAGAACTGTACTTTGTGCGGCATTGCCTAATAGCCCACGAAGGTACCACAGCGAAGCCTCACATACTCTGTATCTAAAAATCATCGTTCGAGAGGTACAAACTTGCAGTTATAAAATAAATAAGTGATGAGGACGTAATGTACAGCATGGAGAATACAGTTACTAATATTGTACTAACTGTGTATGGTGACAGTAGCTAAACTTCTAGTGGTGATCATTTCCCAATGTATACAAATGTCGAGTCACTATGTTGTATACACAAAAACGAATAATATTGTATGTCAAATAAACTTGAATAAGAGTTATACATCTAAAAACACAAGTTATTAATTCCAGATAGTTCAGGTAGTGCATAAATTTCCAGAAAATCACCTTTAAAAAATTCAGGAAAGGTGGTGGTGACAGGCAATGGTTCTGGGATTAGAACTCAGGGTTTCCCTTCTCTGATGTCTACATCACTAGGCCTGTAGTTTTCTGGCCTTTCAAAAATTCCAACATCCCACCTCCATCCCAGTCACACAGTGCTGGTTCTATTAGGCTGCGTTCACCTGGGAACTTTGGAGGCAGGGAGATGAGTGTGTTTCCTGAAGGAGAGCTCCTTTCTCAAACACCCACTCTCAGCCTTTAGCCTGCAGGACTGAGTCTGAGCTTGTCAATAAACTGTGTGGAGCTGTTTAGCGGCAAATACATGTAGCAGAGTTAAAATATTTTCTTCCCTTTCAAATAAGATTAGGAACTCATCACGAATAAATTGCATGTGCATCTGGGACAGGTTGGTACACGTGACAAAGAAGTAAATGATCATCAATGATCTCAGTGTGAGAACAGGAATTTGTATTTTATATGAAACTCACAGGTACCAGATTTTTATGCTCTATACCCAGGCTCTCTCCTATGCTTGCAGTTTCAGCTGAAGGCAAGGAAATGATTGTGTTCTGAAGAGAAGGCTCTGTGTGTGTGTGTGTGTGTGTGTGTGTGTGTGTGTGTGTGTGTGTGTTTTGGGCAGGGGGAGAAGAAGATGAGGGGAAAGGAGGGAGAAATTTAGTTTACAAAGAAAAATCATGGAGAAGAAAACAAGTATGAAAATGTTAACAAAACCAATAACAGAGGTGAATCAAGAACTGAATGTGTCTGTAAATTTTTTTGAAGTTTTTTTCCCTGTAGCAGTATTTTTGCTTAAAAAGATGTATTATGTTAATATGCCAGTTAAGGGATATAGATATTTCAAGTCTCAGCACAAAGACATTTTTCATCTGGTAAGTGATGGGTTTTGCTTTTTTTTTTGCGGTACGCGGGCCTCTCACTGCTGTGGCCCCTCCCGCCGCAGGGCACAGGCTCCGGACGCGCAGGCCCAGCGGCCATGGCTCACGGGTCCAGCTGCTCCGCGGCATGCGGGATCCTCCCGGACCGGGGCACGAACCCGTGTCCCCTGCATCGGCAGGCGGACTCCCAACCACTGCGCCACCAGGAAAGCCCTGGGTTTTGCTTTTTTAGAGCAGTGTGGATAGGGTACAAGTTTTTAATATTTTTAAAGCAGATATTTGAAATAAATAGCTATCATATTCATATTGCCATTATTCTTTTTAAAATTTATCTTAAATATAGATGTAAAAAATAAAGAGGAAAACCACCAGACAACATTTATGAACTAACATTCTCAGACAATCCCCCATGCCAAATGAATGAAGATTTATGGTGCATCTGGCATCATAGAAACTCTAGCTGTTTCGCATTTTAAGCTAACTAATTTCAATATACACACTGAAGAATTAGTCTAGATGTTTGAGAGGTAATCATTTTTTCATTATAAATTAATTTGTCCTTTATGATTTGAAATAAAAATTTTACTTTAAGCATTCAGAGGCTCTAAACTAGTACCTTTTTAATTTTAATTAAGCAATGTACCTTTTAAGGGCTTTGCAAAAGCCTAGTTATTTCTTAAATTCTTATCTCAGCAATATTTAAAGACAATACAATGTTTTTAAAGTTGGGCATATGCAGTGTATAAGTTACTATCTAACTCTCAAAGAGATTGGGACTTTGCGGATGCTTTGCCATATTTGATCAATATGTACCGGTATAACAGCAATGCTGCATTTATCCCTGTTGTCTGTTATCTACTGAAAATGAATTGCCCAAAAATTGCAGGAGGTCAAATAGTGTTTTTCTTGTCATTTGTACTGCCTTCTTATTTCGTGATGTCTTCATACAAACACAAAGTTCAGTAAACACACACACATTTGTTTTCACAAACGGATTAATCAGTATGCAAAAATTGTCCATGGCATTGCTTTCAGTTCTACTGGAACCCAAAGGAGCTGAATAGAAGCCGGCTCAGTTTCTGTTGGTTGGGGCACGGGGCTAGGCAGTCACTGCCTGAGTTTCACCAATAGGGGTCTCCAATGTACCACAGAACTGTTTACAACCACTCCATTATGATTATTTACAGTATGCTGTACATGCAGACAGAGGCACAGGGGCAGAACAGATTTATATGGGCTGGGGCTGATACTGGACTTATTCAAGGAGTGAAAGAGTGACGTCACAAGTTATAAGTAATGAGGAGAAGCAAAGACATGTCTAGGTTTGGTGTGAGAACACCTTTAACCTAACAGTGCAGACATAATCTGACTGTTCCTCAAATGGAGGAAAGAATATCCAGGCAGTTACGCTGGTGTTTCCAAATATTTAAATATGTGTCTTTGTTTATATGAAACATCCAAAAGAGTGAGTGAATTCCTCTTTTCTCACTTGAATATTTTGGGAATGAATCTCAGGGTTGAATAAATCTCAACCCTGAAATTGGTTCATAATAATGTTTTATAAAGTTATTTATATTAATGAGATTGTAGGTGTTTAAATTTGTCTTTCCCTCCCTTTATTATAGATAATTAGGGTAAGAAAATCCAGAAAGGTCAATTACAATTTACCATAATTGAATGTAAAATTTAGGTCATGTTTAGAAATAGCAATATAGCTTCATGATATATAAAGCATGTCATAACATGTTTTCTTTTTATGAATCATGGAATTCCTTTGTGCCATCCATTCTGTGAAAAATTAGTTTTTAAAAACCCCTTACTAACAAATTATTTCTGCAGTTTTGGGTTTAGATCTATTTGTGTAGAAGGCAACAGGTATTCAAAATGCCTTCCTCATCATTCATTTATTCATTCAACAAACGTTTATTTAGGTTGTGCTTTGTGAAATCACTCGGTGTCTAAAGGAAAATATCACTCTTTAGGGAGTGCAGTCTAGTAAATGATAAATAAAAAAGAAATCCTAATAGAAAAACAGACTGAGGAAGGAGCTAGCATTAAGGCAAAAGTAAGGTAGTGGGAAAGAGGATTAAACAATTAACTCTGAGGGAGGGGGTTGTATGTGGTCAAAAATGAGTTGGCCTTTGAGATGAGTTGTGGATGAAGTTTAGGATTGTGATGGCCAGTGTTGGGGAGAAGATAATTTCATGTGTAAAGACTTGGAGGCTAATCATGGAATGACAAATTAGTATAGAAATGGAGTAAACTGTAAGAGATGTGTTGGCTTATTCTTCCAGAGAAGGGAAGATAGGTGAAGTTATAAAGGGTAAAGATAGCCTTGGTGAAGGCGAATTGAATTTAGAGTTCAAGGCTGTGAAGGGGTGGAAAGAAACCCAGGTAAATACAGAATATTAATTTCCAGGAATCAGAGTCAGGAAGGTTAGGGGATTGTCAAAAATGACCCCATGGGAAAGAAGTACATAGCTGTGTAAAGGCTGATTCAATAAAACCCCATGTGACAGCAACACTGTGGTCTATTTCACTTTTTCACATTTAGCTATAGCCAACCTGCTCCTTTTCAGGTTTGGAAACAGGACACTGATTGTAATTCATTTATGTCACCCTAACTAGCTGGATGAATTAGGAGTTAGTCTCTTTAGTCTTCCCCAGATTAATTTCCTAAAATTAATTTACTGTAATTTCTATTAATTAAACTTAATTTCAATTAATAGATTAATTTCTATAAAATAAGACATTGTATTAGCTTATAGCTGAGGTCCCTACCAGCTCTTAAGGATCTTGTGGATCAAAGTAAGACTGAAGACCCAGTTAGGCATATCCCACGAGACAAAGGAGTTCAGAAGAGCTGAATATTTTAAAGGAAATACCTCTAAGGACACAGAAAACTCTATTTCATTGCTAATGTGAGAAAGATAAATGCTACCAAGGAACACCTTGATTAAATGAAGACCAAAGAGCTCAAGTTCAGAAAACAGTACTGCAAGATCTGAAAATATGACTAAGATATTAGAGATGAATATTACAGAAGATTCTAAGCTCCCGGGAATAAATGCAGCAAAACCATACTTGGGAAAAACTGATTTCATATATAACTTCCTTTCAGTGATTCTTCTTTTAATTCAGTTAAAATTAAGTTGCTAATAACACAGGGAAACAAATTAGGATAGAGTGATTAATTCTAACTTCAGGAACCACAGAAGGCTTCCCAGAAGAGATGACACTTGGGCTCAATTACTAATAGTGACGTGATTTTATAGGTGGAGGGTGGACAGAAGGGTACCTTGAGTTAAAGGACCAGTATGATCAGAAGACAATCAGAACCACCAAGACTTCTTGGAATGAACAGGTTACATTCAGAAGCAGAGGTAACTTACGGGGTGGATAAAAAACAAAGGTGAAGATTTTTCTAACTCGATATTAGCTAGGCAGATGGTATTCCTTAGGTGCCAGCTATGGATCTGCAATATCTCTGAATTCTTGGGGACTTATATAATGGAATGGCACCAAGATGGTGAGACGAAGTGACAAACAGAATTTGAAATCTAATAACCTTTCAAGTTGTAAAAATGGCTAGTAATAACTGGGACAACTATTAATAGGAATATAATGTATGTAATGTACATGGGAAAATAAATCTCAAATGAAATCTAGAAAATGATTCACTATGCACATTGGACAGGAAAAGATCTGGGGCTATAAAGTTGAACATGAATCAATAATACAGTTATAACACTGTCTGAGGGTCATGCTTTGGGGCCTCTTAAAAGGTGAGAGAGCTTTTGGAAGGAGATTCTTTTGCTACACCAGTCCCAGATTCTTTAGCTTGAGGCACATGATAGACATAGCACTTACCAATTTCCATTCTCTGGTAAACACTCTTATGGAGAAACATGGCAGGCCAAGTTATAAGTGTGTAATTCAGTTGGTTTAAGCCAACACTGATTGTAAATACCACAGATGCTCTTATAAAATTTAACATAGTATTTAGTTTGGGATGGAGGTGGGGTTGGAAAACGGTGTGAAATAAGAATTAGGTTATCATTCTATGCAAAGCAAAAAGATATAAACAAATGAAAATATTACAAATGATTAAAGGCACAGAAAATGGGGCCTCTGAAGGAATATTATACTCACTGAGTATATAATTCAGAGAAAAGAGAACTGAAGGGTATCCTAGTAGCACTCTGAAGGAAGGTTTTTGAGAAAACTAGTGATCAGTTTTAGGTCTTCACATGATTAGATTCAACTTTGAAACATCCTCAAATTACAGAATTACAGATATTGAAATCAGTTGAAAGAATGCTGCTTTGCTAATAGCAGTGATTATTAGATATAGGAATTGGCCCAGGATAACGGCTGGATGTCAGACTGTCTCACTGAATTTTGGCTCTCCCACTTGGTAGCTGTGTACTTAACTTCTCTGAGCAAAGTTACTTAACTTCTCTGGGCCTCTATATTTTTATCAGCAGATCAAGATAAAAAGTAGTTTCCATCTCAAAGGGTTTTGTGAGGATAAATGTACTAATACAAATGAAAGAACTTAGAATAATTCTGGAACATAGTAAAGGCTCAATAATTATTAGCTCTTATTACTATTACTTGAGCATAATTGGTGCTCATTGACTATCTATTGATTGGTTATCACAGCTAGTGCTGCCAGATTTTTATCTATCTTAAACAATAATGGCAATAATTTGGGGGGCATGGTTTAGTTGAGCCTTGCTTGCTTGAATTATATACTGCCCTGGTATATAGTTTTTCATTCCTAAGCAGGTGTGCAGTAGATGTGCACAAAATACTTCTGGATGTTAAAAGGCAAGATTTAGTAACAAAATGCATTTGACAACTCATTGTGAAAACAGGTTCTGCTAATTAATTGAAAGCACTGAATGCATTTTGAGGGGTAGCCCTATATCTCTGAATGCAGAGATGAGACAACTCTGCAGAGAGAGACAACTGTCTCAGAGCTTAGGATGTTTGAAATTGGAGCCCATCTCCATAGTCTGTGACAATGCACAGTGGTTGATGAGTTAGTTCCTGAGGCTTCTGAATTTTAATGATGCTGAAGATGATATTGTGTGTCCTTCAGCTTGTTAGAGTGACACCAGCACTCCATAAATCATAATACCTGTGTATTGTAAAATCAATAGCAAAGCGCTATCTCAGCGCTAACCCTTAATAAGTTTTTCAGTGCTCTAACAGCTTAAACTTTGCCATAATGCCATTGGTCCTGTAGGTTAGGATCAGAGCATGCTTAATTTGTTTTGTAATAGAGACTTTTCACTAATGAAGGACCGATTAGTTAAGCTTTGGTTGCCACTCTGGTGATCAGTTGGCAGAACAGCTTCTGCAATTAAACTCGTGTATCTCTGTCCTAAAGCAAAAAAGCAGGCTTAAACAGTCAATAAATGTTAATCCAGTCACAACCTGTCTCTGCCTTTGAAGGCTGCCCAGGAGGGTTTTTTTTTCCCCACATCACATTTTTTTCATCTTGTTTTAAATGTGGTGGTCCCCATGGAGTCGGGATGTGGCGTACATGACCTCCCACGGTTCTGTAATAAGATCTGGCATGCTAACAACATTGTCTACAGATCTGTCATCTATGGGTCTGTCTGTCCCTCCCCCTCCCTCATCTTCTCGTCTCTTTATCCAAGGTTGAAGAATAAATGAGCAACTGAAGCTCACGAGACCTACAGAAGAAATTGAGTAAGTATGTACGAAAAAAGGACGGTGTGCTTTTGTGTTGCTAGGCCATATATTATGGTCTCTCTCTCTCACTTTCACTACATACGTATGGTTGGGATGGCGTAGGAAAGCCTCTTCCTTGTTTGCCTTTATTGCAGCGAATGTGGGTTACAATCGTCACTGATGCTAGGAAGTGAGAGCACAGGGCAGAGCCAGCAAGCAAAGTGGAACTTCAGAATAATTTCCAGGATAGGGAAAGAAGAAGGAAAAAAGAAAAAAGAAAAAACTGGGAAATAAAAAAAAATCTTCTAAAAACTATTTAGTACTCCCCATGTTATCTGTGTTCTCAAAATTCCAGATATTTTCCATTGTTTTTTAATTACTCATTTACATAAGAGAGAGGAGTAAAGACTGACAGCCAGAGAAGAAAGTGGCTAATATAGACTGTGGCCCAGCGACTTGTGGGTGAACAAAAGAGAGTGATTTGAAAACATAAATGTCCCCTGTTAGATCCCAGACCACATGCTTTGGGAGTCTAGTGACATTTATTTATTTTTTTCCTCTAAGTAGGAGCTTGCATTCCATAGGGCATGCTTGGGGTACATTTTACTTTGTATAATTTAGCCTGTGTTCTTGATTAGAAGTTTCAAAGCTGTGGGGAAAGGATATGCAAAGGAGAGTGAGTGGGCAAAAGCACAGAAAGTTAGTTTTCTCTGAGTCACTTGTATGGGGTGGCAGTGCTGAAAACTGATAACAGGGAACAAATCAAAATAGTGGGAACCAAAATAGGGAGGAACAGGATTTAACCTGCTCTTAACCTGGTTTTGTAGAACTACTGTTTGGTTGGCACTTAATTTGGCATACTGGTAATTTATGATAAAATTTTGTCATTTAGAATAAGGTAAATTAGCACTCAGTATTAACTTAAACTATGCTTTTTTAAAGCTTTCTGAAGCTGGAGAGCTCTTTCATATGGGTCTTCTTCCTGAAATGCAAACGCTAGGGTAAGATCTGATAGCTATGGAGTAGGCAGGAATTAATTGTGTCCGTAAACCCATTTATTTTTGAAGAATCCCCAGTAATTTCTCTGTGACTCGTTGGTTTTTCAGGGAAAAGAGTTTCAAAGCAATGCCATAGAATATACACAAATATATAGACTTTGCTTTAGTAAAGGCAGACCCTTTCAATTATTCAATTACTCAGTTAACAGGTATTTATTGAGTGTCTACTATGTATTCCAAGTCAGGTACAGAAGAAACAATGAAAAATAAGACAAGCATGGTCTCTGCCCTTAGTCCTATGCCCACTGTTGGGAGCTCTAAAAATACGCAAAGAAATACATTTAAAATAAAAAAAACCCCCCACAAATCATGAGTACAGGCAGCAAAAACTAATTAGTGCTACTCAAGCAATTTATGACCCTAATGGACACTAAGCCATGTGCTGCAAACCTTGATATTCAGTTAATGGCATCTTTCTGAGCTCTCATTCTGTAAAAAGCACTGTCAGACACTGTGGGTAATTGTCAAGAACATTAAAGAAGTTCAGTTCTCAAACTTATAATTTTATTTTTCTCCCTCAAGAATGTAAGATGGAATCTATATGTCAGAAAAACTGTAATCAATTAAAAAGATGTAATATGTATATTTAGACTTCATTTTTTCATTTTACATTATAGACATGTTGCTGAACTGTTGGCTGTACAGTGGTATCGTTTGAAATGCATGTTTAGAGAAATCCTGCTGTGATTCTTTTTACTAAACAGAGGAGAACCTTTAACGTGGATAAATTACTAGATATTTTCTGTCCTCTAGGTCTGAGTTTTGGTAAATTGGGTTTTCCTGATCAGCTGACGTGTGCACACGCAAGTATAAAGCCTCTCAGAGAGTCTGAGTAACCAGAGGCAGGAAATGCAGGTTGGCCCTGCCACAGAATAGCTAGGTAGAACTGACTCTGCAGCCTGTGATAGGTGGGGGGGCCACTTGCTCCTGGACTTTTCATATTCTGGATGCTCCCAACAGCCCCAAGCCAAGGAGGGTCCTTCTGAGTTAGCAGTAGGGAGTAAGCAGGAATCGAGAGAAGGAAATCAATATCATCATCAGTGTTGTTTAACATTTCTTTGTTAAGCTTTGCAGCCTAACAAATATTTTACAACTCTTTTGTTCCATACTCTGGTTAACCAAGAAACAAATCCGGAAGGAAAGGAGCTCTGTTCTCAAGCTTCTGGGAGAGAACTTACTGTTCTCTTTAACCAATTAAAGGCCATTAAAAGCATGTGGGTTTTTCCTTAAGCCTTTAATTTAAATAGAAGCAACTATGTTCCTAGTGGAGGTGCCTCTTCTTTCCTTTATGTGTGGATGGCACAAATATCATCCCTGTGGTGAGGACTGCGGCTGGATAGAAGAATGGTGTATGTTGAAATGGAAAAGGAGGTTGGTAGCAAGGGAGGAGCCTCTTTGGCCCCTTGCCCCTGACCTGCAGTCTCTTCCCACCCAGGGAAGCACTTGGTGCCAGGTTACTGGCTCCCCAATTCCCTCTCATTCTTCCCAGTATATACAATAGGAACAGATAGAAGGAGTTCTCATAGTGCACTGGTCTCCAAAGAAGCAAATACAGCTTGTTCAATAGATATGCATAGCTCAGTGGTAGATTGCAAAGAAGGATAAAATTAATCTTTCTTAGGGCAGAGCCTCTGAGGTTAAACAGATGGTGCAGGTGCAGTGCACCTACTAAGACCCAGTTTCTGCTCTCTGTAAAAACGCTCATGTGGTTTTGGGGATGAACCTCTTCTGAAGAGGATTCAGAAACTTGCATTTAATTCTCAGTTGTGTAAATCGGTTTAGGCAGTTCCCTTGGAATGGGCCCCTTACATTTCTCTGGTAGAACCTTTCTGATTCTTCATCTTGTTAGGGTTACCATGAGAGTCGGGCATACTGGGAATCTAAGACTTTGGAAATTAAGCTCCATTCTCACCATTTTTTCAGGATTAGAAAGTCCTGCCAACAACAAGCCAGGCTAATTTGAGAGTTATTGTGGGTAGAAACTGAGAAAATTATGAAGCAAAAGTTCCGTAGTCAAATGGGTGAAGGAGGGGAAAGAGAGTCAACTATATCGTGAATTACAGCAGGCAGGGTAGAGTTTGAGGTCTGATACAATGCATTTGAATACCTGCTTTGCCATTTAACTTTGTGACTCTGAGTAAACTTATTTAACCTCCTGGAGCCTTATTTTCATGGGATTGCTGTGAAGTTTTATAGAAAACACATATATAAAGCACCTAAAACAGCAGGCACAAGAGTTGTCGCTCTAGACCTATTGATTTCCCCATTCGTTTTACTTTCTTTTTGTTTTTTGGCTAAATTCAAATACTCATGCTCTTTTAACCTTTTAAGATAAAATGCCTACAAACAAGACAACACTATAATTAGCAAGGTTAAAACAAACAAAAATCAAGCTAAGTAGATAATATTTAATTTTATTTGTCTATGGGGTATGCTGTAGTAAGTATATGGAGTTTGTGCATTTCCCATTTCCTCTTGCCAAATGTAGAAAATGAAATTGTCATTTGTAAGCATTAACAGATAATGGGAAAACACTGGTATTGTTGTATAGCTTTCCTCTCAATAAGCCCTGCTAATGTTTAGGATTTTATTCCACAGTATGATGATGGTTAACACATGCTAATCATGAAAACACATTAATGTCCCTATGACTGAAGGCACTGTACATTATCTCCAAATTGATTTGAACCAGGCTAAATCCTAGACCCACACTGTGAAACAGAACTAGTGTGTGGCAAGCAATAGTTTTTCCTGAGCCCCAATAATTTAAATATTTTCATTAAAATACACAAAACCCTGGACTTACTTGAAGCCTGGAAAGTGCATTTATTTTTATCCTTTTTAAACAAAGAAGCTGAAAACATCAGAAATAATGAAAGTGGCATATTTTTTATTGCTTTGTTCTTATAAGAACTGATGTTTAATGAAATTTAGTTTAAAACAAAAAAAATCTCATTCCAGTGCTGAACCGTTTGGCGTGGCACATTCCAGCCTGGAGCTATCTTTTACTGGCCAAGTTATAAACCCCAGAAAAGGGGGTTTTATAGTGGAAATGCTGACAGAACCCACATACTGCTGAGTGCCTCTCTAATTAGTCTGAAATCCTGAAAGCTGAATTCCATAATATGTGGCCTGTACTATATAGCGGGATTACAGTGTGGGCCAAACCCCAAGCTTAACTGGGCGTTTCACATGCAATCAGGGCTTCCCATCAGACCATGGTGGAGCCTTTTACAGTTGTAAAATGCTAGTACTTTTAAGCAAGAGAAGTCCTTATTGGTCCTCTTACTTATTTAAATGTTAAACAGGCCTGTTTGGATATTTTTTGATAATCTAGGAGTCCCTGACATGCAGACCCCACTTTGCAGACAAGCTTCCACCTGGGCCTGGACAGTCGGATTTCTGGGGATTCGTTTTAGCACTTATTTAAACACCTTCCATAAAGCCAGCTTTATTTTTGTCCAAGTGTTTGGTGCTAATGTTGACAGAGAAACATCCTGCCAGGGCAGTAGAGTGAGTAAACAACAGGACCTGTATAGCTTTACACACAGGAGTCCGTTTTGGCTCGCCGCCCTCTCTCTCCTGCTCCCAACCCAACTTGCTGTATTTCGGCCTCCTGTTTGCCTGGAAAGATGAACAGGCGCTCATACTTGCTGGGTACAGGTCTGATAGGACCTATTTTTTTTGCAGCTGCAAAGCCCAGTCACAAGATCCCTCAGCTAAGGTGCCCTGGCCTGGACTCAAGCTGGGCCAGCTCTTCCCCCAGGGCACTACCTAAGAAAAAATAGAAGTTCCAGGTTCAGTTAAATAGGGAATGCGTGTTAGCTCCACAGCTTGTGAAGTACCCTCCCCCTTCCTCCAGTGCGACCTTGATCTCCCTCTTATTTCTCCTTCATCTTTTAGATGACTGGGTTCCTCCCACCACGGGTTTCAGCATCCTGAGGTGTTCTGCCATGTTCAAGAGGTTAGGCGACACACTGAACGAGTCTCCTAACTATCAGTGACTATTGTCCAAGGGATACATGTCCCCAAAGTAAACGACCAGGCTAAAGAAATGTCAGAAAGACTCGAAGTTCTCACAAGTGCCATCCTGGACTATAACCCTGGTGCCTCGTGGCTGAGGGCTCTACAGGCATAAGGTTGTTATCCTGAAAGCCTAAAGAACATTTTAATGAAACTGGCAAACAGACCGCCTTTCTCTTGGAACTTGCTATTCCTTTGCACAGTATGTTTGGTCCAGACATTACTCCTTGGCAATTTTCAGGGATTAGGACTCTCCTTTATCCCTACACTCTTGTTTCTTGACTACTGTTCCTTCATTTCTACATTCCCTAATTAGTAATGTTTGAATCTGACCTTTGGAACTCAAGGATGGTCTAGGAGGCCAAAGCTTTTCTTCCCACTAACAGGAAAGGGGAGTCACAGGAAGGCTTTCTCACCCAGGAGGACCCCCACAGAGCCCTGCTTGTTTCTGACATAGCCCTCCACTCCCCGCTGTTTTGATACTCCTTAATCTTGAGAGGAAGAGGTGTGAGACAAGAAAGAGAATAAAGTTTTGGATACAGAGATTAATCATAAACTCAGCAGAGAAACTTGAGTTTAGGTGCCGAAACGGGTTTGGTTTGCCTATTGCTCAGCAAGCCAAAACGCTGAGACACCAAGGGCTGCAGCAATGCGAGGAGATAGGAGAACAACCCTCGGCTCTGCCTTCCCGCGGACAAGGGGCTGGGGTATTTACGGGATGAATATAAAGAAGCAGGGCCGTCTGGGGCTTGGGGGGCGTGGGGAGCAGGCGGAAAGGTGATTGGAAAAAGGTGAGGTAATCATAGTAGCTCTGTGCAGGTGTAACTGAGCTACAAGCCTCTGCACGTGCTTCGCATGATCTGAGGGTGGAGTTTTAGCCCCTCTGACATCAAAACGTAACTGAGCAGACACTCGCGCATGCCCAATTGGAGGGTCAGTGGTCCTATACAGTTTTAACTAGCTCAGCTTGAACTAGATACAGCTGACTCCAAGTTCCTGGAAAACAACTCAGGCAAACCTTTTATTGTTTAGGCTCTCAGCCACTTGGAGGGCCTGCAGGTCTTTTGTAGCGACAATTAAAACGACCTTGATTAGTGAAGGCAGGTGAAATGGATTTGATTAAGGATTACGTACGGTTTCAAAAAGACATTTTAATGAAGAAAACCTTGAGTAAAAAAATGATACAAGATTGGCAACTCTCTAAGATTTAGCTGATTGAACTTGGAACAGAGTACTGAGACTCCAGGAAAGGCACTGGAGCAATAGCATACTAGTGGACTCATTCTCAGTGGGTAAAATACAGATAGAAATAAGAGGGCAGACGGAACTGGACAAGCTGATCCTAAAGTTTGCATGAAAGATAAAGAATCAAAAATAGTCAAGGCACATTTGAAGAAGACAGGAAGGGAGAATTCATCCTAGAATATGTCAAAGCTTCTCGCAAAGTTACAGTAATGAAGACATTGGGCTATTGGTTGAAAGACAAATAGACCAATGACAGAGAACACAAAGCCCCCAAATAGACATATGGGCATTTAGCAGTTCTAGAGATAGCATGAGATCTCAGGGACATCACACTTTTTAAATGATGCTTGGACAAATGGATAAGCAGGTTAAAATGTAGATTTTTAAATCTCATATCATATATAAAAATGCATTTCAGAAGTGAAAAGGAAAAAATTTAAACTTTTAGTTTAAATATGGAAAATATCCATATAAAATGGGCTAAAGATTTGTTAAATAAGGTGCACAAACCACAGGAAGAGATTGATAAAGTAGACTAACTGAAATTAAACTGAGAAACAAGCTGCAGACTAGGAGAAGATATTCGCAATACATATAACTGATAAAAGAGTAGACTCTGTACGTGTGTGTGCATGTGTGTGTAGGCACACTTATTTACTTATGAGTGCTGGGAGTGTAAATTGTCCAATCCCTTTGGAGAGAATTTGGCAATATCCAATGTGGTTAAAGTTGAGCATATTTCATAACACAGCAATTCCTAGTATTGTATATATAGTAAAGAAACTTTTGTCAATGTGTATAAGGAGTCACAGGTAAGACTACTCAATGAAGTATTGAAATGATAAAGAATTGGAAACAACATAAATATTTATCAATTATGAAACAGAAAAATAAATTGTTGTACAAGTTTTGGCAAGGATGTGGAAAAAAGGGAACACTCCTACACTGTTGGTGGGAATGTAAATTGGTATAGCCACTGTGGAAAACAGTATGTAGGTTTCTCAAAAAACTAAAAATAGAACTATCATATGACCCAGCAATTCCACTCCTGGGTATATATCAGAAAGAAACAAGAACGCTAATTTGAAAAGATACATACACCCCAATGTTCACAGCAGCACTAATTACAATAGCCAAGATATGGAAGCGACCTAAGTGTCCATCAACGGATGAAGGGATAAAGAAGATGTGGTGTATATATATACATTGGAATACTACTCAGCCATAAAAAAGAATGAAATTTTGCCATTTGCAGCAACATGGATGGACTTGGAGGGCATTATGCTAAGTGAAATTAGTCAGACAGAGAAAGACAAATACTGTATGATATCATTTATATATGGAATCTAAAAACTGCAACAAACTAGTGAATGTAACAAAAAAGCAGACTCACAGATATAGAGAACAAACTAGTAGTTACCAGTGGGGAGGGGGGATGGGGCAATATAGGGGTGGGGGTGGGAGACACAAACTATTGCATGTAAGATAGGCTCATGGATATATTATACAACAGGGGGAATATAGTCAATATCTTGTAATAACTGTAAACGGAAAGTAACCTTTAAAAATTGCATAAAAATTTAAAGAAGGACTTCCCTGGTGGAGCAGTGGTTAAGAATCCACCTGCCAATGCAGGGGACACGGGTTTGAGCCCTGGTCCAGGAAGATGCCACATGCCTCAGAGCAACCAAGCCTGTGCACCACAACTACTGAGCCTGCGCTCTAGAGCCCACGAGCCACAACTACTGAAATCCACGCGCCTAGAGCCTGTGGTCTGCAACAAGAGAAGCCACCACAGTGAGAAGCCCGCACATGGCAACAAAGAGTAGTCCCTGCTCGCCGCAACTAGAGAAAGCCTGCGTGCAGCAACAAAGACCCAATGCAGACAAAAATAAATAAATAAAGTTTTAAAAACTTGTAAAAAACAGCTAAAAAAAAGAAAAATATATTGTTATAAAATCATAAAATGGAATAATACTGCACAGTGCTTAAAACGAATGAATTAGACCTACATGTACCTCCAAGGATGCATCTCAAAGACATGTAGTTGATTGAAAAAAGCAATTTGTAAAGGATATATACAGTATATATACACTTTGAAACTATTAATAATTTTTAAAATTCACTAGATACTTCTATTTTGTTACGGGTAAATACATATGTTGAAACGTACAATGATAAAGTTATAAAGGCAATGTTGTATCTTCCAGATTGTGATTTCCTCTGGGGAGCAAACAGGAGGAATAGTTAAATCTACATAGTTTTATAGATTTTATAAAAATGTCTATTTGTATTTTAAATCACATCCTCTTAATATTTTTCTTTTTATGTATAATTTACCATGTACATAGGTTACTAGTATAGTAGAACACACATATTATTAATATTTATGCAATCATTATGCAATCACATGCAATCATTTTATGTAAACTGTTTCTGAAATACTTTTTCACTTACATATAAACAACTTTCTATATCATATATCATTTTCTTCAATATCATTTATTTAACTAGTACCCTTTCTGTTAGACTTTTTGTAATATTTTCAATAATAACATATTTCTTTCTGATTATAAAAATAGATATTCACTGTAGAAAATATAAAAAAGAGAAAGAGAAAATTTTAAATCACTCATAATCCTACTACTCAAAGAAAATAAAAATTAATACTTTTGTGAGTGTATTCTTCTATTCTTGTGTGTTTGTACATTTGCAGTATATAGACTGTAATTCTAATTTTGGAAAAACTATTAAAAACTAGCATATATAGTTTTGCCTTTTTTTAACTTAACATTTTATCATAAGCATTTCTCCATATCATTAAATATCTTTAAAAACTTAAATTTTAATAGTTGTATAGTTTCCATCCAATAGATTGACCATAAATTATTTAACCAGGTCTATATTGTTGGACATTGATAATATTTCCAATTTGCCACTATTGTAAATAGCACTGTAATAAACACTGTTATATAGAAATTGTGGTAAGCCTTGGTGATTATGGTAGACTCTGGGTCAAAAGCTAAGGACTTTTTAAGGCTCTTAATACATATTGCCTAATTGCTTTCCAAAAAGAATCAGACAATATTTTATACCTACATGTAAGTGATATGGGGATATATTAAAGACACTAAACATTTTATTTTTATATAATCTAAGTGGGCATGTTAATTCATGAAATGAATCTGTCCTTGAATTTAGTAGAAGAATCTATGCTTATGATTTAATTGCTTGCAATCTGTGGAAAAAAGTAGTTCTTATAAGGAAAAAATGTTTTCATAATTGAAACATTAGTCATCTGACTTGATAAATGTTCTTTTAGGACACACTGGGAACTCAAAGAAAAAACTGAATGTTTCTTCTGTGGTATAAAAACAAATGAACACATATGGAAATACTATAAATTTACATATTAAGTGTGCCTCAAAAAATAGAGAAAAAAATACACATGGAAGAGGAAAAGATTCAATGTTTTTAAAATAATATGTACCATAATTGGAGCTTATTTACAAAACATTTTCATTATTAAAACCAAAACATATGGTTGTTTTTCACGAGAATTGGCAAGTGTTTTTATTGCTTTATAAAAAAATATTGAATTATGCTCTATAAATCTAATCGGCATACAGATTTTTAATGGTATATATTCTCTTTCATTAACTTAGAGCTGTTTTCCATAAATACCAAAGAGTGGTTAAAGCTCAAAATGAGAGCTTAACAAGGTTAAATCTAGGTGTTAAAAATTCAGACAAATCAGATTTTGAAATATAATTTTAGAACACGATCTAGGTCTTTTCAGATTTTCAGGGGAGGCTGATTCAAGTGATTTCTAAAGGAATGCTTTATTCTAACTTCCACTTTGAAGTATAAATACTACCAATAGAAAAGCAAAGATTTGGGGATGTTAAGTAGTTTTCAATTCCAGAAGTCGATAAAGGTCAGAGCTCTCTGGCCACAAAAATGGGTTACGTTTACTGTGTTCATTCTTTGTAACACTCAAATGGATATGAAATTTCACTGATAATTTTTGCGAACAATCCAAGATGGAAGAGCTTATGGAGATAAAGACCAAAACTGTCACCATTGCTTCTTAGAATGTGAAAACAAACCAAAGTTAAAATGGTATTTTGTTGAAGTTAGGAATTCAGCTCCAAATAACTCAGCTTTAAAGGTTCAGTCTATTAAAATAGTTTTTGTCTGTCTGTGCCACTTCCTGCCTTTCATGAATGGGCTCTGAGCCCCTCCAGAGATCAATGACAGTGCCCACCGGGCCTCTTTGGGAGACGACTGGGGAAGGAGTGCTCATATGCCAGGGAGATAGGGAGTGGATGGGAAGGGAAGCATGATTATTCTTCTTGGAGCTCCAAGTCCCAGGTGCTAGGTCCTAGGAGATCAATGAGTGTCACACAGGTTCCAGGGGTAAAATAGGAATGTTGTAATTTGTTGAGTTTATATCATGACTTTTATTGTTGAGAGAAAAAAGTGAGAGAAAGAAATTAAAAGAATAAGTTTTATGCAGACCCAAAGGTGAACTCTTTTAACTGTTGACTCCAAACCCAAAATACACTGAACAATAGTAGAGTAGATAAATAAGCCCATATTTCTTTTTTTTTTCCAGAAACAGATTATAATTCTGTTTCTTTAGGGTAAGATTAATTTATTAATTGGTATATATTGATTGCTTATTATGTGCCCAGCTATGTGCAAATGAGACAAAGAGGTATATGAGCCATGGTTTCCTGCACGTAAGGAGTTAATCTATTTGGGGGCCTTAAGGCACAGAGGAAAATGAGACTGAACGATAGCAGCCTTCTTTGAAGCTGACATTGCCATATGAACTCACTCAGCTAATGACATCTATGTGTTCTTAGGGTCACTGGACCCATTCTATTGATGATTAAGCCTATAGTTCAGAAAGTTAAGCATCCAGAAGGCACAGCTAACACATCCTCAACAAAGTCACTGTGACTTTAGTGCTAGGAAAGAGTGGGGAGGCATATAGCATAGTGGTCAAGAACTTTGGCACTGGAGTTAAATTAGAACCAAGTTCAAGTGCTTCACTACTCTCCTAGCTATATACTTTGGCCAAGTGACTTAAACATCCTGAACCATAGTTTTCCCATATGTAAAATGCAGTATCTAGCTCAGAGAGCTGCTGTAAGGATTAAAAGAGTGTTGGATGAGAATGCCTAGGACATAAAAACTAGATTTCCTTGACTTTAAGATGTTATCAGGGGCTTCCCTGGTGGCGCAGTGGTTGAGAGTCCGCCTGCCGATGCAGGGGACGCGGGTTCGTGCCCCGGTCCGGGAAGATCCCACATGCCGCGGAGCGGCTGGGCCCGTGAGCCATGGCCGCTGAGCCTGCGCGTCCAGAGCTGTGCTCCGCAACGGGAGAGGCCACAACAGTGAGAGGCCCGCGTACCGCCAAAAAAAAAAAAAAAAAAAAAAAAAGATGTTATCAGTTGGACACTACACCATTGGTCAAATAACAGTTTTGGAGACAGAAGAAGAAACATTAGGTTAAATACAA
Organism: Physeter macrocephalus; assembly: GCF_002837175.3. Classification (NCBI taxonomy): domain Eukaryota; kingdom Metazoa; phylum Chordata; class Mammalia; order Artiodactyla; family Physeteridae; genus Physeter; species Physeter macrocephalus. The sequence continues at coordinate 80,620,326 of NC_041215.1, forward strand.
ACATTAAAATAAAACCTGCTGGTAGTATATATTTATGGACTTTCTTGTTACACTCTAAGTCTGCAACTTAGGTTTCTGCATATTGAGATAGAGTCTGCTGAATCACTTTTGTAATAGATAGTTATGTGTATGTAGCAAGCCAGTGACATATGGCTTTCCATAGCTGACACTTGTGATCTTGATCTTGTTAGCATCTTTTGGATTGAAAATATAATTTTTGAAGGTTATGGGAGAACCAGGTTTTCATCTGCATTTCCTGTTTGGTTAAATGTGTGGCATTTTCTCCTGAGCTAAAGGAAGTTAAGTAGCTTTTCTTGAAAGGCAGATACTTGAGAGACAATCCCTTACAATGCATGAATCAGTCACACCAGCCTCTTTTAGTTTTGGTAATTCTAAAATGTAATCTGCTAGATTTGGCAAGTTCTATTGTCTTTAGTCATAGTTCCAAGCACAGGCCAAGCATTCTTCTATGTTCCCAGTAACTTTTTCTTTCAATGCTGCATCATAATGTAATCTTTTTGAAGAATTTTCAGGACAATTAAGGATACACCTTTAAAGAAAGTTCAACCGCTTGTGGTGCTACCAATGCAAATAATTTAACTGAGATGATAATCAGATAAACAGACACTTTCTGAGTAAGCCTGATTTCAGATATACCCATGCAATAAAACTAGTTGCCTAGAAGCCAGCAGTTTTCTTCTGACATCAACTGTAAGATTCCCCCCTTCCTCAGAAACATTAAAATGTGTCTCTGAAAAGGAAGGAGATGATCAGGTAGAGAGGGAGAGAGAGGGTCTTTCAGGCAGAGGAGGAGGCATATACAACAGCATGGAGATGACGATGTTGGGACAGTTTGATGTGGGGATAGTTTAGGGTTTTGACAGGAAACCAGGATGGATTGGGAGCTCAGACACATTTGTTGAGACACAGGCTTGTAGCTCGTAGTAATTTGGGACTTAATAGTTTGAGAATCCATGAAAAGTTTCCAAGCAAAATAATGACACAACCTGGGCTTAAAAAAGACATTCTTTTGATACTGTGTGGAAGACTGGAGTGAAGGACAGCAGTTATGTGGATATATTGAAGGCCTGGGTAAGAGAGAATGTAAGCTTCAACTAAATGACAGACATTTAGGAGGGAAAATTGATGATTTGATGACCAAATGGATGGAATATTCCACTAATTAGGTAGTCATCTAGTAAGATCTCTAAAAACAAAATATTTTAGTTTCTGAGTGTGGGACAAAATAAACCAAAATATTTTAAAATTGTAATGATTGGTAGTCAATATCTTTTTTTTCTAAAGTGCATGTTTCCAAGGGTAGAGAATAGAATTTTATCTTTGCATATTTTTCCTTGCAAATAAGCAGTTATGGCCGTTGTCAAGGTCACGGTCACAGATGGAGACTCCGAGCCAGAGACCTTCAGATAGCTTGTCCACATAGCCAAGGAGCCACCAGGACAATTGTGACAAGTCTCTGTCTTCTTCCCTTCATCTCTTATTAAGTTTGGCAAGGAAGCTTTAGAAAGTAGGACAGGCAACTCAGCATTAGAGAACTGAAAGTAAGGAAGTAGGCCTTAGCTCAGTGAGGGGCAAATAAACATACTTACAGATGTAGAGTTGTAGCATTTAAGATAATGTTAAAGCATTTAGGAGTTAAACCTTCTCTTAATCCTTATTCTAACTGTCAGGTAAGAAGCAAAACTAAGAAATATTAGTACAGTTATCTAAATAAATAACTTGCACAGTTAAAAAAACACCCTGATGTGGATCCCATGGCACATAGATATACCCTTTTGAAGAGCTCACCCTTGCTGTGAGCATGATGGTGGCACCTGTGCTACTCTAATCCAACCACCCAACACTGTGCTGAGTGTAGCCACGGAACCTGGAAAGAGGGAAAGGTCTTCGTTGAACTTGCCTTGCAATCTTAACCCCATTTCAATGGTAGAAATGTTTCACCTTCCAACATTCAAACATTTCAACTTCAGTTCTCATCAGAGAAGAGAATTTGTTGCTGGATATATGGAGATACATGCAACGTGAGGAATTATCAAACTATAGAATTTGTTCAGGTCTCAATGGTGAATGAAGTTTTATTCAACCAAGGGATGAGAACCAAAGATGGGAAAGAAAAGAACATTAATGCAACTCGTTTGCAAAGATGACACTGGGTTTTATCACTTATCCTAGAACTCTGGATTCCATGTCAGGAACCTTTTTGGTTCCCCTACAGAGACAATGACTTTGGAGTTGATGCTTTTCATATATGTGAGTTTATAAGGTCATGCAGAGTAGCAATAAGAATAAATAAACTTGTAGCATACTGGGATTTTCCCTGAATTTTATAACCTCTGGATATAGCAAAACTCTATCTTAGTGTAGTGTTGAGTTGGGAAACGTGTAATTTTAAGCAAATACATAAGTATAATGAAGCATTGACATACATATCTTCTGGAATTTATTAATAACATGAAACCATGATGAGTTCTATTTTCATTCCTTACTAAGCCATTTGTTCTTCTTTCTATAAATACAAGCCAATGACACAATTGCAATTATAGAGGCTTATAGAAATGGAGGCCTCAAAGCCAAGAAATGAAAGATGGTAATACCTGAAGCAGCAATGATAAAATTGTGATTTGCTATTTGAAGTGGAGGCATGGAATGACAGACAAAATAGGTTGAATAAAACAAGAGGCTGTAGGACATCAGAATCTTTACAGAAAACTGAGTTCAGTATGTATAGACATAGCCATACAGTTCTTAAACGCATCAGATTAGAGAATGTTTATGGAAGTGCTCACAAACCATAAAGCACTATAGAAATATGTGATTATTGTATTATTATATTTTAGAATGAGAAAGAGAAAATACTTTGTAACTAATGTACTCACACATCATTTAGAATCTATCTTAGACTGATCCTTCAGGGCTCTAAGGGAGCTTTTCATTCTTCTTATTGTTTGGATGGTTTATGCATTTCTAATTATTACCACTTCTAACATATATCCTTGAGAAAGAGAAAAGCATAAAATTATGACATGAAGGTGACATTTTAAAGATGGAAAGGGAAAAGGAATTATGAATACAGGAGAGAAAAATAAAATCGGGAACAGAAAACTAAAACTCAAAATAATTTATCATTCAGTGAATTCAATCAACAAATATTTATTGAGTTAAATGCCTGTTAAATGCCAAGAATTGCTAGGGCCTGGGGATCCAGAAATGAAAAGACAAGGAAATTATATGTGTATTGTTGTCCTGAGTTCCTTGAAGAAAAATGATGCTTATCGGAAGCAGACAAAATTGACTATCACTGGCTTAGAGTACACTGACTAATATGTTTTCTAGTAGAGGGGATTCTTTCAGCTTCATGCATGATCTCGAGACAGCCAGAGGTACTGTTTTCACACAAGATGTGATCTGTTGGGTCATTGGTCAAATGGTTCATCATGTGTCAGTAGCAGCACTTAGAAGTAATTTTATAGGCTTTTTTTAATCCATCATGTCAAAAAATACACAGTATTGAAAAATACACAATATTATTTATTTTGAAAAATGGACAACCCTATCCTAGTCAATGAACTGAAGGAGTGGCATCAGGAATTTAATGATGGCTTTACTGGAAGAAGAGGAGATATGACAGAAGTCATTCATTTATGAGAGCCACAGAACAAAGGGGGACTGGGAAGCTGCTGTCACTGGTCTGGGGTTGTGAAACATGCTTAATACAACTAAGCTGCATTGATAATAGCTGAGGAATGCCTACCTGTTATTGATCTATACATTCAGGAAAGAAGATTTTATTCAGCAAAGATGTGAATATAAAATATGCCAAGTTCCTGTATGGGTAGCTGAGTTTTAGAAAAGAAACTATAAGGGGCAAAGGGCCTAGTATCTCTACAAAGTGATACAGAAGGAGTATGTGTCTGCCTAGGAAAGTGTTGGCTTGTTGGCTTACACGGTATTTCCATTCATTACCTTGGTGGATTTACATGTCCTGGAGATGGATCCTCAGTTTTACAAGCTTAAAAATTTGATTTTTATTGGCACACCAAGAGTGAATTCATCTTTCAGGCCTGATTTCATGGTAACTGAGCTCATGAGACTGATGTATAAAACTAGTTTTATTAATAAATAATAAATAAATTAATAAATAAATTTACTAGTTTTATTAATAGTGAAAATGTACCTCTCCCTGGAATGAACCTATTCCCAGCCCAGAAAATACACTCAATTTTTCCCTCTAGGCAATCAAATTATAATCAGAAGGTGACTTGGTGAGAGCTGAATCAAAACAAAGGGAGTTCAAAGAATCAAATGTTCAATTATGTCAGATTAATGTAACTTGATGCATAAGCTTACAATAGAAATGGCCTTGCCCAAGAGTTCTGAAAATCCACAGTCCTCAGCCCGAAGCTCTCCTGACATGGACAGTGCTGTTTAATTTTTGTCTCTGAGTTATTTCATTTTCTTAGCTTCCACTGTTAACCAAACCATTCTGGTTTATAAACAGCCAGGTGGTACAGAATTGCAGGAGAATCAGGTACAGTGTTTTAGAGGAAAAACTTAGTGTGCCCTGGAAAATATACAAGGAACTATTATTTCATTTGGAGGTAATTTTGTTAGCACTGCCCATTTCCCTTGAATCACTCTGCACACGTAGGTCACACGGCAGCTGGTACATGGATTAGGAAGTGGTGAACTAGAATTGATATCAAGGTCTCCGTTGCCGTTACTAAAGAACACTGAACTGTGTGCCCCACGTGATCATGACTTCCATCAGGAAAGATACCTGTGCTCAAGTTAGCAAACAAAAAATTGAACGCACAAACTGAAACTGAGATGGTTAAAGATTACGGGATAAAGAGAGTCTGTCACCATTAATAAAGGGTCAGGAGTCTCAGTAGAAAAACTGTCTTCCAAAGTGATGTTCTTTGGTTCTTGCCAAGCATCTTTTGAACTTTTTTCTTACCCTGCCCCACCTCTGCATCTGCAGTGCAGAATTCTCAACACGGTGGTAAACATTTGGCCTCCTCCCTGCAGCTCACTGTACTGAGAGAAGCTGAGTTATAAAAATGACTCTCTGAAACTGGAACAACGGACAGCGAGGAAGAATGGATGGCAAAGATGCTGCCTTTTCATAAAGCTTTTATGTCAAACCACTAAGAGTTCCAGGAAGACTACCTCTTGGAAAGCCTTCCTTCATGCATGTTCACTCTGAAGCCCTTAAGTAGGTCTTCCAGGCACTGTAAAGATGTTAGCCAGCATATTATATCTAATGAATGCTGGCACAGCACAGCCGCGTAAGGAGTCGGCTCCAGGAATCAGGGAGTGAGCTAAATTAGCCCACATGCTAAGCAGGCCCTACTGTTATAATGTATATGAAGCTTTGGGGTTTGAAATTTCCCTTCCAGAAGCATATTTGATTGCATTATCTACCCAGTAGGCCTCAGCTTTATTCTTTCTTCGACAGCCTTTCTTCTGAAGCACAAATCCAAGGGGTTGCTGCCCCAAGGAATGACACTGACAGCAGGGCAAAGAGAGCTGATAGAACTGAAGCTGAGGGCAGGATGAACTACAGAGTGAATGTGTACAGTCAGGCCATGATTTCCTCCTATTTAGTTGTGTATAACTTGATAATGATAGGAAGTGGGAGGGGGAGAAAAATGTTCTTATACATTCTTATCCTTCCCCCTCCTCTTTCTTCTTCTCCTTTTCCGTTTTCTCCTTCTCCTTCTTTCCTCCCCCCTCCCCCATATTGGACAGGCCCTTATGGAAGTGTTACATTCAATTTTAACTCCTTAGTAAAAACAAGATGTGGAAAATTCAAAAGTTGACTTATTGAAAAAGTGTCTTCTGAAGTGTATAGAAGGCATCTGCTCCCCAAATCCTCTACTGACATCAAGAGCTGCTATTCTCTAAGAGTGAATTTTGAGTCATGTTCAACTATTTCCTTTAGCTCCTAATTTCAATCAACCCATCTCTAATTCCTACTGAAACTTCATTTCTTTAATTTGACCCTTCCTGTTCACTTTCCCCATCCTGATTATCCTATCTAGAAATGACTATAATGGTAATTAAGTTGGTCAGTGGTAATGACTTCTGGTCTCTAGAGCTCTATATTTACCCCAATCTCAACTTCAAACGTCATTTTTATTATACCACTTTTCTAAGAGAAATACTTAATTTACCTAAGGCAAAAAAGGAGCTAAGTATTTCATCATCTTCAAAATTAATTATTAGGTATTATTTCTAGTCATCTTATTTGGGCCCCAAATAAGATGCACTTCCAGAATTAGGAAATAAGAACATGAAAAATCATGATAACTAGAATGAAAAGGTAACATAAACAAACTATGTTTAGTAGTTCTTGGAAATCATCTTGAAGCAATTCATCCTACTGGGAGACTTGTAAATATATTACTGATAAGATTGGAGTATCGCCCCCCCCCAAATACTCCAATCTAAAACTGAACAAAGATAAAATAAGATGCAATCTTATAGTGTAACACGAGACTACATATGACATATTGGTATCTTGGAAAAGAGGCACTTCGTAGAAAAGATGGTCAATGAATTCTGTCCCAGATGCTCTGATTCTATAAGGTTGGTATATATGCTTAGTCTGATACATGCTCATCTAGAGTCTGGGTTAGGGTAATGTGGTTTGGTACTGCGTAGAAATATCTGTCAAAGAACATTCAGTTAACTCCCTTTGCTCTCATTCTGAGTATGCCACCTGACTTTATGCTAAATAAACTCATATGAGACTTGTTATGAATTAGGAGCCAATGTATCGATTTTTGGTTGGAGCCACAACCTGGAGAAAAACACCTGCTTCGTGTATGGGGCACTCCTTCTGAGTGAGCAGGTGAACCCAGAGGGGCAGGGGTAGAATTAGGGGGAAGGTCCGGGTTCACATGAGTTGAGCACTTGCAGACTGATTAACCTTACATTTATGAAACAGAAACTGAAAATGCTGACCTCAAAACAAACTCTTGGACCAGGAAGACCACATACCTTTAAGTCAAGCAATCTCTCTGTACAAAATTCTGAAGGAGCTTTATTTTGTTTCTAAACATTTCTGCTCATAAAAATCATCTGGGGAGCTTTTTAAAAACGCAGACTGGGGCTTCCCTGGTGGCGCAGTGGTTGAGAGTCCGCCTGCCGATGCAGGGGACACGGGTTCGTGCCCCGGTCTGGGAGGATCCCACATGCCGCGGAGCGGCTGGGCCCGTGAGCCATGGCCGCTGAGCCTGCGCGTCCGGAGCCTGTGCTCCGCAGCGGGAGAGGCCACAACAGTGAGAGGCCCGCGTACCGGAAAAAAAAACAAAAACGCAGACTGCTGGCCCCACCTCTAGAGGTTGTAAGGCAGACGGTCCACTGTCTACTGTGAGAAGCAATGCTTGCTATAAAGGCTTAAATCTAGCTACACGTGTTTGGTACTTTTCTGTCTACAAACCACTCATTCTGAGGACATAGCTTTGCATGCAGCTGTGTGTGAACTTACTCCAGCTTAGGGATAGCAGAGGTGAGGCAAGTGGACTGCAGCTTTCTCTTCCTGGGTCCCGGGCAGACACACTTAGCTGATTCCAACACTTTTTCCTACTGAGTCTTGGTATGATCTCAGAATCCTTCTCAATACTGGCTCCCAGAAGCTACTACCAGTTGATAGAATTTGGCATGGAGTCAAACTACATTGCCATCTTTGTTCTAGATCAGTGATCTTCAAGCCTGGCTGCTGTGAGAAGGAACCTCAGGCTCTACCCTTGGCACACAGTAGGTGCCTGGCATACTGCCTGGCACAGCGTACGTGTTCGGGGTTTCTCTCTTTCTCTTCACAAGAGTTAGGGAAGACTTTCAAGATCTCCTACTCCTTGGCCTGCACCTGAATAAATACCTTAATAAAACACTGTGAAGTCTTCTAGTGTCCATTTATCTGTGGTTCTGGAGGAGAGGGTTCTTTAAGCACCCATTCTGTCTGGGAGGATGATCTCCAGGCCAGAGGAGTACCCTTGTTCTTGGGGATAAGTTCATCTCAGGCTTTAAATCTGTAATAGGGTCTATCGGGTAATGTCAGAACTAAAACTTAATGAAGGGACAAGGCTCTGAAGAAACCCCATAGTCCTCAGCTGTAGGTTTTTCCCTTAGATTTTCCTTTGAACACTGGGGAAAGTTTTTTTGTGGGTATATGTTCTCCCTTTCTTTCTTTTTTAAAAATGTATTTATTTTATTTTATTTTTGGCTGTGCTGGATCTTCGTTGTTGTGTGGGCTTTCTCTAGTTGTGGAGAGCGGGGACTACTCTTCGTTGCGGTGTGCGGGCTTCTCATTGCGGTGGTTTCTCTTGTTGCGGAGCACGGGCTCTAGGTGCACGGGCTTCAGTAGTTGTGGCTCGCGGGCTCTAGAGCACAGGCTCAGTAGTTGTGGTGCACGGACTTAGTTGCTCCCTGGCATGTGGGATCTTCCTGGACCAGGGCTCGAACCCGTGTCCCCTGCATTGGCAGGTGGATTATTAACCACTGCGCCACCAGGGAAGTCCTCCCTTTTTTTTCTTAATTAAAAAAACATTTTTTATAAATAAATAAATTTATTTATTTCTGGCTGCATTGGGTCTTCGTTGCTGCGTGTGAGTTTTCTCTAGTTGCGTCAAGCGGGGGCTACTCTTTCGTGTCCCCTGCATTGGCAGGTGGATTATTAACCACTGCGCCACCAGGGAAGTCCTCCCTTTTTTTTCTTAATTAAAAAAACATTTTTTATAAATAAATAAATTTATTTATTTCTGGCTGCATTGGGTCTTCGTTGCTGCGTGTGAGTTTTCTCTAGTTGCGTCAAGTGGGGGCTACTCTTTGTTGCAGTGCGCGGGCTTCTCATTGCAGTGGCTTCTCTTGTTGTGGAGCATGGGCTCTAGGTGCATGGGCTTCAGTAGTTGCAGCACGCAGGCTCAGTAGTTGTGGCGCATGGGCTTAGTTGCTCCACGGCATGTGGGATCTTCCCGGACCAGGGCTTGAACCCATGTCCCCTGCATTGGCAGGCGGATTCTTAACCACTGTGCCACCAGGGAAGCCCTGTTCTCCCATTTTTGGTTGATAATCATTTAGAACCATTAGTATAGAGGATGACTTTGGGTTTTGAATATAGAGACCTTCTGTGATTGGAAATGTTACACTTTAACATATTTATTAAAAATAAATAATTAAAATCACAAGCTTATTATTTTAGAAAGGCACAACTCCATGGAGGCCAGTGAAATAAAAGTATTCATATAGGAAGTTGGAACTTGCTAAACAATCCACACACCTCATTTCATATGTTAGAGAACATTTGCAAATGCGGCAGAAGATCTATCATGCCTAATGTATTTAGGGATTCTGATTAATTGTGCGCTATGGTGGAAATACTATAAACGTCATCTATACATGATCTTTGCTCCTCTCCCCAGCATCTTCAGAAGATTAGGCTGCTGAAGTGCAGGGTATACCCTTGACCCTTATGCATCTCCTTCCACTCTGTCTACATTTAGTTTGTTTCACTCTATATTTTCACAGTAGGCTTTATCTATGTCTTAACGGATCCCCTATTTGCATTACTCGGAGATGTCTTGCTGGTTAGTCATGTGCCTGACACAATGGTGGGACACAAAGGGTAAATTTGGCAAATATTTCATAAATTATTCCTTGTTTTTTTTGAGGCTTTCATGGGTTAAGAGCTAGAAAGTGGTCTCATACATCCAAGGTGGAGTGACAGATTTCTTTCATGATGACTCACGATGAAAGGCAACATTCCTTCTATTGATATCAAATACCTTTATATACCTAATGCACATACATGCCCCAACATTATTTTCATTTAGCAAAGTAGAAATAAAATTTCCTCTAAGAAGATCAGAGGATGGATTCTTGGTAGTTTTGTTCTCTGTCTACAAATATTTTGCGGGCATAATTCCACTGAGGAATGCGTACTCTTTCCTATCTCAGTTTAGCCTGATTGAATACATTTATTTTGAAAGTTCACATGGCCAATCTTTTCTTAACAAACAAAAACATCAAATAATCCAACAAAAGAATTTGTTAGAATGTCATTATTAATTCCTTCCTAGTCCTTCTGATAGCAGTCTAGTTTGTTCTCAGCTTCACCATGAATTTAAGAAGAACCAAAAATGAGAAGCATGATTGCATAGTTCAGAAAAATTTTGAAATGAAATTTGATTTGTATAATCAATGAATCATGATGTTCCAGGAACACTTAATGACCTCAGAAGTCATGTAATCCAACTCCCTGATTTAGTAAATGTGGAAACTGAAACTCAAATTAAGAAACCTGTTGGATGCTCTACAGCTTGTTGGTGGCATACTCTGAACTACACTGTCTCTTCACCTTAACACAACTGGAAATAAATACTTAGAATTTATTCTTTTTCATCATCATTGGTTAAACTTCTCTACACCTGTAGGAGGCAGAGCTGAAGTTTAAGTGCTTCTCCTAAACTTCATGGATTCAAACTGGGAAATTCTTCATTACTAGAATTTTTTAAACCTCAGTTAAATGATATAACTTATACAAAGCACTACAGAGAGCATTTGGCAAATAGTAGATGATCAATAAAGATTTAAAAAAAATTCCTCTTTTTGTCTAAATTCCAGTTCAGACATTTGACTTTTAATTATTCTTTTAAGTAGTTGTACGTTTAAAGCAATGTTATTGGAACTGTAAATGTATCCTCTCTTCCCCTATCATATCCTTTATAAGATTATTTGTATTAGACAAAAACAGGTAGGAGGTGGAGGATGAGGTCTTGGGCTCACAGTTGTATTGAGCAAGATTCTCCGAGACCCTGTGGCACAAGGGTGTTAGTGACTCTTGTAGTTGAGAGACTGGGTTATAATTTGTGTTGAAGCTACATGGGTTTTCAGCAGCAGGTTTTGTACATAACAGGGAGTTTCTGGATCTTGTTAGCTCAGGGCAAAAAGTCATGCTTTGGAGCGGTTACCCCAGCAGGAGGAGAAAAGATGATGGTTGGTAATTACATCAGTTTTGCACTGTCGAGCAGATGTTCTTGCAGATAGATTTTGGCTGGCGTTTACAGAGTATCACTGGTGATTCCCATGATAGTGTCGGGGCTGCTACAAGTGGAAGACACTGCAGGTCTGTAAAACATTGTGAGAGGAGGAAGAGGGAACCAGACAGCAGTCTGGAAGTTAAAAAGCAACTCTTAGAGAGAGCTCTAGTGAGACTTGTTTGGAGATGGTAGTTTTGCTGGACTGGATAATTAGATCTAATACATATCTGATAACTTATTTTGCTATTTAACTTTGAGAGCAATTTGGTAGTTGATCAGTGTTTGAAAAAACAAATTATTTCTTCTTAAAGTAAGGGACAATTTAGAAAACAGATGAGGGAGCTGAACTTTGATTAAAACATACAATTAAGCAGCAAGATCAAACATAGAGTGAGTATGGAAAAAAAAAAATAACCACAGGAGCTGTTAGCAAAGAATGCTACCCATTTGGCTAGAAATTCTGGCCAATTTCAAATGAGGCACAAATTGGGATGGTCAGCAATGCGGCACTTCTGGATAACAAAGTGCCTTTAAGGAAGAGCCTGTTTTTCCCCTCTTGGCTTAAAAGTCTTTCCAAATTTATCCTGTTCATTTCTTTTATACTGACTTACCTTCTCTCTCTCTATGCTCTGGGATATATAAGTATACTCCTAGCACTAGATTTTGGAATCTTCTTTTGTTGGTGTCATAAGTAACTGTAAAGTTTTGTCTATACACAGTGATGAGAATATTGTTTAGTTTACCGACAGGCAACACTAAGTTAAAAGATAAATTCTAATACATTGTAATTGCATTGGAATCCATACCATTTCATTTTCCCTGGCCACAAAAACACTTTAAACACTGCCACCTGCTGCCATGGGCTCTTCTGGGTAAATGATCCAAAAAACAAAGAAAAGGAGGGAAGGAAGGGAGGGAGGGAGGTTGGGAGGGAGCAAAGGAGAAATACAGAAAGAAAGAGAGGAAGGAAGGAGGGAGGGAGGGAGAGAGAAAAGAAAGAAAGAAAGAAGGAAGGAAGGGAAAGGAAAGGAAAGGAAAGGAAGGAAGGAAGGAAGGAAGGAAGGAAGGAAGGAAGGAAGGAAGGAAGGAAAGAAGGAAAGATCTATGGTGGCACCAGTGGAGGTGGGGAAAGGTGGGTGAATATGGGAGGGCCCAGTAGAGCATTTCATGTGCACTCGTGCTTAATAACACTTGAATGGTTTAATCAATGGATAAATGAAATGATACAAAATTCTAGAAAAGTCATTTCTGAGCACTAAGTTACCTATTACAGCACTGCCAAACGAATTCTCTTTTGCAGAGGTAGTATACACTTGGGCATGTACCTTTTGGGAGACAGATGCACCATTGCTTTGTGAAGCAAATCTTTGGTCTCAGAATTGATTGGTAATATTAGGAGAGCCACCTGGCCCACCTCTGTGGCTCTAAAGAGAGGACCCGTGTTCCTTCCTCACTCTCTTGGTTTACAGTCAGCTCAAACTTGGCCTTTGTGAGTTGTTAGTTTCATCTTGTTAATCATTCAGTGATGTTTATTTTTTCTTCTTTCACAAAATGTCTATTTCTTCTTCTCTGCAAAATGGGACTACAGGAAGTTACCGTAATGTAACCAGATTTTTTTCAGTTAGCAAAATATCAGAGGCATATTTTCACATATTAAACATTCCTCTGCAATGATATTTTAGTGGCTATAGTGTGTTCCATTGTATAAACTATAGTTCTTGAGCATTCAAGTTTTTTCAATATTTTGTTATTATAAACTATGCTGTCATGAACAGCTTTTTAGCTAAATCTTTGCCATACCCATGATTATTCCTTAATATAATTTCAAAAAAGTAGAATTACTGGGTCAAAGAGTGAGATGAATCTTAAATGGCAAACTTCAAGCACAATGGCAAGTGATGGGAGAGATGTTTGGGAAACGTCAGGATTTACTGGTATTCCCCCTCCCACACCAAAATGCCATCTAGCCCAGGGATAATTCTAGGCAAAACAGTAAAGTGAGACTTTTGCTTTTAAGCTCCTTTTTATGTTCTCTTTTCTCTTTTTATAAACACACATTCTTTTTCTTTCCCAAAGCACTCAGCGTATTTTAAGTTATAAAGTTATGAATTTTTTTCTAGGAAAGGATCTCATAGATCCATTTATGTTAGGATCTAAATGACTGATATGGCATTAATTCCAATTTCCTTAGGGAATAAACCTCTGTTTTGGTAAGTCGAAGGATGAACATCCAAGTATGGGGTTGGGACATCCACTGGAGAGGTTAACAAAAAAGCCTTCCAAATGCCCTGACATTATACCTCACACAGACAGACATTCACTCCTATTCAGGAGGCCACCTCTCATGTATGACATCACAGATCTATTTAGTGTTTATCCTTACTATCATCTCCATGTGATGTTGTAGGACCTATACCCAACTCATATAGTAAAGGGATCTCATTTCATTCTGGTTCTTAGGAGTTTACAAAAGAAATACTCTTGCTAATAATGATAACCCCTGAAACTGAACTTTAAAACCAATATAGGAAGCTCTTGGTATTTAAGGATAATTGTTAATGGAAAAAGGGCACTTAAAGTAAATTTACATAAAATGAGGAATCAAATTTCATATTTTATCAAATATGGGAAACTCTAGCTTAAAAATAAAACAAAACTTATACAAACGTGTTTTCTCTTAAGTCTGACCACCTTTGGATCACACTTGCAACTATGTGCCAATTCTAAATACAAAGGACCAATCAAGAGTTGATTTTTTTTTTGGTATAATTTTTCTGATGCCACTGTGACAACATGACTCAGCGTCCTTTATGGCATGTTTGACCTTTTCATTGTAAATGTGAAGTTGGTTAGTTTACAAAAATAGTCTAGGGTTTCATCCAACTTCCCAAAGGCCTCAGTTTATTCCTGGACACTTACATCATTGTCTTTTTTTTTTTTTTAAAAATGTATTTATTTATTTATTTTTGGCCACACTGGGTCTTCGTTGTTGCACGCAGGCTTTCTCTAGTTGTGGCGAGTGGGGGCTACTCTTCGTTGCGGTGCACGGGCTTCTCATTGCGGTGGCTTCTCTTGTTGTGGAGCACGGGCTCTAGGCACCCGGGCTTCAGTAGTTGCGGCACGCGGGCTCTGTAGTTGTGGCTCGCGGGCTTAGTTGCTCTGCAGCATGTGGGATCTTCCTGGACCAGGGCTCGAACCTGTGTCCCCTGCATTGGCAGGCAGATTCTTAACCACTGCGCCACCAGGGAAGTCCAACATCATTGTCTTTTGAAATGCCTGCTGCATTGTTGATTCTTAGCTGGTCTAACTCGGCCAAATTGTCATTTGTCAATGGCTTTGCTTCAAGATTTGAGCAGTTCCAGGCTAATGCTGAGAGGGCACGTATTTTTTAAGAAGTCAGTTTAGTGAATAAATTCATGTTCTGGTGACTTTTGCTTTCCTACTCAACCTTATAACTGTAGGGACTCAACAAATTAATACTTGGTTAATGAGCAACACCCTGCTTTCAACTTCTTGCTGGACGTTTGGTGTTAAGATATTTGTGTTAAGGAGCCAAGGGTCATTCATTCCATTTTACAGATGTGTAAACTGAGGTAAAGATGGCATCAAGCAGTGTCTTTAAATTCAGAAAAGCAAATTTGGAGTGATACAGGTTCTCTCTCCATCTTGTACTCACCCACCAACCCAGCACCATTACTCTACGTGGTGAGCCCTTATTTAGGAGTGATGTTGCTGGCAAATGGGAATTTGACCATTAAGAAAAAGAGCATCTTTACCCTGGCCTATACCATAATAAACCGAATGACAGAAAAACAAATGTCACTTATTAGAACATTGAGGTTTACTGTTCAAGTGATTAACTAAAAATCATCTGTATGATTAAATGCTGGAAAATAATTTGCTTTCCCCATGAACCTGTAGCTTAGATCTCATTACACAGAAGTGCTGCATATTAGTTGAAGCAAATTAACATTCAAACACTTTCTGAAGTGGCTGCTAATCACAGGCTGTTAATTACTGTCATTACATTAGGCTGCAGCAGAGACTACCAGAAGAATCATTCTCATGATCTTGGTATTTGAAAGTGATCGTCACCAATAAAAACACACGTCAGACATACAGAAATTGCAAATTGCTAAAACTGCTGACGGGGTTGAAAATTCCGCTGACTGTACGTACCCATCTAGTGATGGATGCATTCTTGACACAGTTTCAGTGTTTGAACTTAGGAAATAATGAGTATCAATGTCCTAGCAAGGGAATATGCAAAGATGAAGGAGCCCTTTTGTATCCTTAATTAAGGAAAGTAGTAGCAGAACTCGTTCACAGATAAGTGACTGTACATAATAATCATGTATTTATGTAACGGACTGCTATGCTATATAACTGTAGTGGCAATTAGATTTTCACAAAGTCGTTTTAATAAAAGACATACTTACATAATAAATAAACAAAACCGCTCATTTTCATGGCAGGCTTTCTAATTATCCACCGGCTAAAAATAAAATGTTCAGCAGTGGGAAGTTAAACATAGACTCTAGCTGCCTTCCACAATGTGACCCAAATCTTTTTCACCCCACAGTCTCAGGGGCCCCAGGAACTCTGCTAAACAGTGAAAGAGTGAGCATTTCGCTTGTTCTGCGTAAAGGAGGAATCATTTGAGAAGTTAAAGGTCACGGCTTCTGGTATCTACTGACCTGACTTTACTGCCCAGAAAGTTTGCTGCCCACCCTGTGACTGCCAGTAATTGGGATCACCCCAGCACCAGTACGGTGAGAACTGAGGTGACCATGTAGGCTTTGCAGGCAATCCAATTCACTGGCCACACTATGTGAGGGAAGCCCAAGCCATGACCTTTTGAGGATGCATTTGTAGGTCTCCTGATTCTGGCTTCTCATTCTTTCATTAATTCATTCAACAAGTATGCTTTAAATACCTTCCTTGTGGAAAACATTGTACTGGGTGCCACAGGAATGCAAAGATGAATTAGATATGGATCTTGACTTCAAAGAATTTATAGCTTAGCATGGGGAAATCATCTTATCAACCTAAACCTCTGGCCCCAGGGGGACAGAGGAGGAGATTTTGGATGGATCTGCGTTAAGTCCCTCTTTGATTCTGTAACTGTGGAACATCTCAAAAGAGTGTGGTTACATTAATGCCAAAAGAATTCCTGGCCCTAAGTTCACAGGTAGAAACCATCTCCTAAGGATTAATGAAGACACATTCACAGCTATACCCTTCCTTCCTTCCTCCGTTTCTTTCTTCTGCATTTATTCAGTGTTTGTTATGTGCCAGCTTCTGGGGATTTGAAAATGAACATGATGCATATCATCCTGCATAGAACTTGCAGCCTAGTGAGGAATATAGATATGTAGATGGGTACTCCCAACATGTGTGTATCTGGTAGAGGTACATCTAACATGCTATGACTAGCTTATAGAAGGCAAGAAGATGGGAGCAATGAAACCTGATACTGGAGATGTAGGGCTTGTAAATAACAGGAAAGAATTTAAGATTTATCCCAAGCATTTTCTAAGAGAAGTTACTGACGTTTTAAAATAGGGAATGGCATGATCAAGTTTCTGTTTTAAAAAGATCACTCTGGATTTGTGTGGAGAATGAATTGGAAAGGGGCAAAACTGAAGGCAGAGAGAGCAGTTAGGATGCAGGCACAGTGGTCGACAAGGTTTGGGTGAGGTGGTAGCAGCAGATGTGCAGCTTGATTAGATAGGTGTGTGTGTGTGCGTGTGCGTGTGTGTGTGTGGCTGGTGTGTTGAGGGAGAGAGAGAAGTCAGGGATGATTCCCAGGTTACTTGGTTTATGGTGTTCTCATTCCTAAAATGAGGAACACAGCAAGTTTGGCGGGGGGGCGTTAGTGATGAGCTTGGTTTTGAATGTTGATTACGAAGTCTACTTTAAGGACTTGCAAGTGGAAATGCCCAGTCAATAGCTGGATACAGAAATATGGGGTTCAGAAGAAAGAGCCAAGGTGAAGAACAGTCCTTGCCAATGCCCTTTGTGTTTATTTGCTTTTAGTTGCTTGGTTTCACTACATTTCATCAACAGAGGCAGAGATTAAAGTCAGTGTTTTACTCAACAGTGTTTCTCTCCCAGCATGTGTACATATCTTTTAATTATCTTGCTTTATGTATTATTAAATATAGGAAATTGTGCTTAGCTATCATGGGCTTAATTTAAAATGACAAAAGCAAAAGACAAGTTAAAGTTGCTATGTTTCCCTTTAATGCCTTTAAAGTTTTCATTTATTAAAAGGAAATTTAAAAGAAGTGTTTGTGTTCTTTTCTGGAAGATGTATTTCTGGAACTTGTCCAACCTTGAGTCAATTTCTTGACATGATGTCAAAAGGGAGTATATAAAAAAAAAAGGGGAGTATATAATAGACACAAATCAGCTTTGGGTGGATTTATGATATACTCTGCCCCTTTGACAGGAGTAGTATCATGTTTAACGATAAGAAGACAGTCCAAGGGGCTCAAAAACCTGAGTTTAATCTGGCCCCTGGCCTTCTCTCCATTTCTTTCTCCACTGAAGGTGCTCTTAGTATCCAACTCCACGCCAAAGCATTGATGGGAATTTTTAGCAAGACTAGCCTTCCTGCGGAAAGCTAGTGGGTGGGTGGGGTCACCAAGATCTGCCTGCCAGCAAAATAAGAGCAAAGGGTTCTCCTCTCAGAGCAGTCTGATGAATATGTGAGACACTAGACAACCACATGGCACAGAAATAAATTTATCCACTATTTCAAAATTGGAGGCATAGTGTCCCTATCACAACTCACCAAGGAGAAGCTATGATGCAATTTGTCTGCTTGTTCAAGAGACCAGATTCTCCTGGCAGAACTCTATTTTGTGAGATATTCCAAAGTTACATGGGACAATGGCATATGCTCTCATTTGACAGGAGAACCTCGGCCCACTTTGTAGGACTGGGGTGGCTCCATCCATCCTCGCTCTTTCCCATCCCACTAACCCCTGGTAATACACATGGAAGCCACTGGACAGAGCTAAGCTAACAGCTTGTTGAAGGAACAACTTCCATTAATTCAGAGCCATGGGGCGTTCACTACGCCAGGATTCTTTGGCCACTCTATGAATTTTTCCAAACTGAGGTGAAATTTGGCTTCAGTGAATATGAATATTAGCAGTATTCAACCAGACTCAGATGATGGGTGACTGAAATCTCTAGGGGTTATTTGTGGGAGACAAGCTCAGTGGTGGGGTCTGTGGAGGTTTGGGGTATAAAAACATATGGAAAGGGGCCATCCCCAGGAGTGAATTCCTTCCCAGAGTTCCCTTCCCAGAGGTTCTAGGTCCTGGGGGGAGATTTATAAACTTGAGAACATTCTGGGGACTATCCTTGGCAGGTCAGGAGTTGGGGATAAAGTGGCACAAAGGCAAGAAATCGTGGGGGAAGCAGGTTGTGGGTAGAAAAGGGGAAGATAAGTATGATCGATAGGTGGCAGGTCCCAACTGTGTTGCTGCTGGATACAGTGGAGAATCATCTATTTACACAAATTATAAATAAGTATCATAGTAGATCTGAGGGCCGATTTTAATGCTAGGAGCCTCCTTTGGCCATGTCTTCCTACTCATTACACAGCCCCCCAAAAGCTGGTATTTTCCCAAATCCAAACCCAGATCAATCACTATCATGTGCTTTACCCTAATGACGACTAACATACTCACCAACAAAGCTGCCCAGCCAATAACTGCCAAAGCAAGCTGAGTCTCATGGATAATAATTATATTTGTTAATAATGAGCACCATGCACCTATTCGAATGACAGGCTTCAATAGGGATATAAATATTAATATGCGTCTACTTACTGGTAACATTGAATAATGAAGCATTTGCACTTCCGCACAATTGAAATAATTTATTAGACCAGTATTACTCTTTGTTGTGCAAAATTAGAGTAACTAGTGTGTCCTTATATATGAGTATCAATGTAGACAAATTTACATAACCTCCCCTAAATCTTGATGTTCCAACACCCCACATGCCGGACTGTAGCTAGAATGGAATTAATTCTTTCTATGTCTTTTACTTTCAACTTTCTGAACACCAGCCCCTCTCCCACAAGTCTTACCCAGTTTTTCACATGAGTCTTCAGGTGTACCGCATCTCACACACTCTTCCAACTCACCTTGTTAATTTACCTGCTCACCCACCTGGCCCTCCAGGAGCACTGTCTGACTCTAGACTGCCTGTAAACCACTACTTTCACTAAGGTTGAGAGCCTCCTTCTGGGTTCCCAGTACTCAGTCTGTTCCTGGGCTGTGTTCCTATCACCAAGGAGACTTCAGCAAAGTCACACCTCTCTCTTCTTTCACGCATACCTAACCATGGATGAGAAGCCCTTTCCTTGACCTTCCTCCCCGTAAACACACACACACACGCACGCACACACACACACATCATTGAACTTGGGCTGAATCGCAGAACAAGACTTTTCTGAAAGCTCTGGATTAATGGAAGGAAATCACAACTCTTTACGACTTGTTCTTAGGCTGCTCCAAAGCCTACAGACCCTTGCCTGTGCTCATGGAGTGCCAGTAAAAGCTGCCTCTAAGCTCACCTGTAGGGCTTCTTCCCTTTCCAATTAGAGAGACAGTTTTCTGGCCAGCCACGGCACAATTTCTAGTCCAGCCCACTCCTGGATGCCTCGTGAAATGAAGCCATATTCTTTCCAACACCTAAGAGTGCTTTAAGCATGTCTAGACTCCTGGGATTAAGGGCTACTAGATCTCCTAGTCCAACCACTTGATCACCCATTAGGGAAGAAACATCTTTCCTTACCTTGGTTTATGCTGGCCTGCCTTCTGCATCTCCCCCTGGGGATTTTCCTTTTTTCAGGATGATTGTTAGTGAGAATATTCATTTTCTTATATCAGTAGAAAAGATGCATAAACAATAGCTGTTCTTTCCTCTCACTCTTCTAAGTCACAAACAGAAAAGATGACTTCTTTTATTTTTACAGTTCCCAATACTGGGGTTATTCCTTTTAAAATAATACCATGTCCACACCAGACCAGGTTAAACCTCTGAGTCCACTCAATTGAGTTTCAATTTTACAGTCTTTTCTCCAGTGAGAGTTGGAGATCAGGCCTACAAATCCCTGAAATCTCCTTGGTCTCAATACCTGATGTCCTATGAACAACCAATCAATCAGGATCAACATATTCCCACAACAACCCACCACCCTTTGAAGGCCCAGGGCAACCTAAATGCACACTCATTCACTCACTAAATATTTATTGGGCACAAACTTTGTTCTAAGTCCTGTGCTCATGGTCTACAGAGATGCAACTCTGTCTATATCATAAACAATGTATGAAGTATCCCCAGGTTACCCCACCATGCCATACTACTCCAAATCCATCAAGTGAAACTTAAAATATGAACCTCTTGTGATCTTTGCTTCTCAAAGATCTCTACTTCCAATTATGAGATCTCTTTTCCAAGTATAATACTTATTCTGGTGGTTAAAAAAACCAACAGTATATTCTTTCAAAACGGAAAACACTTGTGTCTTTTGAGATGATGACTTTCTCCCTCTCTCCTTGAAGCAAGTTTCATGCTGGACATCCTGATTCAGCAGAGCAGGTGGTATGGTGCAGTGCAGTGAGTGCATTCGAGGCCTGGAAAGCTGCCCCACCACTTATTAGGGCGTGGCCTTGGGGCTAAGACCAAGGTAAAATATTTCATGTCCTTGAACCTTAGTCTCCATATCTGTGAACTGAAAGACCTGATGACTAGCTCATAGGAATTCTATAAGGATTGAATTAAATGAGGTAACTATATTGTGCCTCTATTACCTGGCAGGCACTATGTATGGACAAAATAGAGGTGCACCATAAGTGCCAGCTGACTTTAGAACCCAAACCCAGGAAAAGATATGTTTAATCCTGACAGCAGTGCTCCTATTGGATGCCAAGGTTATAGCCCAGAAAAATGAAAATTGTAATGGAAAGACTTACAAGGAAGAATTAATTCTATTCTAGCTGAATGTAAAATGTCTAGATATAGTCCCAGGCTAATATCCAACACTTTTCTGAATGCATTATATAACATGAAGTTTCAAAAAAATATAAATGGCACAATAGGTTTTATTTACTTATTAGTAACTTTAAATTTTTATACAGTTGAAATAATAGTACAAAGAACATTAGCATATTCTTTATCTAAACAAAAGGTATACAGATATTAATGTTTCATTATTGTTTCTATTCATTTGCTTTATAATTTCTCTCTCTCAGATAGATCGATAGATAGATATAGTTTTCTGAACGATCTGATGGTAACAGACATCATGTTTCTTTACCCCTAGATATTTCAGCATGTATTTCCTAAGAACAAGGATATTCTTTATATAACCACAGTACAATTACCTATATCATGAAATTTAACATTAACTATAATACCATTACCTAGTCTACAGTCCATATGGAAATTTTACCAGTTGCACACCCTCTACCCTGATCCAGGTTCCAATCCAGGATCCTTAATTGCATTTAGTTGTCACTTCTAACCTTAGTTTCTTTTAATCTGTAATGGTGCTTCAGCCTAATTTGTCTTCCACAACCTTGAATTTTTTTAAGTGTACAGGTCAGCTGTTTTGTAGAATGTCCCTAAACTTGGATCTACCTGATGTGCCCTCATAATTGGATTCAGGTTATGCATTTTTAGCAGGGATACCACAGAGGTCATATTGTGTCCTTCTTAGTGAATCATATCAAGAATCACAAGATGCCAATTTTTCCCAGTTATCAGTGATATAAACTTCAATAAATTGGCTAAGGTAGTGACTGTCAGGTTTCCTCCTGTAAAATTGCTATTCTTCCCTTTGTAATTTATATATAGTTCGTAGGGAGATATTTGAAATTATTTAAATATCTTGCTCTTCATCATAATTTCATTCATTATTATTAGCATTTATTGATAATTCTTGCTCAAACCTATTATTACTATGATGCTTGCAAATGGTGATTTTTAACTCATTTTTCTACATTTATAAGTTTGCATTCTACTATAAAGATGAGCTTTTCCTTCTCCCTCACTTACTTTTCATTCATTCATTTATTCAAATCAATATGAACTCTAGGCCCTCATAGATTCTATTATTTACTATTCATTATTTATTTTGATACTCAAATTGTCCCAGATTTGGCCACTTGGAACCCCTTCAAACTGGCTCCTGTATCTTTTGTGACATGTCTACATTATATTTCGATCATTTCCTTACTTTCTGACCAAAATTATTCTAGATGTATTTCCTTTATCCCATTTCTCAGAGGAGTTCCAATTTCTTTTAGTGTGAAATGTTACCTAATAACCAAGATCCGAGCACATACAATATTTTAAATAAATAATATAAATAATAAAGAATGAATGTAACTATATAATTTTTCTCACCTAAAAACTGTGTACTTGTTGGCAGATTATGGGGAATTATGGCCACAGCCATAAGTATATGCTCCCAAGATGGAGTCAGTTAGGCAGTCAACTCTTTATTGGGTAGGCTAGAGGTGGATGGAGGGTGAAAAGTTGAAAGTCTGAATATTTTGCTGTTTCTTTAACCTTTTAAGAAGTGGAGAAAGAAATTTTTCAATAATTTCCACACAAAATCATTTTTATTCTTTCCTAGCCAGTAGACTTGCTAAATTTACCAACAGCTAAACTTAGCTTAACAATGGTATAGAAAAATGTGTTCCATATAAATGAGCAATGTACAGAAGAAAATATGCATAAAGAGTTGACATGTAAAGAAAACCTCTGCATTTATTAGTTCATTTTACATGTGAAGAAACTGAGCATCATGGAGATTATATGATTTGCTAAAGACCATACTGCTAGTCTCCGAAGCAGGATTTGTACCTTGTTGTGCCAGTTTCGAAGTTCCCTGTCCAATTCGTCTTCAACATTTAATTAACTTTAAATTTTATAAATAAATAAATAAATATATATATATATATATATATATATATATAAATGAATATATATATATATTCATTCCCAGGGGCCCTTCAGAATGGAACTGGTCCTTTGAGCCTTCATTTTTAGGTGTTTAGCTCAATCGTCTTTAAAATAATAACAATAGTGAATATTTCTAGAAAAATGTCTATGTGTTTTTATGTATTATCTTATTAAACCTCCAACACCTCTAGAAAATGACTATCATCATCATCATCATCATCATCCATCCATCCATCCATCCATCCATCCCATTTGTAAATGAAGGGAAAAGCTTGCCCACAGTAAAAGCTTGCCAAAGGAGGAACTCAGATTTGAACCCTGGTAGTATGGCACTAAAGCCTACATTTTTTAACCACTGTGCTCCACCAGAACCCATTAAGGTTGTGGAGGTGTTCCCAGCAATCCAGCGGTTCCCTAAGACATGCCAGTTGTAGATACCTAGGCTTACCTGTGGCAACATGCTTCTAGTGCTGGAACAAACCATTTTCCTTTCCTATATAGTCAACTCTTAACTAACCAGGTAAAGTAAGGAAGCAGTAGTAGCAAGACAGCTCACAAGTCATGGATACTGCTTTGGAGTGTACAATGATATTCTCCCTAGCAGATATTGCCTCTTAAATCTGTCCCTGAAAATAACCTTCACTTTTATCAAGAGGAAGTAAGTTGTAAAGTTGTTGTTTGTGTGTGAGATAGCAGATTAGTATTAGGATGTTATTGTAGATAAACTGCCAAGTAGAAATTGCAGTGACAGACAATCCAGAGTTCACCACATTAAAGAAATCCAGTGAAGACTAAGTCCTCTAACCATGGTAAGCAGGAGTTAGGAGACAGACTAACATGGTGGTTACAAATGTGGGCTCTGGACTTAGACTACCCCTGTCTGAATCCTGGCTTTGCCAGATCCTCGCTGTGTGACTTTGAGCAAGTTACTTAAACTCTCCTTGTCTTAGTCTCCTTGACATATTGTTCTTTCTACAACACTAGCCCCCACCCTACCTGGCTTGTCATGCTAGGAGTTTGAATAAGAATCTGTAAGGCAAGGGAGGATCAGAGTATGCAGATGGAAAGGCTACCTAGGAAGTTATGATACTCCCAACTCCACCCACTTTTTTTCCTCTGCCCTATACCTGTATGGAGAATCACTGACGTAATGAACTGCTTGGAAAACTGCATATTAGTTATAATACTAGTGGTTATAATCAACACATCCAATAATGTATAACAGCTAAACATGATACATGTTTGCTTTTTATGTGAAGCCCAAATGGGTGTTTCTCTTTGGTGGTGATTCAGAGACTCAGGCTCCTTCCAGCTTGTGACTTCAGTTCAGTCTTGACTTCCAAGATTACTGTGCTGTCTGCATCAAGCTGGCAGAAGGGGAAAGAATGTGGAGGATGTATCTGAGAGGTTCTTATGAGTTAGGCCTGGAAGTGCCTTGTACTACTTCCACTCCCATTCCATGGGCTGAAGCTGAGCCACATGGCCATACTTATGTGCAAGTAAGATTGGTAGATGTAGTCCAACTGTGTGCTCAGGAAGATGAGAAAATGGGTCTGATGAAGAGCTAGCCAGTCTCTGCTATGAACAACAGTAGCAAAATTAAGAAGTTTAGAAGAAAAATAGAGCTTCAGATTTGCAACTTGTGTTGTTTTAATAGTAACACAGTTCTGTACCTCCTTCATTCTGATCTCAGCCCTTTACGTTAGACCTGCTGATCAGTCAGTCTGATCTGACTCTTGAAT
This sequence comes from Physeter macrocephalus, assembly GCF_002837175.3. Classification (NCBI taxonomy): domain Eukaryota; kingdom Metazoa; phylum Chordata; class Mammalia; order Artiodactyla; family Physeteridae; genus Physeter; species Physeter macrocephalus. Next base: position 80,645,128 of record NC_041215.1, read on the forward strand.
TCCTAAAATGAAGTTTTACTATGGACACTTTCATCAAGCAAATGTGACATTGTAAAAGCTGATCTAATACCTGTGATCATATAGATGGTATAGATTGGCACAGTAACAAAATATTACCATTGCCAGAGTGTGCAGAGGCCACTGTGAAAATGTTACTGCACAAACAGCCCACTGAGAGAAGTTAAACTTTGATACTCCAGTGAGCATAAAATACATGGTTGCATTTGCATGTGTTAATTATGAAAATAAGCTCCAAGCAAAGAAAGCCATAATAATTAAAAAAAAAATCTTTTCAACTTAAGCCTTCCTCCCCGAAGTATTTATGCACTCTAATGAAACAAATAAAAATAGCTATGGAAAAGCCAAAATAATAACTTCTATTAAAGTAGTATATACTCTCCATAATATGTAATTATGTTGCACTTAAATAGCAGCATAGTACAAATCCATTTATTGAACAGCAACAAAATAGACACTAGATTGTGAATGTTACTATTTCCTTTACTGTTCCTTTATAGTTTCTGGTATACTTAAGTTATGAAAAAATACAACCTTGGCAAGATTCTCACCCTATCGTATGCATTTTAAAATTTCAAAAGCTGATATTCCGGCCCGAAGACATCAAATAGCATTGATTTCATATGCTAATTTCAACCAATTGGAGTGGCTGCTTGGAACATTGCACAGACTTGAGTGGCTCTGTCCAAACTCACTGGAGAAAGTGTCATGATCTGTTAGTGATGTCTGCCTTGGCATAGCAATAGGGAGTGGTGGCATTCTTGTCAAGTATTTTCAAGCATGGTTATATACTCATTAAATAGACTAGAGATAAAAGAAAAAAGAATATAAGAAAAGAGTCCAGTTTGGGTCCTTAAATTGGATATATATCCTTCCAATTTTAGGAACCAATAGGGTAAGTAGATAAATCCTAGAGCCAAAAGCAACATAAAGTATATAAAGTTACTTAAGCTGCTTTTCTGTTTGTTTGTTCTTTACCTATTAGTTTTATTTCCCCTGCTCATGACAATGTAGATGCATCACCATAATGTAGCAATTTTTCATAACTTTGAGTTGCAGTTCTTAACACTTTGGCTTTCATAAATAAATGCAAAGTCAACCCTATGTTAGGAATGACTATTCAATATCAAGAAAAAACATTAGAAATTCAAATATTCACTTGTTCAAAGTGTTGAGAAACTAAAAGAAATTTTGCATATAAAAACCTAAATTAACTTATGATTCACAGAAAATGATTAAAACCACAATTTTTCTCTCACATTTATATGGAAAATTCATAACGGAATTTCCTTTAGAATCAAAGCATTTCTGGGGCAGAGCCAGAGGTGATTTCAGTGCTTCAGGGGTTCTGAGCAGACTTGCTCCAAAATCTCCCACAGAGGGTATCACTTGTCCCTTATCACTTAGAAGAAAGAAGGCATGAATGTGTTTACTTGTTTGTTTTTTATTATTTGCTTGCTGTATTTGTTTGTTTGGGGGCAATTTGAATTTAATCCGAAATTACTCACTTCTTGAACCCCTCACCTCCCACCTCTTTCCCCCAGTGAACCAGTTTTGCCTTGAAGTAAGTTCTTTGCTACATGCAGTTTGACAAATTGCATTTATCTGGATGATCTCATCTTTCTAATATATCTGCACATGCACTGGCCCCAAGGCTTCCCTTTCTACAACAGAAGGTTTCTCTGGCACACAGTTCCGCATACTCACCCCAGTGCTGATCTCCTGCTGACCTTATAGCTTAAGCTGTAGAAAGTTAATTTTCATTAATTTGCTTAGTCTTTTCATTTTACCATGCTAACATATCCCCAGCTGCTTTATTTCTAAAGAGAGAAATTACTCCTTTTCCCCACTCCCACTTGAACCTACATTTTAAATTATATTTAAGCAAACTAGAACAGCTTTAGAATACAGATATGGAATGGTTTCTACACAATTTACTGAATAAGGGAGATTTTAGTGTCACATATTCTTAAATCCCACTATTCTTTTCTTGTTTTTTGGCTGCGTTGGGTCTTTGTTGCTGTGCGTGGGCTTTCTCTAGTTGCGGCAAGTGGGGTCTATTCTTCCTTGCGGTGCGCAGGCCTCTCACTGCAGTGTCTTTTCTTGTTGTGGAGCACGGGCTCTAGGCGCGCGGGCTTCAGTAGTTGTGGCGCACAGGCTTAGCTGCTCTGCGGCATGTGGGATCTCCCCGGACCAGGGCTCGAACCCGTGTCCCCTGCATTGGCAGGTGGATTCTTAGCCACTGTGCCACCAGGGAAGCCCCTATTCTTTATTTTTGCAGCTTCATAGTGAGCCACAAAGCTCAAGATCTGATTTTTCTTTATTTCACATAGCAGCTGAGTTATTCTTTTCCTATTGTAAAGGAAAGACTTGCCTTCGATCTCTTTTCCTCAACCCTAAGATGTGGTTAAAATGAGTTTTAAACTTTATCTTCTCCACATGGACAAATATAAATGATGATGTTATGAGGAAAAGTTATTGAGAATGATTATAAGCTAGTTGGTAAATTTAGACTGTTCTGTAAAATTTTAACTTCACCCATCACCAGAATACCAGTCTTCTCCCCACAGCATGGCTACAATTGGCTTTTTTTCTGCTGCTGCCAGTCACTCAAAGACCAAAAGCTAACTAAAATTTCTCAGACCCCTGCTGAAAATTTGAGAGCCTAAATCCAGACAACATGGAGGAGACAGGACCTGTCACAGGTCAGCATAGAAGGGGTATTGCATGGCACCCTGGTCAAGACCTGGGCAGAATTTCTCCTTTTCTCCTTGATTGTCCTGTTTGGAGACTATACATATATACACACACACACACACACACACACACACATAATTTCTCTTCACTGTTGCATAAAGATCTAGTTGCCTTCTCATATTAAATCTGCTTTTGAATAATTGATATTATTTAATTGCCTATTATTTACCAGTTTGTTTTTTATTGATAATTTGATTTGCTACAGAAGTAGGGACCTCTGTGGGGCAGGAGGTGTAACCATCTGTAGAAGTGCTAAAGAGAGACCAATTGAAGAGCCAAGGATGAACTAGAGATCAACTAGCAAATGGTCAGCAGCACGACAGACGGGAGGCCTTTATCATCGCCGGGCACTTTCCAAACATACAAATCAGTAACAAAGCAGATTATGAAAAGGCAATACTGGATTGTTAAATCTTTGGACTTGATTTAAACTGGGCTAAATGCTTTCACATGGAAGTTTACTCCATGAAGAGGGTTTAAAGCTTGCCAGGGAGGTTAATTTAGGGCTGTAGGTTGAGGTAAGGTTTGGAAGCATAGCTAATACTCTCTCATCATCATAAATTATATATACATACATAAATATATATTTCTGGCATATGAGGATTATGATATACAGATATCTGCCAGAAACTGGCATAACAAGATAAACTTGTATTGTTTTTTAGGGTGTTGGTATGCCCTTTCCTGCCCACCCATAATGTCATAATGTGACAGTTATTGCTGGGTCCTTGGAGAACTCTGAAGATAGAACTCAAAGCAAATTGCTGACCTCACAGAAAGTCTCAGGGAAACTACAAAAACAGAACTAAAAAATGAATTACTTATCTGGGCTGATGCCCTGCAAAAGGGTTTGAGCAGCATAATAAAGATGCACTACTGTCCTAATATCTTTGCACAATGTAAGGAATTTTCCCCAAAGATTATGCAAATTTCAATGTACTGTTACGATGTAACTTCCATATCTGTGGGAAAACCAATGTTTCAGTGAAGGCACTCAAGGCAGAAGAAAACAAAAGGACCTGGTGAATCAGTATTTGGATCAGTTGATAGAGTTTGGAAAGCCAAGTGGTAAGAAACTGCTTGTAGAGAAGTTAAGAGGTTGGAGGAATTCCATTTAGTCATTCTGCCTGTCAAAAACAGAGATCCAAAGGCCACAGAAGTGAAGGGCAGGTTGATCTTGAACTTATGGGAGAGGCAGATTGTTTACAAATAGCACTGGGGCCAGAAGCAAAACAAAGATGCTTGCAGGGGAGACTCTGTAAGAAGGGAAAGCCTTCACTTAACAACTGAAAAACAAACAGGGCTCACCCAAGGCATGTTGTCATGGTCCCACCCAGCCTTCCCGACTCCTCATCACTTGCCTGACTATGGTCCCCAGCTGTTCCCTTCCCCTTCCTCCAGTTTGATGTCCTTCTCAGTTTTTCCCACACACCGCTGAGTGCAGGATCTTTCTGCAAATCTCCCCCAGCAGAGTTAGTCTCTTCTGTCTCTGTGCATCTGTGGCCCCCAGGGCAGATTGCTCCTAGAGCCCTACACGGTCATACTGCATGGTCATTCTCTGTATACACACCTGCGGTCCCCACCTACTAGTGAGTTCCAGAAAGGCAGTGGTGGCCTCATATACAACACTTTAGCCCCAGTGCTTTATGCACTCACCGCTGGGTTCATAGTGGCTGTTCCATCCTCCCATAGTCTTTCCCATGTCAGGAAATGGTCACTCTGTCCTTCTAGTTATTCAGGTCAAGAAGCCGGGGGTCATTCTCTCTATATATATCTTTTGGGCCTTGGCACAGAATTAAAGCTCTAGACTGGCATCATCTAAAGCAGTGGTCCTCAACTCTGACTGCACAATAGAAACACTTGGGAAATTTAAAAACATTAAAAATAAAACAAAACAAAACTGGTGCTCTGTCCCCACACCAGACCAATTAAATACAGGGAAGGGGTGGGGAGCCCCAAGCATGGGTATTAAAAAACAAAACAAAACAAAACAAATAAAAACTCCTTAAAACTGACTTAAAAGGATTCCAGTGTGACACCAGGGTTGAGAAACCTGAACTCTGGTGCTGTATTGGGGATGCAATAATCCCCAGCCCTCAAACTGCGTCTAGCCACCTCTCTCTCTCTCTCACTTCCCGCCTGATGACTGTCAAACGCACCCTCTATGCTCTCCTAGTACTTGTGGCCATCTTCCTCTGCCACTGTGATCTAGGTCCTGCTTATTGAGTGCTTACTCTAAATAAGACACGGTGCAAAGCACTACGTTATCTCATTGAAACTCCTCAGGTATTCTACGGGCGAGGGCTATCTTACCCACTAATCAGATGAGGAAACTGAGGCTTAGAGAGGTTAAGTAATCAACCCAAGATTAAAAAGCTAGTCAAGTAGCCTAGCTGGAATTTGAAGTCAGGTTTTTCCGGCAGTCTCTCTTCTTAACTACTCTGCTAACTCATCTCAGTCTGACCCATTTGGGACTTCTAACATCCACTCCTGGTGACCCTTCCTTTTCAGATGGTTTGTCTTCCTCAATCTACTAGCCCAACTACTGCTCCTGAGTCCCAAGGACCCCTTTAACGTACTTCTGGGTGTCCATTAAAATAATTTAATACCAGTGTCTATGATTTGTAGCTGATATTGCACAAAATGAATAAGTTATCTCAGTAGTGCCCACTGTGACCTCATAATTACTGAGAAGCTTCTAGTCAATTACTCTAGATTGGATGTCCTTTTAGAGGCTACTCATGGGCTTCCCAGAAAAGGAGTCCTTGGGATAATCTGTTTACTATGGACTTAGGAAGGCTAAAGGGTATCTTGGGACACAAGCCTCTGAGGTTAGAGAGGGAGGCCTTCCTCGGAGATGCTGCAGCCTTGGCTTGCAGAAATGGCATGGTCTGTGTGACACCAATTCCTTTCCTAGATGGAGCTGCTTTTAGTTTTAAATGTTGCTGCTGGCATTGAAAAAAGGTGAAGTGAAAAAGTAGAGCTGATCTACAAATAACTGCAGCTTTGTTCCTGTGTTCCCAGGGACAAGTGAATATCAAAATAAAGCCAATGCTGGAGAGTTCAACCCAAGTTCATCTCTTTAAAAAGGACACAGGTGGCCTATTGTTCCACCTCTGCTCCATCCTATTCCTCCACCCTCTCCAGATGGCCTTGTCCTTGCACTGCCCACCCTATTGAAGCCTTGTTCCTTCCAGTCCAGGCCCATCTCTGCTCTTTCCTTTTCCTTCCTGGGAGGCTCATCTGGGGTGAACGTTTACTCTGGAGACTGTAATCTGTGAATAATGGGCTGTGCTGTGTGAACGATGAAAGCTAAACATAAAGGATGTGTTTAAAAGTCTTGAGTTGTGTGAGCTTAGTCTACATGCTACAGTCTCACTTTGGTTCCTGGTGCATAACAAAACAAAAAACAAACAAGTAAAAAAATCCCCAAAACCTGGTGAAGTAGGTAATGACGACTGTCAGGGAATGAACATGCTGGCAGGGCCTCATGGCTTATCTTCAGGGCAGCACAAGGAAAATCTTATTTAGATGCCCCATTTGGCATTCCCATTGCTTCCTGTGCTTAAGCCTGCCACAGCACACATTCAGGACTGGGACCACCAGTTTACCAGCTTAAGTCAGGTGCTTTAGGTGAAAGTGAGTTGTTTGGAGCTAAGAATGGGATTCCTACAGTTTGTCACAGTTCCTACTGTGCTCTATTGTCTCCTGTTGCCAATAATGAGCCCCCGCTGCCCCTAAAGCACCATGTGTACACAGACAGTCTTCACCCTGGCCAGCTTCACTCATGGGCCTCCCCCACTAGCCATCAGCTCCTTGAGCATACAAGAGCAGGGCCCGGGGCTCTCTTGTACAGAACTCCACCCTCAAGGCCTAGAACAGTGCCTAACATGCAGAAAGGGCTCAATATAGACACAGATTGTGAATGAATAATGAATGAATGAGGGAAGTAGGATATAATTCCTCCTGATCTCATCATCTCAGGTCCTTAAAATGACCACTTTTCAGCTGTATTTCCAGGGTCTCTTGATTTACCTGTCTTGCTGTTCCATGGACGGAGATAAAATTTTTATTCTAAAATTAGCTGTGAAAGGTATAAAAGGCAAATGGCCTGGTAGAGGTAAAACATTAGAGTGAATTGGTTTCAGACAAGTGAAAACATCAGCTGTTTTCCTGTTCTGATATGAGGAGAGTATTAGAGACATTGGAATGCAAAGTCCAGAATGGGATTCTGGACTTGGGGGAGATAAAATAAGAATTTATACAAAAAGGCTATGTTCATATTCACTCATGTACCAAAAACAAGAATTGTGGGCAGAAGCTTTCTGTGTATGTGCTACTGCAAAGGCCTTGATTTTGCAAGAATTCTGTTTGTGTCTCACTACATACCCTTGGCTCTAAGTTTGGCTGCTAACTGGTTGCATAGTAGAAAGACAAACTGCATATGAAATGAAAATGATCTGGCCTTGAACCCTGGTTCTGCCATTTACTGGCTGGGTAACAGTGAGCAAACCTCAGCTCTATAGGTCTCAGTTCTACATCTGTAAAATGGTACACAGAAGATGATTAATAAATGTTGCTAACCTACTCGTTGATTGATTCACTTAATGAATGGATAAATTAACTAGGTAGTTCTCTGTTCATTTCCTAGGGCTGTCATAACACATTGCCACAAACCTGATGGCTTAAAACAACAGAAATGTTATCCTCTCACAGTTCTGGAGGACAGAAGTCACAAGTCTAGGTGTTGGGAGGGCCGTACTCCCTCCAGGGGCTCTAGGGGAAATTCTGTTTCCCACCTCTCTCCAGGTTCTGGTGGCTCCCGACATTCCTGGGCTTCTCTACCTCAGAGTCATTTCTCTGTGTCAAAATTCTCTGTGTCTTCTCTGTGTCAAATCTGCCTCTCATAAGAACAATTGTCATTGGATTTAGGGCTCGCCAGAACAGTCCAGGATAATCTCACCTCGGATCATTGACGTAATTACATCTGCAAAGACCCGTTTTTCCAAATAATAAGGTCACATTCACAGGTTTTTGGGATTAGGGTGTGGACATATTTTGGGGGGGACCACCATTCGACCCACTCTAGGTTCCCAAGGCCATTATTAATGTATTCTGTGAAGCAAGATTCTTTGGAATCAGCCCTGAGAAAGTCAGCTCTAGCAGTGCTTCTCAAAATTGATGTGCATATAAATCACCGGAGGACATTGGGAGAACGCAGGTCCATTGCAAGGCCTGAGATTCTGCGTTTCTGACAAGTTCCCAGATGCTGACTCTGCCGTTGGTCAGTGAAACACACTTTGAGGCTTTAGAGCACAAGCCTTTGCTGAACAAGCCCCACCTGAATAAGGAGTTGTCTTCTGAGGGCGAGGTTAGGATTAGGGTGTCCTGGGAGCCAGTATGGCCACCCTTCCTCCAAGCCTTGCCAAGGACTTGTGTTGGGCAGCCCAGGTAAAATGGCTGTTTATGAAACATGAGTAGAAGTTCTACTTCCAAACGGATTTAGTTGAAGTTTTCCATTTTCTTGGCAGAGAACCCTTATATGTAACTGACTTTTGCTGATGGTTAAAGCTCCAGATGGGGGAGAGGGACTTAGCTGAAATTCTTCTGGCACCAAGAGGTGTTTTCTCTATGTACAGTTTATGATGTTGCCTATTAATTTGCAGTCTTCAGTCCCTTCCTGTTTAGGCCTTTCTGCCATTAATTTGTGGTTTGCTTGATTGCCCACAGGAGATGAGAAGTCTTCCTGTTAGGGCCTAGGCTAGGGTGAGGCAAGTGTGGTGCCTTGGGTTCAAAATGTAAGGAGATTCACTCTCACGGGCGTGCAAGCGCAGGGCGGGCAGCTTCAGAATCCTGAGAGTGAGGGCCTCTTCCCCTCCAGCTCCCTCAGGGCCTCACTTGCTTCACTTCAATCCTGGACCTGCTTTCTGGCTCCCAGGCAATTAGATTTCCATTTCTACTTCTCTCATATTGTGATTGAATCTTCTCTCTGGTTTGCTTTTCTCCAATGATCATTATCTTCTTGCTAGCAAATGGTGTTTCCTTTTAAAAAGTATTTACAACCTTAGCATGATACACAAGATCTTCTATGATCTGGCTCCTAACTACCTGTTCAGACTCACCTGTGATCACTCTCCCTCTCTCCAGCTTCTACCCCTTGCCCCTCACATAACATTCCAAGTACATTTTAATTCCCTGGCCATATCATGCTTCTCTGTGCCCCCATGCCTTTGTTCACATTAGTCCACCTCCGTGGAATGCACTCACAGCCTTGTCTCTCTGGCAGACTCCTATTCCTCCATTATGAGTGAGCCCAAGTGTCGCCTCCTCTGTGTGGCCTTTTGGTTTCTTCCATGTGGATTAAAGCATTCTTTCCTCTGAATCTCCAGGCTCCAGTGCATATTGAACCTGCATGCTGAGTTAGAATTGTCCATCTCCCCACTGCCCCTGAGTACTGGGATGAAATGAGCACTTTTTTCATTCTTTGGGGCTACAACTGTTACAGAATAGACAGGTCTCCAGCGTCGAGGAACAGACTTTTTCATTTGTACCTTCTCAGCCCCTCATGGGGCACAATTATTCGCTGAACTGATGAATGAATAAAAGAAACATTGAAAACACTCAGTTCCAAAGGTGGAGTAACAGGGACCATATTTATCTTCCTGTTTGAAACAACAACAGTAAAAAGACAAAATACATAATACAACAGTTCTCAAGACACTGGACAGCAGGCAATGAAGAACAGTAATTCCTGAGAGAAGGGAAACAAATGAGGTGAGCTCTATGATTTCTCCAGCTTACTCTTCTGCCTCAGAGAGATTCCAGGCTGTGGCGTGGGCAGGGGGGACCAAAGCAGAGCCCAGCAGGCACCCTGAGCTAAGGAGACAAAGCAGAGAGCCCAGGGAGACCAAGGTGAGGAAAGTTCACAGGGCTGAGTACTGGGGAGAAAAGAGCTGCACAGAGGGAGAACCTGGGGAGCTACAGAGGGTTCCCTTCAAGTATTCAGCAGAGTGCTGATCAGTGCATGTATGTGAGGAAACTGCCTGAGGCTGTGGGAAAACACATCCAAAAGGATTAAAGGGAGCAGTTGGTGTGCTCATACAGGGCCAGGAGTAGTGCTCTTGCCACCAGCCAGAATGGAAAAACTCGTAATTCACAGAGCATTGGATAGAATACTGAGGAAGGTCTTGCCTCAGTATGGGAAGTAATTATCTCCAGACTGAGCCCTGCTCTGGAACCACCTAACAAATTATAAAAGCAAGATCTGAGAGGATCATACAGTTTCCAAACAACTATATCCCAAAATAAAGTTCAAAGTAAAATTGATAATGTTCGATCAATGATTACCAGGAATGTAAGGAAGCTGGATGACATGACCCTTAATTGGAAACTTATCAACCCATTGAAAAGGACCTAGAACTGATATAGATGTTAGAGTTAGTGTAAGAGGACATTAAAACAGTCATTATAACTATGTTTCATATGTTCAAAAAGCAAGTAGAGACATAGAAAATATAAAAAAGGCCCAAATTGAACTTCTGGAAGTGAAAAGTATATCTGAAATGAAAAATACATCAGAAATGATTAACAGCAGATTAGACATTGTTGAAGAAAATATGAGTGAGCTTGAAGGCATAGGTATAGACACTATCCCGAATACATGTAGAATAAAGAGAATCCAAACAAAATTAAAAGAGCATCAGTGAGTTATGGGACTACTTCAAGCAGCATAATAAATATAAAATTGGAGTACCCAAAAGAGAGATGAAAGAGGGTGAGAAAGAAAAATATTTAAAGAAAAAATGGCTGAAAAACTTCCAAATTTGAAGGAAAAGAATCACATGAAAGCTCAGGAAGGTCAATGAACAAACACAAGAAACATGAAGAAAACTGTATAAAGACACACCATAATCAAATTTCTCAAAACTAGTGATAAAGAGAAAATCTTAAAAGCAGCCAGAGAAAAAGGGCACTTTATAGACAGAAACTAACGTAAGAATTATAGTAGATTTCTTGTCAGAAACAATACAAAAAAGTAAACAGTGGAGCAACATCTTTAAAATCGTGAAAGAAAAAATTGTCAGCTAGAACTACACCCAGTGAAAAATCTTTCAAAAATAAAGATGAAATAAGGAAACTTTCAGACATATAAAAGCTGTAAGAGTTCATCACCAGCATTAAGAAATGTTAAAGGAGGGCTTCCCTGGTGGTGCGGTGGTTGCGCGTCCGCCTGCCGATGCAGGGGAACCGGGTTCGTGTCCCGGTCTGGGAGGATCCCACATGCCGCGGAGCGGCTGGGCCCGTGGGCCGTGGCCGCTGGGCCTGCGCGTCCGGAGCCTGCGCTCCGCGATGGGGGAGGCCGCAGCAGAGGGAGGCCCGCATACCACAAAAAAAAAAAAAAAAAAAAAAAAAAAAAGAAATGTTAAAGGAATTCCTTCAGGCAGAAAGAAAATGGTACCAGTTGGAAATATAGGTCTCTACACAGAAATAAAGAGTGCCAGACATGCTAACTACATGGCTAAGTATATTAGATGAATTTCTTATTATTTAAATCTCTTTAAAAGATCATCAACTGTTTAAATTTAAAAAATACAATATGTTGTAGGGTTTAAAACATATGCATAGATAAAACATACAGCAAGCAACAACAGCACAAAAGATTGTGAGGGAGGAAATGAAAGTATACTCTTTCAAGGTTCTTGTCCCTAAAGAGGTATAATATCATTTGAAGGTAGACTGTGATAAATTAAAGTTGTATACTAGAAGCCCTAAAGCAACCACTAAAATAACAAAACAAAGAATTAATGCTAATAAAAGGAGATTAAATGGAGTCATAAAAAATACTCAAGTAATCCAAGGAAACTAGAGAAAAAGAGAAATGGATCAGATGAGACAAATAAAAACAAATAGCAAGATGAGAGACTTAAACCAAATCATATCAATAATCATATTAAATATAAAGAGTCTAACCAGGGGTTGGCAACTTTTTTCTCTAAAGAGCCAAGTTTTTTGGCCACATAGATTCCTGTGGCATATTTTTCTTTGTTTTGTTTTAACAACACTTAAAACGTAGAAACTATTCTTAGCTTGCAAGCAAGCTGTGTAAAAATAGGTGGCAGATTTGACCCTTAGGCTGCAGTTTGCCACCCCCCCCCCAGTCTAAGCATTATAACTAAAGGCAGAGATTTTCAGATTGGATAGAAAAGCAAGATCTTAATATATTCTGCCTATAAGAAATGCACTTTAAATATAAAGACACAAATAGATTAAAAGTGAAAGGATGGAAAAGGATATACCATGCTAATTTTGCTCAAAAGAAAGCTAAAGTGGACACATTAATATCAGACAAAGTTGATTTCAGAACAAGGATAAATTATTTTTTAATCATAAAGGGATCAATTAAGAGGATATAACATTTATGCTCCTGATAAAAGAGCTTCAAAATACATAAAGCAAAAACTGAGAGAACTGCAAGAAGAAATAGACAAATTCACAGTTATACTCAGGGAATTCAACAACTCTCTCAATAATTGATAGAATACCTAGATAGAAAATCAGCAAGGATATAGTAGACTTGAAAACACTATCACCCAAGTTGACATTTATAGAACAGTCTACTCAACAACAGAAGAGTACACGTTCTTCTCAAGTGCACGTGGAACATTTACCAAGATAGATAATATTCTAGGCCATACACTAAGTCTCAATATATTTAAAAGGATTTAAGTCATACAAAGTATTTTCTCTGACCACAATGGAATTAAATTAGAAATCAATAATAGTAAGATAACCAGAAAATCCCCAGATATTTGGAAATTAAATAATTCATTTCTAAATAATCCACAGACCAAAGAAGAAAACAAACAGGAAATTCTAAAGTATTTTAAACTGAATGAAAATAAAAATGCAATATATTCATGGGAAACCACTAAAGCAGTACTTATGGAAAAAACTTATAGCATTAAAAGAAGAAAAGCTTCAAATTAAAACCTCAACTTCCACTTTAAGAAACCATGAAAATAAGAGCAAATTAAAAAATAAGCAGGAAAAAATCAGAGCAAAAATTATTGGGAAAAAAAAGACAAAAAAGAACTAGAGAAACATCAATACAACTAAAGCTGGCTTCTGGCAAGATAAACATAATTGATAAACCTCTAGAGAGACTGATGAGGGAAGAAAAGAGAAAATACAAATGACCATTATCAGGAATGAGAGAGACTGTATTGCTACAAGTTTTACAGATATTAAAAGGATAATAAAGGAGTATAATAAACAACTTTTGCCTAAAAATTTGACAACTTGGTTGAAAAGGACAAATTCCTTGAAAGACACAAACTACTAACGCTTACTCAGAAGAAATGGATAACCTAAATAGCCCTGTATTTATTAAACAATTGAATTTGCAGTTAAAAACATCCCCATAAAGAAAACTCCAGGCCCAATGGTTCACTGGTGAATTCTACCAAAAATTTAAGAAATATGCTATAACATAAGTGAACCTTGAAAACATTATGCTGAGTGAAGATGCCAGTCAAAAAGGACCATATTGTATGAATCCATTTATATGAGATACCCAGAATAGGCAAATTTATAGAGATTTTAAAAAGTAGGTTAGTGGTTTTATAGAGATGGTGGAAATGGGGATATGAGATGATGGCTAAAAGGTATAGTTTTTTTCGGGGGGGTAATCAAATGTTCCAAGTGTAGTGTGGTGATTGGTACACAACTCTGAATACACTGAAAGCCATTGAGTTGTATGCTTCAAATGAGTGAATTGTATGATATGTGAGTTATAGCTCAATAAAGCTGTTTAAAAAAAGGTTTAAGGAAGAAATAATACCAATGAAAACTACATGAGACCATTGTCCTTCATAAACATAGATGCAAAAATTCTGAACAAAATGTTATCAAATCAAATTCAATAATATATAAAAAGATAATATACCATAATCAATTGGGGTTTATTCCAGGAATGCAGAGTTGGTTTAACATTAGAAAATCAATCAACATATTAACAAACTAAAAAAGAAAAACCACATGATCGTGTTAATAGAAAAAAGACAAAAAAGAACTAGAGAAACATCAATACAACTAAAGCTGGCTTCTGGCAAGATAAACATAATTGATAAACCTCTAGAGAGACTGATGAGGGAAGAAAAGAGAAAATACAAATGACCATTATCAGGAATGAGAGAGACTGTATTGCTACAAGTTTTACAGATATTAAAAGGATAATAAAGGAGTATAATAAACAACTTTTGCCTAAAAATTTGACAACTTGGTTGAAAAGGACAAATTCCTTGAAAGACACAAACTACTAACGCTTACTCAGAAGAAATGGATAACCTAAATAGCCCTGTATTTATTAAACAATTGAATTTGCAGTTAAAAACATCCCCATAAAGAAAACTCCAGGCCCAATGGTTCACTGGTGAATTCTACCAAAAATTTAAGAAATATGCTATAACATAAGTGAACCTTGAAAACATTATGCTGAGTGAAGATGCCAGTCAAAAAGGACCATATTGTATGAATCCATTTATATGAGATACCCAGAATAGGCAAATTTATAGAGATTTTAAAAAGTAGGTTAGTGGTTTTATAGAGATGGTGGAAATGGGGATATGAGATGATGGCTAAAAGGTATAGTTTTTTTCGGGGGGGTAATCAAATGTTCCAAGTGTAGTGTGGTGATTGGTACACAACTCTGAATACACTGAAAGCCATTGAGTTGTATGCTTCAAATGAGTGAATTGTATGATATGTGAGTTATAGCTCAATAAAGCTGTTTAAAAAAAGGTTTAAGGAAGAAATAATACCAATGAAAACTACATGAGACCATTGTCCTTCATAAACATAGATGCAAAAATTCTGAACAAAATGTTATCAAATCAAATTCAATAATATATAAAAAGATAATAATATAATATATAAAATATATAATATATAAAAAGATAATATACCATAATCAATTGGGGTTTATTGCAGAGTTGGTTTAACATTAGAAAATCAATCAACATATTAACAAACTAAAAAAGAAAAACCACATGATCGTGTTAATAGACATAAGAAATTGTTCGACAAAATCCAACGTTGATTTCTCATAAAAACTCTTAACAAACTAGGAAGGGAAGGAAACTTCTTATTTTGATGAAAGATATCTATGAAAAACCTACAGCTAACATCATACTTAATAATAAAGACTGAATTTTTCCCCCTAAGATCAGGAATAAGACTAGGATGTTTGTTCTTGCCACTTCTATTTAATATTGCAGTGAATGTTTTAGCCAGTGCAATCAGTCAAGAAAAAGAAATAAAAGCCATCCTGATTGAAAAAAGAAGAAAAAAACCTATCTTCATTAACAAACAATGTAATTGTCTAAGTAGAAAATTCAATGGAATCTACAAAAAAAGCTATAGAACTAAACACATAAATTTAGAAACATTGCAAGATATAAGATTAATGTATAGGCATACTTTGTTTTATTGTGCTTTGCTTTATTGTACTTGGCAGATATTGTATTTTTCTACAAATTGAAGGTTTGTGGCAACCCTGCATTGAGCAAGTCTATTGGTTCCATTTTTCCAACAGCATTTGCTCACTTCAAGTTTCTGTGTCACATTTTGGTAGTTTGTTCAATATTTCAAACTTTTTCATCATTATAATATTTGTTATGGTGATCTGTGATCAGTAATTTTTGATATTACTATTATAATTGGTTTTGTGTTTTGTATTTTTAAATTAAGATGTACTTTTTTTTAGACATAATGCTATTGCACAATTAACAGACTATAGTATAGTGTAAACATAACTTTTATATGCACGGGGAAACCAAAAAATTCATGTGATCACTTTATTGTGATATTCAGTTTATTGTGGTAATCTGGAACTGAACTCACAATATCTCCAAGGTACGCCTATATAAAAATCAATTGTATTTTTACATACTAACAACAAAGATTCAGAAATTTAAAAAAAAAAGCAATACCAATAATTTAATTTATTGAAGTAAAAAATCAGTAAGCGTTATAGCAGATAAAATTTATAATCTACTTAGGGATAAATATGAAAAGATGTAAGATCTGTACACTGAAAACTAAAATGTTGTTGAGATAAATTTTAAAAGACCTAAATAAATGGAGAAAAATACCTTGTTTGTGGGTTGGAAGACTCAATATTCTTAAAATGTTACTTCTTTCCAAATTTTCTATAGATTTAGTACATTCTCAATCAAAATACCAGCTTGCTTTTTTCAAGATAGTAACAAGATGAGTCTAACATTTGTATGGAAATGTAATGACCCAGAATAGCCAAATGAATTTGAAAAAGAAAAACATAGCTGGAGGACTACTGCTACCTTTTATCAAGACCTATTACAAAGCTACAGTAATCAAAACAGCATGGTATTAGTGTACAAATAGACAAATAGGTCAATGGAACAGAATAGACAGTCCAGAAAAAAGAAAAAAGACCTTGTAACATAAAGAAAACGGATTTTTGACAAATGGACAAAATATTTGAACCGACACTTCACCAAAGAAGGTGTTCAATATCATTTGTCATTAGAGAAGTAAAAATTAAAGCCACAGTGAGATATTGCTATACATCTATTAAAATGGCTAAAATTAAAACAGCTGACCATATCAATGTTGATCAGGATGTAGAGGAACTGGAACCCTCATATACTGCTGGTGGTAATTTCAAAAGGTACAGCCACTTTGGAAAGAAATTTGGCAGTGTAATCCAGTGTAATTGTATTCCTATGTATTTAGCCAATAGAAAGAAAACATGTCCATACTAAGGGTATATATATAAATGTTCGTAGCAGTGTTATTCATAATAGAAAAAAACTGAGAACAAGCAAAATGTTCATCAACTGGTGAATTGGATAAATAAACTATGGTATAAAGATATAATGGAATGTTACTTGGTAATAAAAAAATTACTGATACAGGCAAAAACAGGGATGAATCTCAAAATCATTGAGTGAAAGAAGCTAGACACAAAAAAAGAGTACATAATAAATGAGTCAATTTGTATAAAACTCTAGAAAATGCAAACTAATCTCTGGTGACAGAAAGCATTTGAGTAGTTGCCTAGGGGAGGAGGAAGGGCTTACAAATGGGCATAAGGAAAGTTTGGGGGTGATGGTTGTGCTCATTACCTTGATTGTTATGATGGTTTCACGGGTGTATACATGTGTCAAATTTAAAAATTGTACACTCTAAATAGTGCAATTTTCTATCTCAGTTATACCTCTATAGAGATGTTTTTAAAAAGTGACAGAAAAGTTAGTAGAATAATGAAAGATTCAAAACAAATACACCTTTGACCCTGATTTCCATGACAGACATCTTTGTTGCCTTGATCCCAACTCTGCAGCCTCACATGGGGCCCTGGTTTAGCCCCCTGCCCTACTGCAGGTCCCTCTTGTGTGGCTACATTTTGGCTCACTCTGCACTCACTTGTCTGACATTTAAAGGATTTATAAGGAACTGTGAATGAATAGCCTATTAATTGACTCATAAAAGTGATTTGTATAAGAATAGATTCTTGTGAGACAAGGGGTGGGGAGTGGCAAATTGATAAGTTTCTTACCCCTGGTTTCAGCTGTGAAGGTCTTGGCAGTTTGGGGGTAACCTAGGAAGGCTAGGAAATATCACACCAAACCTAATCAAGACTAGGTCATATTTACACATCACTGTAGTAAATTCATGATTAGTTGGTCAACTGTAGTTTGTAATGAAAGTTCTAGTTTCCATGTATGTCATGTGCGCCATGTGTGAATGTCAAAGGTTCTCATAGAGTCAGTCAAAAAAAATTTTAAGCAATTACACTGCATCTAATTCAAATTCAAATGTTGTTTCACTATCTTCATTTTAGAGAATTTTCAATACCACTTCAAGACCTTGTAGCCAAGACTGTAGTGTTAAGAGAAGGCCATTCCACTGTGCTCCCCAAAGAGCCCACCTGTCACCTTTGCTGAGGAGCCCTGAATGTGAAGAACGTAAGAGCAATGTTAACTTATAAAATAAAAAACTCTTAAACAGTGTGGAACTCAGGTGCATAAAAAAGTCTGGACTAATCTGGAAGTAGAGTTAATTAACTAAAACCAATCATGACCACTATATTCCAAACTATTTCTTGAGCACACATTTTATTTTTAGCAAGGAAAAAGAGACAGGTGTTCTCATAATAAGAATACTATTTCTCCTAACCATTTGATTTACATTTCCTTTCTTCTTTTTTTTTTTTTAAAGCAACACAGAAAGATCACAAATGTTCCTATTCTGCACAGGGCTCTGCTTTTGCAGCAGAAGCAGGTTTTATGCAAGAGCAAGTATCACTGTGTGATTGTATGCTGTAGTGTTTACCTTCGTTGGGGCTGCCTGGCGATTGTCGAGCCAGTTGAAATGATTCATGGGTCTGACAGATGTCTGGTACAGCTGGATGTGTCCTTGATTATCCCAAAAGTCTGGACAGCACTGTCATTCACCATTGCCCAAATTATCTTTGTATTGACTGTGGAACCCTCTGTGACAGTACTGTAATGGCTAATTACCCAGGATACCTTGGGTACTCGCTTCATAATGGTTTAGTGGCAAAAGAAAAAGACCGTAAGGAAATGAGAAAAAAAAAAAACCAAAAACAATAAATAACATCCTGTTCTTTGCAAAGAACCTGTACTCTAGTGTGATACAGAATATATATTTATTTGATATCATGCAGTTTATGTTAATGAAATCCAGGGCCACAAGAGCAAAAGCATAGATTTCTCATGAAACACATAAGAAGAAAATAAAATGTAAAGAACCTTGACAGTGATAAATTATGGACAACAGAAGGAGCTATTAGCTGTGAGAGAATTGTATGTATAACATACTTGAGAAAGGAATGACAAGTGGCCATTTGCCTGCCTCATATGTTGCAGGGGGAAAAAAGAACATGTTCTGTTTAGCAAATCACCTACCCAGAAATAGAGAAGAGGGAGGGAGAAAGGAGGAGATTCTTAGTAAAGCTGCCTGAAAAAATAAGAATTGAAAGTTGAGGTTTCATTTTTCCCTATAATACCATAAATTAGCACATTTTGACAAACATAGCTCCCACAAAGCAGATATATATTAGGGGGAAAAAAGATAAGGGAATAGAGGGTACAAAATCCCATTTTGACTTTTAGTGGAGATGATGAGATCCCAGGAGGGCAGACAAAGCAGACTGGGAAGAGCTTTTCACACAAAGAATACAGTAATTTGCCACGTTCTGTCCAGGCTGTGTTTGAATGTCACTCCCGTCTTAATTACCAGACTAAAAAAACTATTCTGTTATTCTGGAATTGCTGCCACAGTTCCTGCAATGCAAGAGAGCAACTGGAAAGAATTGCTCATGGATCATTACTAAGCGAGTAGGTGAGGCAGGCAGCCTCCGAAGGAGAGGGAGCAATGGGGCCATGAAAGGAGAGGAAGGCAGAGGTGCCCTTATGAAGACCCTCACTTGCTCTTGGGTTTTGGAGTGCGTAGAGCTTGGCAGGGTGAAGTGCTTCAGCTTGTACTGAGGTTGGAACCATAGAGCTTCAGCTCTACAAGCCCTTGGTGGAATGAAGTGAAGACTGTCCCATCTCTCTGCTCCATGGTTGTGTGTCAACCTCATGCCAAGTAATCCATAAAACGTAGGGCACAGCCATTCTGACCTCAAAACCTTGGTTACTGAAATTCTGACTCATTAAATTGTCCTTTTAACCATGATAAAGAAGAAAGCCCTTCTCATTTTGATCTATTGCTGAAAGCATTTCTAAGCCATGTCATTCCACTCTTCTGGGTCTTTCTCAGCTTATTCTTCAAAGTTTCTGAGACACCTCGATAATTCTCACCAAGGACCATGGTGGTGGTTTAGGTGAGGAAGGTGCAGGAGTTTGGGCTGAACGTTCCCTTAGTTCTGTGCAGATGAACATCCTTCAGGGGTGGGGGGGTGCGGGGGTGGTCAGATATTGAGTGTGATTGTTTAGATTCAGACTAAATAAGTCTGTGCCCTACTGTACCCATTGCATCCTTCTCCTTGAAAAAGACTTGCAGTAAAAAATTTAGTTAACCATGGACTCTGGTTAGTTGGAGTGTTTTTGTAATTAGAAAAGCAGCTTGCTGAATTTCAGAAGCATTTAGGTGAATACGTTTATGTTTCCTTTTCCATCAGGATTTGGGTGTGATCCAGCAATGACACAGTGTATGGAAGAAGAAGAAAATGAAACACAAATCTTTAGTTCTGTGTCCATCCCAGCTGAATAGCAATTATCTGTCCTTTATATTCACACCACTAAAATGATTAAACAAAGACAAAATTTCCTGATCACATTTAATTGACAATAATTAGGATTTTATTTGGAGGACATGGACACTGACCTAAAAGTATTCTGCAAGCAACGTATTGGAATAATTATGTTAAATGCTAGTTAGTCAAGCTTAGTAAAAAAAAAAAAAAAAAAAAAAAAATAGGTAAATTGCTCTTATTTTTCCTCTTCCCTTTTAAAAGAATCTAAGAAAAGGAAGAATTCAAAGCTACATATGCCTGGCTTGTCTTTCACACTGAGGTGCCATTCAACATGACAAAAGTTGCTAGAATGGCTAATTCTAGGTATAATGCAAAGTTTGTCTTAAAGTTATTTTTCAAGAGGTAATGATAGTATCAGACTCCTGAAACCCCTGATTACATGAATAGTATTTAAATAAGAAATGAAAGGAGGGTCTGAAAATAAAGCAGGTGGCCAAAGCTTGAAGAGGTGCATATCTGTTGTAAGCAGACAATAGAAATTATGTTACGATGGATTTTTTTTTTAAGATTTTTTGTTTTTGATGTGGACCATTTTTAACGTCTTTATTGAATTTGTTGCAATATTGCTTTCTGTTTCATGTTTTGGTTTTGTGGCCCCGAGGCATGTGGGATCTTAGCTCCCCGACCAGGGATCGAACCCACACCCGCTGCATTGGAAGGCAAAGTCTTAACCACTGGACCACCAGGGAAGTACCTGTTACATTGGATTTTAATTAATTAAGTGTATTAAAAACACACCATGTAGTCATATAATTGTTTATGCTTTTCCTTACGAATGTAATACATAACTTGAAATTAAAAGTATGATCTTTTAGGGGGCTTCCCTGGTGGTGCAGAGGCTGAGAGTCCGCCTGCCGATGCAGGGGATAAGGGGCGGCTAGGCCCGTGAGCCATGGCCGCTGAGCCTGCGCGTCCGGAGCCTGTGCTCCGCAACGGGAGAGGCCACAACAGTGAGAGGCCCGCGTAAGGCAAAAAAAAAATAAGCATGATCTTTTAAAATGCCTTCAGTTTTAATTGCTCTGAAAGATTGAAAATTTCAAAATTGAAACCAGAAAAAAAGAGAAAACATCCTTATATATTGTTATGAAATAAGAGTATTATCTTATGAAGACAATTGTAAAAATGTACATTGATAATTGTCTGTCTAGACCTAATTGCTGCGGAGGTAATAGGCCCACATGTTTTATTCACTAACTAACTCTGTGACAATGATGGACCAAAATTCTAAAAGGGGAGGAAAAACATCCCAAAAAAAAGAAAAGAAAAAAGGCAGTTCTGCATGCTGACTTAACGATTTGCCATTTTAAGAGCTGAAAGCATTTTCTGGGTGTAATTATTATTAGTTACATTAAAAATTAAAAACCTGTGGCACAGAAAAATCTAGGAGCTGCAAACTTAGATGCTTACAGGGGCCAGGCAGGAACATAATGGGCAGGTAGGGATGTGGCAAACTGGAGTGTGTCTAAACTGAAGCAGGCACTCTACCAATTGTTGTCATGTGGGAATGCAGGCCAAGTTTTGCCAGATCTCTTACATTTTCAGAAGGCCTGAAAATCCAAATATTAAGAGATGACGAGTCCCTGTGGCCTCATAAGCTCCTAGCCTGCATGGGTTTGCCGAGCATTGAAGAGACAGCTGGGCTGAGGGGGACCTAATGCATCATTCTGGTTATTCAATAAATGGTAAGCGACATAAAGAGTAGAATACTGTTGGACATTGGGTAATACATGGCTGATTACACACTGTGCTTACACGTTTATAGTTTAATTCAGTTAACAGCACTTTCTCATACCTCCTATCGCCTAATTCACATAGTCGGAGAGGTAAAGGTCCTCTGCCCCTCCCATTTATAGGTTCCTCCTCTCACACTGGCCTCTGCCTCGTCTTCTCTCCACCTCCTCTTCTTCTGGAGGACTCACCTCATCCTTCAGGACTCAGAGAAGACTCCTAACACCGCTCTAACTGGGCTGGGCCCTTGTGCCATGCCCCCTGGACCTACCCGCCCCAGATACCATGTACCACTCTCACAATTAAGAATATGTAATTTTTATTGTCTGTCTTCCCTACTAGACACTAACCTCCGTAAGGACAAAGAACTGCATCAGCACCTACCTCAATGTCCAGTATGCATTTGTTGAATTAATGTTTATAGAAAAAGAGACATTTGAATGAGTCACAAAAATTTTATATATGTATCCAGAGATTATTCTCGTTATTCAAAATCGTCTCTGGAGAGTCTAAATGAGAGCTATTCCTTTATCTACTGTCAAGTGACTTGTCACTCATTTCTGAGAATTCTTCTGAAGTTTCTCTTTTGAGTTGAGGACTCAATTTTTCTGGGGTTCTTGTTTCTCTTTTTCTGATATGTATAAATAATGAAGGTTTCCTAATGCCCATTTACAAGTGCTCTACTTCCTCCAGACAATTGGATGAAGAACCGATGGGAAATACTAATTAAGAAGACTGTAAAAATGGCTGCAAGTCATTTCCCTCTCCTTTATCCATGCCCCTGAATAGTCCCCTCATACATGGCTTGGCTATGTGACTTGTTTTGGCCAATGTGACAATTCAAATATGATACAATCAGAGACTCGGGTATTAGGACATATTCTTTCTTGCTGTTCTTGGAAACCCTGTGGCCACCAGCCACCAGCATATGAATAAGCCTGGGCTAGCCTGCTGAGGACATGTGGGCCAATTACCTTCATTCCTCCAGCTGCAGCCTACAGACAAACACGTGAGTGAGGTCATCCTAGACTAACCAGTCTCCAGGTGACCTGCCATCTGGGTTCAGCTGTATGAGTACACCCAGGTGAACCCAACAGGACATCTGCCCAGTTGAGCCCAGCCTCTACTGCTGGCCCACAGTATTGTGAGTTAATAAGTGATTGTTGTTTTAAGCTACAAAGTTTGGGGATGGTTTTTTGTACAGCAGAAACTAACAGATACACTAGACTAGAAATCTGAATATCAATTCTCCCTTCCCCCAAACCCACACATGCACTGTCACTATTAGCTTCAGTAAAGCAGAAACCATTAAACACGGGAGAGCAGCCTATCAGAGACAGGGAATGTGGCTGGGACAGAGTTCCCCCTATTCTCTCAATAGCATCTCTTCAGATTCATTAACACCAGAGTGTGGGCAGCAGATCTGAGAGGCAGGGAGGAGGAGGAAGAAGAGAGTAGGTGGTGGTGAGAGCCAAGCTGCTGGGAAAGCTTACACAGATAAAAAGAAAGAATCCACTGTACTGGCATTATATCACAATATCCTTATTATATTTAAGAAATCCAGGCAAAGTTTCTAGCCTCTAAAGGCTAAAGAATGAAGCCGAGCAAATATGGGGACTATGCAGTGTATCATTTTAATAGAGAGAAAACACACACATTAGATGTGTAAGCTTGCCTTTGTTTAAGGCCTTTAAGCCTTTCTTAGCATTTTTAGGAAAATGCATTGGAAGTAACAACTTGTTACTTTCTAAAATGCTGTTCTGGAATTTTTAGTATGTTTTTGTGCTGAATCTTGATATAGTAATTTACAAAAGCAAGAACCACGTGAAATGCAGTATGCTGTTTCAGAGTTGGGGTAGGATAGGGTGGGTGTTTACTGAATGCTTGTTATTTGCCGGGACCTTATCTCATTTAATCCTTGTAACCACCCTATAAAGTATCTGTACCACCCTGTAAAGGTATCTTTAGCTTTATTAAACAGATGAAGAAACTGAGGTACCAAGAGGCTAAGTAACTTGGCCAAGGGCACACAGTAGCTAGTAAGGTTATAAGTTACAGATATAGACATCAAATCTGAATCCACTGGTTTGTTGCCTTGGCAAGAATACAGTCGTTTTATCATCAGTAATAATAATGATTATTTTTTATCAAGCCCTTATTATGTTACTTTTTAAATTAATAAAATAATAGCTGAAAATTGAGAGTATATATGCCTACAATGTTCTAAGAATTTTACGTATAATAATTATCACTAAAACCCTATGAGGTAGGTATACTTGTCTCCATTTAAAAATTTTTTTCATTTGTTTTGTCTCCATTTTTGAGACAATGAAACTGAGGCACAAAGAGGTTAAGTAATTTGCCCAAAGTTGCATTTTGCCTTTTGCCTTGCCTTTTCATAGCTTCTGGTTTTTGTCATTCCTTGGCTTGTGGTAGCATAACTCCTATCTCTGCCTCCCTCTTCACATGGCTGTCTTCCTTCTGTGTGCGTCTGTGTCCAAATTTTCTCTTTTTATAAGCACACCAGTCATATTGGGTTCAGGGCCAAACTCTAATCCAGTGTGACCTCATCTTAACTGACATCTGCAAAGACCCTGTTCCAAATAAGGTCACATTCGTGGGTTCCAGGTGGACATGAATTTTGGGGGGGAACTATTCAACCCAGTATAAATATTTTAAGAATTTTAAATGTGTTGTTACCTACAGGGCCAAACATAAGAGGAGGCAGGATTGAGCACATGTGGTCAAGGCTGGGAAGGGTCTCACCCATGCCCAACAAAACAGCAGCCCCAAACTCCTTTAGGAATAGGCTTGATTTTTAATTTCAAACACCTATGAAGGCAAAACATGGTAGATCCTATCAGTTGTTATATCTTACTGTGAATTAATTTCTCTCCTCTGAGAGCAGAATTGCATGAGGGATGTGGAAAAAAGCACAAAAGCTAAAGTAAGTAAGTAGGACGTTGTAGGGAAATGCCACTGGACAAGAAAAAGAGGCACAGTTGCCAGATGCAGAAAGTATGGACGGATCCACGCCAAGATCAAAGAGAGAATAAACTTGGAACAAGAGGCAGCTGGAAGAAGAGACCTTTCTGTTGGTCATTGGTAGAGGCATCTGATTACAGGCACCAAGACCTAACACTTACCGAGGGATGGTATAAAGGCAAAGTCTCTGTAGATGTTACAGAAAATTCAAGAAAGCCACTTGTAATGAGTACAGTAGATCAGGAGCCTAAGGCAGGATGTGAATCTTAAGAAATGCATGGGGTTTCCTAGGAAAGATGCCATGTATTTTCCTATTTTTTCCTACTCTAACACGAGGCACCCAGTGAAAGTTCTGCCTTACTAGCAGATCAGACACTATTGTGCTTGGGAAGTCAAAGAGGAATGTGAAATATTCCTGCCAGGAAGCTCTCCCAGCCAGGGTGAAGAATCTAAACATAGTCACCATACCCTGGGGGCAGTGCCATGGCTCGGAAGCTACAGGAGATGAAGGAGGGCTTGACTGGCCCTGAGGTGGAGGCTGGGAGAGGCACCTTCCCTTGGTTGGTGGTCTCTGCAGGTCTCTCCAGGCCACCTCTGGGAGACATCAGGGGATGACAGAAAGGACATCGGTGAGGAGTTGGTTTAGCTGTGTGGCCTTGTGTGAGTTACTTACACTGAGTTTCCCCACTAAGAAAATTAAATGAAAATATTCATGCAACACCACCCTTCTGGGCACACAGTTCCCGCTCAAAAATTGTTGTTCTCTTCCACTTTCCTTGATCATGGAGTTTATTCTTCACATAAATCTGTTCTGTGAGCTACATTACTTTAGCTGAGTTCAGAAATGTTAATCTTAATCATAACTTTGTTTGTTTAGTAAAAGCTCTTAATTCATCAGGGCCTAAACTTTCATTATGATTTTAATTTAAGGACCTCAATTGGGTACTTGGCAGAGGTAAAGTAAAATATGCTGCTAAATCCATGCTGCTAGGATTTAAATTTTGATAAATGCATAGCTTTTATGTTCTCAGTTCAATTTTGCTCTGCTATGTATTGTAGAATTTTTAAAAAAACAAATGTTCCGTTTTAAAGGAAAATTTCTCCTTTGCATTTGGAGATTTTCGTACAAGGGAATGGGGTAGGGCAGTGGGTGCAGACTATGAAACAATCCCGGAGGTAAATTTGGTGATACTGTTAATGAAGAGTTTAAAAATGCTAATTAAGCTATTTATTTAACCACTTGCAACTTTCCTCAGGATGGTTACAATACCAATGATTAAAAGTTGCAAAGGTATTGTAAACTTCTCTGGGTGATATTTTTTTCAATAATGCAAATGATTTCTCCAGCTCTTGTGGCATCATTTAAAAATGAATTTTGATTACTTCTAAGCTTGTAAAAAATGGAATCGTAAATGTGCTCATTTCCCACAATGAAGGGGGACAGGGAAGGTAAAGAGCAAAAGAATACATCACATTTCTAAGTAAGCAGTCACAAAAGACCTTTAAATAACTCAACTTCCTACCATATTTTATTATCTTCTCTCAGTTTTACAGCATTATCTACCATAGAAATGCAGGGAGATTTGTAAAACACTATAGCATTTAAGTCATTACATTTTATAGCTAATTTCTAATGTGGATTTGATTTTTTACGAGCAGAAAAAGAATCTAATTTGCATTAGTGACAGTAACTAGAGAAATTTAACACCTGGCCCTGGTTGTACCAGAAATTGAATATTAGGTACTTGGGTGCTAAAAACCCATTCAGATCTTCAAGGGGGATTTTTCATTTATTTATGCACTGCTCTCATGTTTATCATTATAAAACTGTTCATATTATGGTGGAGGAAAACTCACTGCCTGCAAAAATTCTGGATATACATTTTTCATTCTCTGCAAGAGAGACAGAATTATTTACCCATTAGTAAGAACATACCCTGAAAAAAGCACCACCATTCCACGCATGTAAAATAATATAACAGCAGCACTGCATGAGAAGCTTTCACTCCTGCTGGCCTTTCCCATCTCGCCCGCCCCCCCCAACTTCTAGTTTCTCAAGTCTCCCTTTATTTTCTCTTCCCCACTTCCCCTCCCCCAGCCCCCCTCCATGCCTGTCCTTGTTTCCCGGTTAGAAGCTTGAGTGCAGTGTATCCAAGCAAAATTAAACCTCTGTTAAGAAGATCACATTGTTGTTACAAGAACAATCCATATGTTTATAAAGTGTAGAAAATTAGGAACTGCAAAAGAGATGAAGCTGGTGTTAAATGATATGGGAAGTGACACTTTACATAGCCAGTTACAATTAACACATTGATGGCATTTTGCTGGCTCCTTGCAGTGATAATGCTGTTGTCAAATGTGTTTAGTGCACCAAATCTCCTGGAGCCTTCAGCCAGGCAGCGAGCTTTTGACAGATTGAAGGTTCGAAGATAGGCTATCATGACAGATGGAAACTGGCACCGATGTTCAGCTTTCGCCGATCACAGGGGACCTGCCCCCCTTATTCTGCAGGGCTCGGCTCTGCAACCTTCCCCCTTCTGATGAAAGCAGGGGATGGCATTGTTAAATAGTGCATCTGTGTGAGTTAGACTCCTCTGATGAAAGCATAAGGCAGACGCGCCGTGAAGCAAAAGACAGCCTTTGCTCTAACTGCATTTTAGATAGACTTGAGGAAGACCCTAGGGAGCTGGGAGAAACTTTGGTAAATTTCAGACAAAAACAGAAAAAAGACCTCCCATTAGTTTCTTCTCCTCAAAGAATATAAAAATACACCTCCGATAATAAAAG
This sequence comes from Physeter macrocephalus, assembly GCF_002837175.3. NCBI lineage: Eukaryota > Metazoa > Chordata > Mammalia > Artiodactyla > Physeteridae > Physeter > Physeter macrocephalus. Next base: position 80,672,726 of record NC_041215.1, read on the forward strand.
TCTCAATTAATGACTTTCATTAATAGTTCCCCAAGCTAGCACTCTTTATGGAGATGTGTAGATGTGGTTTTCTTCTCTTACTATCACCATTTCCTTGATATTAATCAATTAATTTCCAAACAATCCAAGGAAATCTGTAAGGAGGTGCCCAGGGGCAGTTGTGAATAGTTGACTTGTTGGAAACTAATTCAATTACTCCAAGACACTTTTCTTGACACTGGGCTGGGTTCTTGAATCTTGGTTTTAAAATCCAGGGCAGGGGCGGACAGAGCTTTACACAGCTGGGCATAAATGGGCAGATAATATAGTTAATTAACCTTTCACCCTCTCCCACCAACCCCCTTTTAAAGAAAAACATCAGTCATTTTATTTTGAACACCCATCTATTTCGAAGGCTTTCTCTTCAGCTCCTGTAGTTCTTTCTTCTTCTCACTGACAAATTATTCCTCTTTAATTTCCTTAAACTGGCCGAAGAGCCCTCTTTCTTTGCAATCTTAATCTTCAATTCTGCTCTTGCCCATACAGGTTGGGAGCAGCAAGTACTGCAGCCCATTTGAGGTATGATAATCAGCTGATTAGCTAGTGGAGTCCTTTTCCCTGAGGCTCTTTTGTGTGAAAAATCCTCACACTCAATTGACATGTGGACATCATAAAGCTGATGAAATGCAATTGTAATGAACAAGAGGGAGCGGCATCTGCAGCCGTCTAAATGAAGGACCCTTCCCTCTCACCATGCTAATTCAGAAAATCTGCTCTTAACGTGTACTCCCCCTGGATTCCAAATCAAGGCGCATCTCCATGAATGCATATTCAAGAAGTGAATTAGCCTCTATGGCAAGTGAACGCCTAGCCTGGCCAGACTGATTCTAATTTCAAGACAGATAATACTGCATCAACTGTAGTAATGATATGACAGTTCATTTGTGATGAGAGTCCTACAGTCAGGTTTACTGCACAGACAGACACAGGTGCAAGGAGAGAGCCAGCAAAACCTCTCAGACAAGACCAAAGGTTGCTTTGCTGTCAAATTATTTCAGCCAAAATAGCCCAATGAAGGAGAAAAGAGGTAATGCGTTAAAAAAAATTAATGTGTCCCCATATTTAAACCTTGGTTGTAATGGTGGTCAATGGATGCTCCCTTCTCTATTATAGGATCATGTACACTTGGCAGTCATTAAATTAGGAAAGAGGTGAGCTTTCCCTCCCACACCCTTTTCAGAAAACTACATTACTTGCTAAGAAATTTCCAAGTGAATATAACTTGTCATACAATGTTTTTTTCTCCCCTAAATTGAATTTCACAGGAATCAGTTTGTAGGAGAAAAACTCTGCAGTATTAGGAAGAGAAGCTGTTCATTTCCATTGCCTGTTCTGTGACAGTTGCTAATACAATACGACAGGTTTGTTCATCATTATTTCGGATCACCTTTGGGTTTTCTGTACTACTCTTTCTATTAATACATGTTAATTAATGATGGTAAGGAATGCTCGCCTTTATATCAAAAAGCTCAAAGCACTTTTCAGACACTGATTTATTTTTGAGAGTTAGAGGGCAGGTATTAGCACTGCTATTTTTCCAGAGGTGGAAATAGAAGGTTGGTGATGAAGTGACTTGAGCAAGGTCACACTGCAAGCCAGTCCTGGATCTCAGCCTTGAACTCATCCTCACCCCTCTCCACAGCTCTAGACACAGAAAACACCCCAGGGAAAGGTGTTGCTAATCCAGAAAATACCCCAGGGAAAGGTGTTGCTAAACCAGCATTAAGGAGACTCCTTTATAAGCATGGCTAATAAATACAGCACATGCCTTAAAAGCAAATGAACAAGACAAGCTTAATAAGGACTGTTGTTAGTACCTGGCAAGCCACCCAGTGTCTGCACGGTTCACGCAGAGGTCCTTGTCAAGGAGCCGCATTTCCGAGATTACAAGAGCCACTTCTCAGTCTCCTTATGCTTCTCACTCGCATTGACCTTGACCTATATAGCCCTTTCAATTCAATGTAATTCAATAATGGGGCAGCACGTGTGTCTGTAGACACGATCATAGATTATTTTGCTTCCTCCAGTATGTTTGGAGGCAAAATTTGCGGTGGCCGATGAGAGCTGTCACTGTACAGCTCCCTCCTCTAGCGATCAGGAGTTACCCAGCAGATCACTGTCTGTCCATTGCGGGTGAAGCAGTTCAGTAGGTATCAGGGAGGTAATAGGAATGAGACAAGTCCGTCCCCAAAGGTGAAAGTTCGTAACACTCATATACAATAAAGACAGACACATATAAGCAAACAAACCAGAGAGCAAGAACATCATTCCAACGGTGCCAAGACACATATGCGGCCCCCAATTCACCAAGTGGCTGTTTTCCAAAATCTGCTTGTAAATGAGTTGTTTCAAGCTCACAATTCATTTTCCCATGGAAGCTGAGTTCTAAGTGGTGGTTAGGTTCTCAGGCCAGCTGTCAAAGCCATATTTAACCTATGACATAGCTGAATGCAATAGTAATAGTAACACATACAAGTATGGCTGAAAGAGTGTCATTGCCACCTCTGAACTCAGATCGGGTAGCATGTATTCAAATCTCAGCTCTGCTATTTACCATCCTGGGACCCTGAACAAGTATTTCATCTCTCTAAGCCTCAAATTTCTCATCTGTGGAAGGTGTTGATAATAGTACTTATTTAATAAAATTATTGTTAGAAGGAAACAAGACAGAGTAAAATATTCAATCTGGATCTACAGCAAGTGCTCAATAAATGCCAGGTAGGAGTAATAGAATTTGTTTACATATTTTATTTTTGAGCTTATGTTTCTCAGATTCATTGCCAACATCCCTCACGCCTCATTCCAAGGGTAGGAAGGGGCTTGTATGGGTGCATTTTTTTGTTGAGGAAGGGACCTTCCTTGTTTATAAAGAGAAGGTATTATAGCCTGGGGTCAAGAGCCAGACTCTGAAGCCATAATGGATTCAAGTTCTGTCTCTGCCACTTACCAGCTGTGTGACCTTGGGCAGGTCACCTAGTCTTTCTAATCATCATCTGCAAAATGGGGATATTTTGGACTTCCCTGGTGGCGCAATGGTTAAGAATCCGCCTGCCAATGCAGGGGACACGGGTTCAAGCCCTGGTCCGGGAAGATCCCATATGCCACGGAGCAACAAAGTCCATGTGCCACAACTACTGAGCCCGTGTGCCACAACTACTGAAGCCCATGCACCTAGAGCCTGTGCACCACAATGAAGAGCAGCCCCCGCTCCCCACAACTAGAGAAAGCCTGTGCGCAACTACAAAGACCCAACACAGCCAAAAATAAATAAATTAATTAATTAAAAAAATGGGGATATTTTTAGTACATAGCTCAGTGCTGTGGTATTAAGCAAGTTAACATATGCACAGTGCCATGTTTATAAGCACAATACAAGTGAACAGAGCTATTGTAAGGATACCATGGCCTGTCATTGGCCATGACAAATGAGCAGGAAACCAAGGCCTGGTTGGAGATTAATAGCTGTCTTAAGGTTACTATGAGTAAGTAATGATCTGGGACTCCAGGTTGGTCTTCTAATCCTTAGTCCTGTGCTCTTTCCAGGTCATGGTGTTCCCTCTACCACATACCTATGAGGTACCCTGGAGTGTTAGTTAACATTTATTGAGTACCCAGTGGATGTTCAACACCGAGCTGATTCCCGGAGAGTCTCCTTTAAAAAGGGAAATTATGCTCTAGACTCTAAACCAATAGTTGGCAAACTATAGCCACAGGCCAAACCAGACTGCTGCCTGTTTTTTATGGCCTGAAAGCTAACAATGGGTTTTTTGTTTTTAAATGGTTGAAAACAATTCAAAAGAAGAATAATATTTTGTGACACTTGATAATTATATGAAATTCAAATGTCAGTCTCTGTAAATGAAGTTTTACTGGAACACAGTCAAGACTCACTTGTTTACATATTATCTATAAATGCTTTTGTGCTACAACAGCAAAAATGAGTAACTGTGACAAAGACCATATGGCTCACAAAGCCTAAATTATTTACTATCTGGCCCTTTAACAGAAAAAGTTTGCCAACCTCTGGTCTAGACCCAAGAAGATTGATATAGCCTGGTTACTGCTGAGAGGGAATAAGAGGTTCACCAATCTAACTCAAGGGACATATGCTAAGCCTCAGACTGGCTGAGATGAGAGTGTAATTGTCTTCCACTACCAGAGCAATGTTTTAACATTGTATTCTGAAATATATTAGAGGCAAAGCAGTGTAGTGGTTGAACCCACTGACTCAGGAACCAGGCTGCTGGGATCCAATCTTGATTCTACGACTTGCCACTTCTGTGACCTTAGGCAAGTTACTTAATTTTCCTTGTGTCACTGTTTCCTCATCTATACAGTGGGATTGTTTTGAGGATTATGTGAGTTTTTACACCTAAACTGTTTTTTGAAGAGTTCCTTGCCCATTGCCAGCAGTATGCTAGTTATTTTCGAAATCTCATGACTCTTTGGGAAAAAAGAGAAAGATGCCTTCCTCGGAACGGTGGGCAATGTGTCTGCTCAGCCTCATTCCTCGCACTGTCTCTACTGGGGCAACACACCTCATTCTTTAGCCCAGCACAGAAGTCTGCATCTTTCCCGGCAAACTTTCCTTGAGTCATTTACTTCTTTGTGCTTCCAGAGAACATTGTATATCCCTCCTTTAAGGCTGTTATATAGAATGAAAAAAGAAATTTATGCACATTTTTGTCTGTACTAGATGGCGAACTCCCAAAAGTAAAAAATTTTCTTGTCTTTGTCTCCAGAGTTCCTGGTGTGTGGAATATATGGTATGCAACAGAGTCAGTGGATAGTTAATGAATCAGAGAATGAATAACAGGCCAAGAAACTGCAGGGTTAATAAGTCTTCTGTGATTTTTTTAAAAACATGTGAAAGCCTTCTAAATGTGGTGATTACTTTATCCCTTCAATGTACAAGCTTGCAATGCAATTAAATTGGAAATTATGAGGCTTAAAATAAAAGGCAGGTGGATACGTTCACTTACTGAATGTGTAAATCATAGAACAGAAATTCTTGATCTGGGGAGAAGCTTAGTATGAATAGGCTAAAATACCCTAAGTGGCTATGTGATTTTGGTAGGGCACTTTCTGACTTTGGACTTTCGTGTTTCATTGAAAAACAAGGAAAATGCACAACAGATAATCAGTAAGGCTTTTTTCCACTCCCCAAACTATGATTTCTGCTTCTCCCAGAAAACTTACCAAATTCTGCTCCCCTGTGAGCAGGGCTTCTAGATAATGCTGGTAGGTAAGTTACTTAAGTTTTCTGAACCTGAGTTTGAGAAGTAAAGAGTAATACTATCACTGAATTGTACACCTAAGAATGAGAGGCAAAAAGAGAATCTACAAAGGAGGTTGGGGCTGGATCATGACAGGCTTTGGGTGCCATGCTAAGGAGTCTGGACAGTCTGCACTTGATGGAGAGTAGACAATAGGAGGCTATGGATGGCGTTAAGTAGTGGAGGGACATGACCAACTGTGTGTTTTGGAACAAGGACTCTGGCCACAGTGTGGAAACTGGATTGGAAGGAGAGAAGGGGAGCCAACATACAGCAGCGCTGGAGGAGCTACCGGCTAGAGGAGTATTTAAGAGGTTGGATTTTGAATTTGAGAATTTAGATAAAGCTGAGCACCTGGGCAAACAGAATGCCACTTACATGATAGGAAACAAGAGAAATAAATACTCATGGTCAACTTTTATTTCTTGTAATATAGTTTCAACTAGGAAAAAGTCACGGACTTATGTATTTGTAGAATCACACTGGAGCCAATATAGGGTACCTGTTAAGAGCTTAGGCCCTAGGTTTGAATCTTAATTCTTAATTAGCTCTGAGATCTTGGGTAATTCATTTCACCACTTTAAGTCTTAATGCCTTCCCAAGGTCAAGGTGAGAATTAAATAAAATGATGCATATTAAGGTGCATATCATAGGGTTTAGTAATCAGCAAGCAGTAGATTATGGTCAGCTACTATGACAGAGTGGGTTTGCTCCAGCTGCAAATCTCAAGCTTTCAGCTATGTTTTCAATCCAGAAAGAGACATTTAGAAGACTCAGACTCTTCTGCCAGAACTAGATTTTTTTAAAAAAATTAGATGACTAAAAAAGTTTAAAACCACTATTCTAATATTTTAATCCTTGGAAACCCAGAAACAATTCAATGAAGCTATTTGGTTAAGTTAAATGCAGTTCTTTGAAATCAGCTTAAATGCATGACTCGCTACTCAAAGGTTCCAGAGAACTCCACTGCCTGCTTGGGAAGCAGCAAACAAGGTCAGTATTGATAGCTCACGCTTCAGTGAATATATCAATTTAAAGCTTCATCAGTGATTCTCACTCATCTGCAGCTCTGCACGGCTGTTGTCTTGTAAGAACGGGGTGACTTACGAACCTATTAAGTAACTTCCTCACTTGTGCTCTAATGAGCCTATTGTTTCCCTGGAAGAACACAAACACCTGAGTACAAGCACAAACTGAAGCCACAAATAAGAGGGTACAGATTTCAGCCCTGCCTTACCTAGAGGCACTCTTTGTTTTGATTCTCTCTGCTTTTCAATTGCTTTACCAGCCTAGCCAGGTACACTTTTATGTCAAGTCCTGAGTAGGGCTGTTGGGGTCCCCCCGTCCAAAAGGGCTCTGGTCACAGCTGACTCATCAGCTGTACAGGGCGCATGGGTGTGACCTTTTGGAATTTGACTATCAGACACTTGCTTATCTACTGTTCCCCCTGCACCAGCAAGTGCCTCTGCAGTGAAGATTACCACCCTCCGCATTCCGAGGTCCACACTGCATATGCAGAAGTAGGATGAACCTGCTGCTGTGGGGAGGGGGCACCGAGCCCACCCACAAAGAGGGCATCCGTGGGGATTTCAGCAAAGAAGTTCTCCTTGTGCTCTACCCTGAACAAGAAGGCGTTGGCCCCGTTTTTCTGCTACCATAATTCAAGGTTAGGTTCCCTTGTCCTCCATATACCATATCACTGATGAGAGAGTAAAGACTGAAAATTAGTTCCTTAGGGATTGGGGCCAATACTGTCCATGGAGGTATAGTGGGTAAAAATATATATTATATATACTTACACTTGGCACCTGACCCCTCTTAGGAAGGGAACTCTGTTTAGGGAACCATCTTGATAAGTTTTAAGGGCAGGGTTAGGAAGAAGATAAACATAGATGGCTAACAGTTTTAGATCATAAATGAACAGAAATCTGTGGGTGGACAGGGGCCAGGAGGAGAGGAGAAAGGAAAGGGAGGGAGAGCCAGGAGCTGGAGCCATCGTGGGAGGCTGGAGCCTATTCAGAAAGATGGTCATAGCAGGCAGCGGGGCTAGAGGATTTTTAAGAATGTCTAATCCTCAATTTTAAGTCGTTTGCATGGCTCATCTACCCAAAGTTTCATAAGTTACTTGTTTGAGCTCAGTAAGAAAGGGAGGCAAAGGGGAAGAGTTTCCTGAGTCTGGGGGGAGAGGAGGATGAACAGAGGAAGAGAAGAGCCCAAAAGGCAAGAAGTGAGTAAAATCAACTGGAGCCAAAAGTGGTCATGAGAACATAAGCCCCTGGGAATTTCCAGAAATCGTGGAGGGACCTTGAACTTCCACAGAATGTGGGATAGAAAGCTAGGGAGAATTTCATTTACATTTTAAATGAGACCTGGGTTCCACAAACTCTGCAGTAAACAGCATCCATTTGTCACTGATGCCTTCTAACCTGTTGATTCTCTGTCTTCAAAAGAGACATACGTTGTCTTCAATGAGTTTTCTTTGACTATAAAGATTGACACATATTTGAGTCTTGAAAAATAAACTGGGTCAAACAGAACGCTGGGAAAGTAGGAATTGTAATAGTCAAGACTTCTTAAGATAATTGGAACTCATTTTCTGCTTTGTATCCTCTCTATGGCCATTACAGGAATGGGAGTGGCAGCTCCCCTTGCAGGTAATGAGACCCTGTTACTGGAGGGTTTAAGCAGAGCCTTTGTGACCAGTTGACCCAGAGTTGTGCAGGGGATTCATGCATCTGGTAGAAGCTGGACAGATAGGCCTCTAGGCCCTTTAAAAGAGTTTCTATCACTTGGGGGTGGAGAGGACTTAAAACTTTCAGAGAAGTTTAAAATATTCCAAGTGTCTGTGGCTGTTTCTAAAGAATGTATATCTAGCCCTTTCCCCAGCTCTACGTTAATCTGTTCCAGTTTATGCTAATTATGTTCTCATTATTTGGGAGGAAGGAAGGAGACTTGGACCCTCTCCAAGGAGCAGGGGTGGCTAGCTGCTCACACAGTGCACTGGCAGGAGGCAGCATGGGAGGGACCTCCAAGTGCCCACAGCACTGCAAGGGATCTTTCTGGTCTGTATTTGGATCCTGTGGCAATGTGGGGGGTTCTGAAACCACATTACACCAATTTGCAGAGGTTTAGATTGGGGTGGCTAGGGAAGAACCACATCTGCTAACATCCATAAGGTTTCTTCTGTAGGTCAGAGCTATGGGTCAAAGAACTCTAAGGCCTCAGGAGTTAGGAGGAGTAAGAGGTGAGAGTGTGACTTCATTGGTAGGGGCATAGTCAGAGTTTCTCCTGATAATCTATCATTCTCTTTCTCTTTAGTTGCAAAGTTCTTCAAGATAGGTGTGAGGTAGGGAATCACAGTTTGCTTACATTGCAACTCAAAAGTGCGCCGAAAATGCACTTTGAAGATTTGTCTCTACAACTGATTTCTTTCCTTCATGAACCCCAGCTCGGAATATCAGGGAAAAATCTATTTTCCAGCTCACTCTTGTTTAAAGCTGTGTCTGATACAATAATTTGCAAATAAATTGCTCTTTCAGGTGTCTCACTGCCTCTGCTTCTCTTCCTAATGTGGCTTCTCGATGGAGTATATGTGACCTCAGGGCTTTGAGAAAGGCACTCAAGATGCATGCGGTGTCCTTGCCCCACCCACTGGCTCAGCCAAGGCAGCATCCACTTCTACGTGTCCATTCTTATTTTGTTGGCATTTGCTCTTATGTCCCTGACTGGTGTAGCCTATGGTGTGGTCATACTCCTGGGGATGCTCTTGATACAGGCATGGAGGTGCCCCTGGTCTACCGACTCTGCCTCTCCTGGGTCTAGCTGGCTTCAGGACTCCCTGCAGCCTGGCAGCAGCTCTTGGTCAGGCCCAGGTAGGGGTTACCAGATTTAGCAAATAAAAATACAAGATACCCTATTTAAAACTGAATTTCAGATAAACAATGAATTTTTTTTTACCGTTAAGTATGCCCTAAATATAACATATAATATTATTTGTTGTTTATCTGAAATTCAAATTTAATTGGACGTTCTCTATTTTATCCAGCTACCCTCCTCCCAGGCCCAGCCAGTGTCCTCCGCCACAGGACTATGGATCCTGATGAAGGAGTCCTTTTGGACAACTCACTAGCCACACCTTCAGGAACCTCCTGTGTCCTTCACAAGGCACAGGCTAACGTCTGGATACCTTCTGTGCCCTAAGGAGTCAGGGATTCCCTGGGGGAGCTGAACACAGGCCCTTTCTGGGTAAACAACTATGCTAGGCTGCCACTTCTCCCCAGCGTGGGCCACCACACACGGGCCGGGGAAGCCTGTGGGTATGGGGCAGGACCGCCCTCCCCACATATCTCTCGTCTCCGCCATCTGCCTCTTCCCCTCTCCTTCTTGCTTGACCACCCCCGAGGCCAGAGCAGCGTTTCTCTTTTATTTCGCCTTTGTCATATCCTCCTCCTACTGTAGCACAGCAAGCAAGCCTTGTGCCTTAGCACAAGCCATAGCAGTAAGAATAGTTTCTTTGCACTATACGAGGACTCAGTGACCTTCATTCTCCAATCTTGTTTCTGGTTATGTTAAAGACAGAAATAAGGAATATAGAAAGCCCCCTCACCTGGCTTGCATGGTTGCTGTCTTGCTACAAAATCCTATATTGAATGTCAAATATTTTTTTTCCTTTTCCTTGCATTCCTTCTATACCAGTCTATTTCCCCACCGCCGCCCACCCGGGTAGAAGGATATCGCCAACTGATTGGAGAGAAGACCAGGAGCTCTGAGAGGCTGCAGAGAAAGAGAACATGAATACTTTTTCATATTATCTCCTCACTGTATTTACTTTATGAGGGTCTGCCCAACATAGATACTTCTACTTTGGGCTGTGTGCCCTCCTTCTCTCACTACCGAGAAGCTTCTTGTCATATGAACTTATATTATGGGGAAGTTGACTTTGTCTCCTGAAACCTTCAGGTCAATTAATTCCTGGACAGTGAAAGTTTTTTTAATTGAATTATGACATTTCTCATACTAACTCTCAAAGACGTAGAAAGGTAAATGAAATAAAATAGCAGCATGCAGGTACCTGCCATCCAGATAAGATTCTTCAGAGAGAATCTTACAAACTTGATAAGGATAGAAATCAATTTTAAAAGATATGAAAAATTATTTATAGCCTTTGTCCTCAAGGTATCTTCTCTATATTTTCCTAGTATTTTAGGTTGCAGGTTGTGCCACTCTGAAGGAAATAATCTAACTACAAGGATAAAATTGCATTATTTGATAGGACACAACTTGGGAGATTACAAAAAAAGGGAAATTATGTATACAGATGCATTTCATTTCTGACTTCTTAAATGCCATTTGTAGGTTGAGCTTTGGGGAGAAGAGTATGTAATTCTGTTAGTTTGAAAATAAAATCATTGCTTACTCCAGGTAATCGGTGCCTCTGGCCTCCTTGTCTGCCTTCTGCTCTGCCTAAGTGGACCCATTGCTCTAATATGTGTTATCACAAGAAGTGAGCTTTGTGAGGAAGACGCTACATAACCAGTCACTCCTGCATTCTTACTGAATGCTTTTAAGTTGCACTATGTTTTACAATTTTTCTTCTTTGGTTTCATAGACTATTTGAGGCGGAAGCTAAAAGGGAGGTAATCCTGTGCAATCTCTTCATTCTGTAGTCTGAGACAGAGGTGAAGTGATCTGTCCTCCAGCCGGTAGAGGCAGCGCTGGGTGAGGAGCTATGTCCAGTGTCTGGACCAGAGCAGCCTGCATACTTCCTTCACCTGCTGATACCACCGTCCTTCCGCTGAGTAACAGAAACAACCCACCACACATTCTGGTATCGAGAATGTCATAAAGTTTAAATTAGCCTATCTTGTAATTAACTACATTTTAAGGTTTGGAGGTGGGCTAAATGCTCCACTTCAGCATATTAACAGTCTCCCAAGGAGGAAGGGGGATTTAAACGGAAGACAAAAAGGGAAAACATGTTCTTTATTTGGTAGCAATGAATTCTGTTTCAATGTTATTAGATTATAATAATTATAATTTTATATAATTTATATAATTTTATATAATTTATATAATTTTATATAATTTTATAATTATAATTTTATAATTATATATATAATTATAATATAATAATTATTATATTATAATATAATAATTATAATTTTTATCTAGAATCTGTGCCTCTGGAAGCACAACACTCAAAAATGAGTAAAAATTATTTTCATACTTTTTATAGGTTAACTTCAATAACTGCAAGTTTACTTGTGGCCATTTTCATATGCATGGGGTTTTTTTTGTTTTTGTTTTTTTGTTTCTTTTTTTTACATATAGTCTTTATTGAGAAACACTTGTTTTCTGCATCATCATTTATTTTCAGTAGAAAGAAGATCCAAACCTTTTATGTTCAGATTGAAAACCCTCCGTGATCTGATTACACTTAACAAGTACACAGATTACTTCTTTTTTGCCTCCTAGTTCCAAATTGGACCACCTAAACACAGCTTCCCTGCTCTTGGTCTTCCTAATGATTCACTCACTTTCAAAACTTGACTCCTGCTTCTAAAAGCAGCTCATATGAGACTTGCTTCCTAAGGCTTTTCCTCATTTTGATTCCCATGTCTACCCTCTACAAAATGAATCTTTACATCCTTAGTGTTCCCATAGCCCATTATTTATATTTCTGATATACTAAATAACCAACATGTGGAAAACTTGGCACTTTATCAAATGCATTACTTAATTATTTCACTTAGTTACACCACTTGCAAGATTCTGCATTATTACTTGGCTCAGCATCTTAGCTCTTTCAGTAGAATATAAGAACCTTAATCGTGAACCTTGATTTCATATTTGTTTTTGTGTAATCTACGGTATTATGTTTTGCACATGGTAAGTGTCCCAACTGATATTAGCACTGAATTGATAGTGGAGTCCATACTGACCAGAAGGGATTAAATTCTTAAATGTCAATAGATTGTTCCTTGTCCTCAGATTAAGGCTGTGATAGTGACCCAGCAGGCACTGCTAGCCTCAAATTCCACCTCAGACTTTGAAGTCTGGCAGCCACCTCAGAGCATTAACAGGCAAGCTGTGACTTGTTGGGTAATAACACACTGCCTTGGAATAATCATTTTCAAATGAATCAACAACAGCAGCTATTTGCCTGATCTAATTAGCATCACCTTTTTTTGAGCAGGCGGAAAAAGGTTGGCATATTCTGTATGATGCAACACGCAGCAAATTATATAGACAAGGCAACATCACAGGGTCAGGCACTCACCTCCGTGGCTGAGGGCTTCCTGGCAGTCTTCCCCCTCCCTTCCCCACCCCCGCGCCCCCCACCAGCTCAATAATAAGCTTGCATCATTTTAAGTATGAGAACTGCAAGGAAATCCTTAATTTGAAATTTAGCCCAAAGGTGGTTTCTGTATTTAAGGAGACTTGCTTCATAGGAGCATTGCAAGAACAAAAGTGAAATTCCCTTTATATCCAAGAATATTTGGGAAGTGATTTAACCTGAAAGAGAAGTTAACTCTGCTTATTTACCTGGTAGGAATGTCAAGACTGAATGGTGTTATGCTCTTGTCTCTCCTAAGAGTTAAGAGGCCTTTGTTTCCAAAGCCCAGGCCCAGGCTATGGATGTTCTGTGAGGGGGTGGGCTTGAAGGGAGGACAGGCAGAAGGGATGGCTCTGTCTTTAATGAGGAAAATGATTTACTAGAATTGGAAGAAAGATATGTGTGGGGGGGAGGGTAGTCTGCTAATGGCTGAACACAGTGCGCTCTCTCTCTCTCTCTCTCTCTCTCAGAAGGTGGTATGATCTTGGATTGGGAAGAGGTGATGAAGGTTTTGGGGTGTGAACCCTAAGGCAGGGGTGTGTGGAGCCAGCTTGTCAGAGCACCTCTCTTCCCAAATGCCATTATGGGAGCCTGAAAACTGCCCTTTCCCCATATTTTCAGGACCACGTAAGCCCCCTAGACTCTTAGATGACCCTAAGAAAAGGAAGAGCCCTCTATGATGACTGACACTGAATGCTTTATCTGCCCCGGTGAGGTTGAAGCCAGATATAGTTTGGTTTTGAAACGTAAAATGTGGGTTCTACAGCCAGATTTCCTGTGTTCATATATCTGGACCTGCAACTTGTTAGGTGTGCCTTGTTAGGTAGGCAAGTTCCTCAATGTCCTCATCTTTAAAATGGGAAAATTATACTATTATTAGGTTGCTGTAAGGATACAAAGAATTAATACGTGGAAAGCCTTTAGATCAGGGCCTGGTATAGAATAACCATTGTTGTTACTGGGCAGAGGAGGGGTTGTCTGGTGGAGCATATTCATTATGCTGCATTAATAGTCCTTTTACTGTGTGTCCTTTCCTGTCTTCTTCCATGCTATTAACTTTAGATGGCACGTTCTTAGAGGGTATGTGCCAGTGTTTGTCTATGCATTGTCTTTGCATTGCCTCGGTGCTCTCGTAATACCCCTTGTCACGGCTAGTTTTGAATGTGTCCATTTTGTAAGTCCTCATCTCTGTAGCTCCCCTAGCTCCTGACACATGGTAGGCACACAACAAACAGTTTTTAGGCTGAATTGACTTTAGATCTGTCATAGGGTATTCAGCAGAGCATTCAAGCTTTCTGATGAGGGTGGTTGAAAAAAAACTTATTAACAGGTTTGAACAAATATGGCTCCTTGGTCAAGAGGAAACAGGCCCTAAAGGAAGTCATTACTGATTACATGGATATTTAGAGGCAGAATCAGCTGGCTCCCTGAGCCCTCCCTCCTCTAAAGTCTTCATGGCCAGTGCTTCTCTCTAGAGGGAGCAACCGAAGGCCAGAAGACCTTGATCAAAGTAAAAATTCAGAGGAACCCCAGGTTGCCCGTGGAATTGGATTTTTCAGGGAGGGAACGGCTGTTTCACAGGAAGCAGAGATTTCAGTGGGGACTGGATTTGTTAACTAGAGCAGCCTATGAACTTTTCTTTCCTCCTCCAGCCCTAGGAAAGCATCTAGCCCAAAGACACATTGCTTCAATTCATAAAGGAGTGTTTCTATGAACTTCAGGGCTTAATGATTAACCGAGTAACCCTGTAACAGTTAAGTCCTCTTTGCTTAACAAATAAAAATGAAATGTATTTGGAAAGACAGGCTACATAGCAGGGGTTAGCTTTCTGAATTAATATTCCAATGACAGGGCTTCCCTGGTGGCTCAGTGGTTAAGAATCCACCTGCCAACACAGGGCACACAGGTTCGACCCCTGGTCTGGGAAGATCCTACATGCCACGGAGCAACTAAGCCCGTGCACCACAACTACTGAGCCTGCACTCTAGAGCCCGTGCACCTAGAGCCCGTGCTCCGCAACAAGAGAAGCCACTGCAATGAGTAGCCCTCGCACCGCAACACAACTAGAGAAAGCCCGCACAGCAACGAAGACCCAATGCAGCCATAAAAAAAATAAAAATATTCCAATGATAATAGTAACAATGGACAGTGACTGGACAGGAGATCCTGTGCTGGGTTTATATGGATGTCATTTCATTCAATCCTTACAGGAGCCTTAGGAAATACACTTATTATTTTCTTCACTTTACAGAGGAGGAAATGAGGATGAAACAGATGTTCACTGACTTCTTCAAAGACACACAGTTGGTGAGTAGTACCCGGGATTGGAACTCTTCTTTCTGCCTGGAAGCACTCCCATCATCCCCTCTAAACAGAACAGTTTAAAAATGAAAGAATGGACCAACTTGAGCTACAAAGGAGTAGGAATAAATAAAGATGACTGAGGCTGAAATAAATTCACTTATCTCTGAAATAATGGTCACAGGGAGTAAGGATTTCAAAATACACACTTTAAGTCTCTGGCTATCAAGGTTAAAACTGTAGCATTTAAAATGCTAGTGTTAAGAGAAAAAAGGAAACTGCTGCGTAAAGTTAGCAAAAGAGAGAGGACCATTAAAACAGCAGGAATGAATAAAACCCAGAAAGCATTAAACAAGATGGGATCAGTCGGCTCAAACTTACTTGTTATGACTGTGGGGAGAGGCCAAGCTCCCCTTCTCCCATTTAACTATAAATCCAGACAAAGTGACAGAGAAAGGTTAGAAGTAAAAAAATAGAGCAAAGAGTTACCTTAGAAATACAAGTAAAAGGCAGCCAAGGACATGGCATCATTTATGGCAAATATTGTAGAAATCAAAGGAAAAACAATGCTTTAAAGCAGAGGACAGTTTTTAAATGAGCGTTAGTCTCCAGTGAGGATATAATAGAGGAGAGTCTTATGCACAGTAGTAGTGAAGGACATTAAAATACTGTCCTCAAAACCTGAATTATCAAGTAGGCACAAAAACTATAATGTCGTTTAGCCCAAACACCCAAACCACAGATCCTGCTGGTTTAGCAGCATTATTTTAGACCATTGGCTAACATATCTTCCTGCTCTGGGGGCCCAAACCCTACAAACAGTTCCAAGGGTTTCTTTATTTGCTTCCTTCCTTTCCCCATCTTTGTGACGCCCGTAAACACACTGCACAATTACAAAGTCGCAGCCGCACGCAATATTGGAACAGAGACACCCTGTTAAATCCGTTCCTGACAGCTGCGAGCCCCTTTTAAATTTCAATTATAAGATCAACAACCATAATCGCTGGCAGACCATTACCACTCAGGGTTCAGCGAGTTCTGGGACTAGAGCGAGACACCCGGAGGGGGAGGAGGCTGGGCTGGGAGAGCCTCCTGACCTCCTCACCTGGCCAAACCTGGGTCTTCTGCACCTGAACGGTAAATTCTGGCGCAAATGGGAAAGGCTTAGGCCCGAAGCAGCTTCAGCCTCTGGGCTGGAGGCTCTAGCAACAGCCTGACCAGTGCTCTGACTGCTCCCTATTTTTCATTTCACCTTGATTGAGCTTGGAAACTGGGTCCCTCGTTTCAGAAGTCAGGGAAGACAAAGGCGTGATGTTCCCTGTTCTCAGTACAAGGACTCAAATTCTGCTCTAACAACCAGACCCAGCTCTCGCCCTTTGAAAATACGAGCCTCATGCTGTCCCCAGCAATGGCAGCCACAAGTGCCCCCCTGCTCCTGCCCGGGGCTCTGGCCTGCAGAGGGAGGCCTTGGTGGAGGGCTCTCCAGCCTTCACCCTCGACCACAGCTGATGGGGATGTACCTGGTCCACTCAAGCCTCCGCCAGTGCTCAGAGCAGCTGAGTCATTAGCCAGATCTTAACAGTTCCCAAATGAAATAGCTGAAAAAGCACGTTTCCATGCAGGGCCTTGCTTTCTAGAATGTTTCCATCCCATGCACCCCAGGTTCCTTGCTTTTAGGACTGAAATTAGACTGACCCTCATCCCTCATCCCAAAACTCATCTCTGAGTTTTCTGGTATAAAAGGTCATTTGAAATGAAATTTAGTTATCAAATATCCACTGAGCTTCTGAAAAGATCTGGATTCTTCACCTTCAAGGTGCTTAGAACTTGTAGATAGCAAAATTTATTATCTTGTACCTGACCCCTTGGTTATGTTGTAAAGTCGATGCATGTCTCTTTTGTTAGAAATGACACATTCAAAAATGTGCCCGCCAAAGGCTTCACACATCTTCCCCCAGAGCTCATTTGGCCGTTTGCAGAGTTTCCTAAAGAGAATGGCCTGCAATTGCTATATCCACTTCAAAACCCTGGCCCCCCATATTCTTCCTTTGAGAACTCTGAAAAGCCACATTTCACAGATTAGGACTTTCATAAATAAGTCCTACTAATTAGCTTGTTTCCCCAAGCCTGGGACCTCTAGCCGAAAAGGAATGAAAAGGTACATGACATGTCTTTGAAAATTTCGAAGATCTTTCAGGCATTCTTCTTAGCACTACTATTAACAACCCTCCCCACTTGGTCCCCAACAAGGGTTTGAGACAGAAAGAGACAGAGTTTGGTTCAGAAGCAAAGGAAAGCTTGATTCCCTGATCAAAGAAGAGAGAGGTACAAGCTCTAGAGCACACACTCTCCCCAAGAGCTTGGGGCTGCTTTATAGGGTCTTGGCGGCAGGGAGGGGTGGAGTTCTTTTGGGTCAGGCACAGCTGTGCTGCTCACAGGGCTCCAGATAGAAGTGCCAGGTGCAGCACCTCTGCACACACATGGCCAAGCTGGGGTGTGGGGCACAGTGGTTCTGCACTGGGAACTCTCATCCAACATGTTAGGTGCAAGGCCTCTGCACACAGCAAGTGAAACTAGACTATAGGCAAGGGAAACTAAACTAAGCACAAAAGAAGAGGTTACATCTTATCACCTAGATTCCATCTTATTCTCCCCCCACCCCGCCCCTTGTCCCCAGATGGGAGTGGGCTTTGTGAGTGACACTACTCATGCCCTTTGCCTACAGAACACTATGAAGCCAACATTGGTAGTCCCAATTGAGATTAACTGAAGAGAATATGGTCAGTATGGTGTCTCTTTTTTTTTTTTTTTTTTTTTGCGGTACGCGGGCCTCTCACTGTTCGGGCCTCTCCCGTTGTGGAGCACAGGCTCCGGACGCGCAGGCTCAGTGGCCATGGCTCACAGGCCCAGCCGCTCCGCGGCATGTGGGATCCCCCCGGACCAGGGAACGAACCCGTGTGCCCTGCAACGGCAGGCGGACTCTCAACCACTGTGCCACCAGGGAAGCCCATATGGTGTGTCTTTGAAATAGGTTTGTAGAGAGCATTTCATCTGTAGCACTCGGATTTTTTTCTTGCTAAATTTAAGCTTATGGCAAAGCACTTGCAATTGTGTGTGTGTGCGTGTGTGTGAGAGAGAGAGCCTTCTCAGCCCGATGCACTGTCACAGAGCACTCCTCCAGGGACCTAGGGAAGCCTTGCACACTCTTTATGAGAATATACTTCAAGGATATGCCTTTATAGGACCTAAACCTCTAAACCAGTATCTTTCAGTGCTTAACTCATATATGCCTGAAAAAGGACTGTAACATTCCAAACAAGACATCCTTATTTGGATCTAGTCTGTATATCAATATTTTGTTAGTGAGACTTTTTTTTTTAAAAAAAAGAGTGTTTAAACTTCTAATTTAAAAAAACTTTGACAAACAGTGGCACATCTTAAATTTCATCTCCTATTGTTTAAAAATTGTATTTTGGCAATAAAAATTTGAAAATAAAATTTGATAAAGATGGATTGGATAGAGATTATCTCCCATAATTATCAGGATTTCTTTGTGTATTAAATAAATAACTATTAGTGACAAAGGTCTAACAATATCTCATCTACAATTCTTAAACTCCAAAACCTTAAACTTTTTGGAACTTATTTGGCAGCAAAACCTGACCCAAACCAACATGAGGCTACTTATATCTTTATTTCTTCCACTTCTTGTGAATATTCATATGTTTCCCTGCAGAAATATCAATGTGTTGACTATAGAGTGCTGCCCCATACCCTGTTGGGGATGTTACGTTAAGTTAATGTGCCACATTTTGTTTCTAAACTCTAGATAATTTTTAAATTCCCAAACATACCTGATCCAAGGTTTTAGATAAGAGATTTTGAACCTGTCTATAAAATCAGACTGTAGCTCATGTCATTACATTTTTCTTTAGGATTCGATCTCTCTGTTTGTTCTTATAGAAAGAAACTATCTATGCATAGTATTTACACAAAATTTGCATCTGTTTGCAATGAGAATGGTGTCTATTCCCTGGAAAAAGTTTTTTTTTCTTACCAGTTTTCCCCATCTTTGTAACTATTAGGTAGGTGTCTGTAACATTCTCAATTAAGTTCACCATGTTTTTCTTGTCTACTGTCCAGGCACTATGCTAGGAGTCCTGAGGGATGCAGACATGAGCAGGATACTATCAACCACTTACAGCAACCTGATTGGGGGTGTAGACATGTAAATACCACTCATCTGTAATGACAGGTTGAATGTCATAAGAGGCAGAGTAACAAACAAAATGCTGAGGGATCAAAGAGGAAGAGTAATTATGTCAAGGGAGGCTTCAGAGAGGAGGTGTCACTTGAACTTATGCATTTGTGCCTTTTCCAGGATGTTGAAATTTTCACATGTGAAGAAATAAGGGATGCTATTCCAAAGATTTTCACTGGTCAGAGAAGCCCTGACCTTTACTATTTTTTTTAAAGGATGCTAGTATATAATGACAGAGAAAGAAAGAAAATAAGAAATTTCAAAGCAAGGTTACAAAAATTGAGGTATATTTTAATGTTTACTTTGAATGCTTTCTGCATAGAAAATGCAACATAAAATTGTAGTCGTGGGATAATTGTTAGGTTGCAAAATATGTTTGTGTCTAGTCCATCTATAGGAGCAGTCTGGTTTAAAAAGGTGTATGAACACCATCTTAGAATCTCATCAGTTATCCCTGTGACTGTATGTGTTGTCTTATTTAGAGAAGAGAGAAATGTCTAAACTTACAGGCCCACATGAAAGTGAGACCGGTATGAAGTAAGAGCTTCTGAGTCTCCATCAGGAGACTCGTCACTTGCCCACCCCCTCTACCTTGTTCACCCTACAATTGTTTGGAGGAATCTAGAAAAAGGGAAACAGCACAGACAGAGTCAAGTGAAAGAAGCTTAGATTTAATTTTGCACATGTAGCATTCAGCATATGTTGGATTATGCTGCAGTAACAAGCAACCCCCAAATGTCAATGAATTGACACATTTATTTCCTGCTCACATCACATGTCCACAGAGGGTCAGCAGGAAGTCTCTGCTCCTTGTAATTACTTGGACATGCTGGCTGATGGAGGCTTCATTTGATGTGCATTTCTAATGATCACCTGAGCAGTGTGGCAAATCACATGCTGCTTCTTAAAGAGTCTGCCCTTTGACTCTTCCACTCACATTGATAGACCAAAGCAATTCACATGACCACACCTAGTTTCAAAGGGGGTGGGAAAGAACAACCCTATTCTGGAAGATCAAGAGCTAGAATTATCAGGTCAAGAGTATTAATGACAACTTTAGCAGGGAACAGGGAGTCATATAAGATTCTTTAAAAAAAAAAAAAAAAAAAAAGAAAAGAAAAAGAAAGCCAGGAACATATGGTTGAGCTAATAGATATAGTAAAGGAGCGCATAGATTATCTGAAATTGGGTGCCTGGGGAAAGAGAGCTGGGAGACACATTGGACTAGCAGAGAGCGAGAAGTGTAGGGTTCTCTTAGCAGTCCCTGACTGAAGTGTGCATTCACATTAAGCAAGATACTTATTCTGGCTTCGCTTCAGTACCTCCAAGGGGAAAAGAGACACAGAGATGGTAATGTATACAGCCTTCCTGTTAGTCTGAGGGTTAATGAAAGTTGGGGGATGAGGCACTTAACTCCCTGATTTCTATTCAATTCTGGGGAGAGCTGCCTCTTAAACAAAACGAGCCTTTTTCTTTGAGTTCACAGTACATTTCTACAGTGACAAATTTTGCCAACCTTGCCAAAATTTGAGCTAAACCTGAATAATAAGTTGACTATTTATTTTATGAATTGGATGTGCATCCTGCCAGGTTTTCCAAGTGGTTATGACAACAGAATCCCTCATCTATAATATCCATCCACAGCCCTCATGTATAGCTCCCTTGTTTGCTCTGAATATAATATATTGATTGAGCCTCTTTTGATGGCATTCTTTCCATGCTTCTCACATGAGGAAGAATTACCGCTGTTTTCCCCAGGGGACCTAAAACGACTGCATTTTTACACATGTTATTTACTGTATACATTCTAATATCAAAATGGTCAATTCATTTATAATCTTTTTAACATGCTTTAGAGAATCAAAGGTCTGTTCTTATGTTTGTATGGGGAGGTTTGTTTTTTTTTGCATATAAGTTTTACTTTACAACTCATTAATTGATCTTGCGCCCATGAATGGGAAGCATTAATTATGCACAATTAGCATATGATAATGTATGACACACATTTCAAGTGAATATTAGACAGCATAATTATACTGAATATTATTGTGTTCAGCTATGCAGGTTCACAAAATATGATGGACGGTGTGTTCGTCTCTATTGAATCCATTTACCTGACCTAGAGTGATGATTTTAAAATGAACACAGTTGGAAATAAATGCACATAGGTTGAATGCTGTTATGCACTAAGGAATATTTCCAAGTACTAAAAGCTGGAGGTCAGCTGGCCAGTTCTTTTGCTTTTAGCTAGAAGATTATTTTAGATGCATATTGTAGGGTTTTAGAGATCAGCTTTGAAATCCTTCAGAATTCAAAGGCTGTTTTATGTAAAGTGTTCTGACAGGCAAAACGATTCCTTTTTAATCATAATTCACCTCTGCTCTGCAGGCTTACTGTGAAGAACAAAAATATCTATGCATAGAAACAAACAACTATTTTTGGCATATGCCGAATTGAAGGTGCTTAAGAAGATGGGAAACCCTACTACATTGTACCGTTGGTCTAAAAGCACCAGATGAAATCAAGCAAGAGAGAAAGAACGCTTGGGTAAATCCTCTCACCTGCTTGAATTATTAACAAGAGTTTACCTGTCTTTTCAAATGTTATTTCATTAGAGCTTTTGAGTTTTCTATTCAAGTAAAATAAGATCAATGAATAGGCTATGATTGAACTTTGACTTTCTAGTTAAGAATTCACTATTTGAAAAGTCTATTAGCCTCACAAAAATGAGAGTTCCTCTAAAAAGAACCACAAAAACCCACAGTAAAGATAACCTTATGTTTCCCGTTGTGAGCATAGAAAACTACTCTGTTCTGAGTTGTCACACAAACCAATGTTTGTACCCGGGTGGAGCCAGATATTAGGCTAACTGAGAAAGGCTCATTCTGCTCTCCTGCCCCCTCCTTTCCTTTGTGTCCTCACATGAACTTTGAGGAACCCATCTTGAGAGCTCTCGGCTGACTGCCATTTTAAGAGCCTAGTTCAGCCATTATTAGTCCCCAGTTTGTCTGGAATTCTCTCAAGCATTTGAAAGATTCCAAGATCTTAAACAAGCACTCTTCAAATTTTTCCACTGTACTATCCATCAAGGCAGAAGAAAGTCAACTTATCTTTGGGGGCCTGAGGCCCTACAACAAAATGGGAAATGTCTTTGAAGGGTTACTTTTGCCATAAAGTTCTGTATACTTGTTGTATTCCTCTAGATAACACAACTGACTTTTTAAAATAAAAGATATTAATATTCTAAACTATTTATCATTGAATAAAATGGATGGTCCAGGAAGACACACTGTGCCTATGGCTTTGAACGTTCCCTAATACACTGTTAAGTGTTCACTGGGGTACCAGAACTTCAGGATGGAGGCCTAATCTGTTTTATGGAAAATCTTTTGATAAAGTGAGCTAAACTAATTATTAGATGTTTGCAATTACAAACAGTGTATCAAAGCAAAGTGTCCATCAATAGAGAACTGGATAAATTCACTAAACTACATCCAAACAGTATAATACTATGCAACAGTTTAAAAGGATAAACAGTTTAAAAGGACTGTATTTTCATAAAAAGATGCCCATTATATTTTATATATAATATATATATGGAAAAAGTCACAATAGTCATAGTGTGCTCCCATTAATATATTGGTGCAAAACATTTGAAAAACTTTGAACCTGGGTCTGAGGAAATTTCACTTTGCGCAGGCATGTATTGTCTAACTTTTTTGCAGCCAGTATGGACTACTGCAATCTAAAACAACTTATATAATCCTATTTTGAAAACAAGAAAAAAAAGCTTTGCATAGGTTGCACCTGTGGTAAACCTAACCAGGTAGAAACAATCCCTGCTTATTCAGCTTTTTTCCTGGATATCTGTAAAATCTTTACACTAGAAGGAAAGACAGATTCTAGTCTTCTGCACAAATTAGGAATTCTTTCTGTAGTATTCCTGATGAATGGTTATACGGACTTCTTTTGAATAATTTCATTTGATGCTTTGGTACAATTTGTGGTAGAACACTTAGGACATATGGGAGAGGATTTAAAAAGAAAACAAAAATATCCCATATTCTGACAACTGAGAAACAACATAGAGGTTCTTTCTCAAGTTGAGCTGAATCTGGGCTCTTTTGTGCAACGGCTCTTGTTCTTTTTTCTAAAGATGCATTTCTTTTTTTGCGGTACGCGGGCCTCTCACTGTTGTGGCCTCTCCCGTTGCGGAGCACAGGCTCCGGACGCGCAGGCTCAGCGGCCGTGGCTCACGGGCCCAGCCGCTCCGTGGCATGTGGGATCTTCCCGGACCGGGGCACGAACCCGTGTCCCCTGCATCGGCAGGTGGACTCTCAACCACTGCGCCACCAGGGAAGCCCTAAAGATGCATTTCTAAGAATTCATCTGCTCCCTTTTCTAGGTGACAACCTCTGAACCAAGTGAAGGCAGCTTTTATGTTTCTCCTTAGACTTCCCTAGATTAAGCAGAACTGTTAACTTAAAATATTCCTCAAAGCACATAGTTTCCTTTGGAGCTTAAGAAGTTTGACATTACCCATCTTAAAACCTGCCTCCAAATGATTACAATCTTGATATCATAAAGCTTCCTATGCACTGTGTATTAGTCTGTATAACATATTTGTACTTTATTAAAAATTAATATTTTAAATTACTTATCATCAAGTAAAATGGGTGGTTCAGAAAGCCACACTGTGCTTTAGCTTTGAACATTCCCTAACATACTGCCAGATGCCATCCTAAATGGTATGTTTTCAGAAGCAGTTGCCACATTATTGTTATTATGTTGTCATTAAAACAAAGTTCTTCAAGTACAAATGTCATTCTCTTAACCATCCAGTCCTCTGATAAACATTTTTCTCTACTCTATACAAGGCACCAGGATAGATACCATGAGAACCTAACAATCTCAGTTCCTGCCTTCCCAGAATTTACTATCAAGGGAGGGATTCAGACAAGTAAACGGGCAGTTACAAGGCAGTGCGTGTGACACTATGATGGGCCATAGGATCTCACAGGGGTCACCTAACAGGTCAGAGGAGGCTTCCTGGAGGAAGTGATACCTAAGTTCAGGTCTGAAGGAACAGTGAGAATTAGC
Source organism: Physeter macrocephalus (assembly GCF_002837175.3). NCBI lineage: Eukaryota > Metazoa > Chordata > Mammalia > Artiodactyla > Physeteridae > Physeter > Physeter macrocephalus. The sequence continues at coordinate 80,697,039 of NC_041215.1, forward strand.
CAGGGCATGGGGGAGGGCAGGGGAGGTGTGTTCCAGGGTGGTCTAGGCACAGAACACATGAGCACAGTCCCAGGGGCAAAAGAAAGCACATCATATTCAAGGATGGAAAGAAGTTCAGTATGACTGAGAATGGAATTAGAGGTTGGAGGTGGTAAGGTCTGCTGTTTGAGAAGGTAACTGAGGCCAGATCATGAAGGACCTTGAAACACTTGGTAAGTTTAGATTTTGTTCTAAAGGTCAGGAGAATCTGCTGAACAATTTTAAGCCAGGGAACAGATTAGAGGTGGTCCACCACCAGACTGTAGGTAAGGAGGCCAGCCTTAGGCATTGATTTATTTTGATTTTCTGAACTTCACTTTTTCATCTTTAAAATGGGACAATAGTACATATCTCAAGGATTGTTATGAGATTTAAATGAGATATCAGAAAAACATGAAGCTAGATCAGTGTCTGGCTTATATTAGGAGCCCAGTAATATCTCCTGACACCTCATAAGTCTATGGTGTTATATTTTTATTGGTATCTTATTTATTTTACATGTTGATAATTGAATTGATATTGAATTACTGAATGATTCTTTAACTATAGCAAGGCCATACTGCCATTCAATGAATGACCATGACTATAAGCCAAGGGACAATCAATGTTCTTGTACAAGTTAATAGAATTGTGAGCCACGTGTTAATGTTATCGAACCAGGTTCCTTTTGCCCTACACGCAGCTAGCCAAAACGCTGAGATGCTGAGGTGTATTCATAAGGCGGCCAAGTCAGGAGACGGTAAGTCTCAGATCTGCCTCCCTGAAGACAAGGGGTTTGGGTTATTTATGGAATAAAGAATAAAGAAGCAGAATATAGGTTTGGGGCGTGGAGGAGTGGGGAGCATGGGGCAAGGTGATTGGAAAAAGGTGCGGTAATTGTTGTAGCTCTGTGCAGGTGTAACTGAGCTACAGGCCTCTGCACCTGCTTAGCATGATCTGAGCGTGGAGTTTTTGGTCCTCTGACATCAAAAGGTTATCAAGGGGACACTCGCGCATGCCCAGCTGGAGGGTTGGTGGTCCTATCCAGTCTTAACCAGCTCAGCTCAAACTAAACATAGCTGACTCTAAGTACCTGGAAAACAACTTGGGCAAACATCTTATTGTTTAGGCTCCATGCCACTTGGAGGGCATGCAGGTCTTTTGTAGCAAAAATCAAAACGACCTTGATTACAGGTGAAATGGATTTAACTAATGATTACCCACATTTTGACTAAATTTTAGGACTACTGGAAGCAGCAACACTGGCTGTTTTACCTTTTTTTTTTTTTTTTTTTTTTTTGTGGTATGGGGCCTCCCTCTGCTGTGGCCTC
>NC_041215.1:80698490-80739548 GCF_002837175.3 Physeter macrocephalus
GCGTGAACCCGGTTCCCCTGCATCGGCAGGCGGACGCGCAACCGCTGCGCCACCAGGGAAGCCCCGTGGCTGTTTTATCTTAGTCCTTTGTCCTTTTAACTAAGCAAATGTGTTACTTTCTCAAATTTAATATTTTCTTTCGAGTTTATATATTGTGTTTTTAAGACTGCTCAATTGTTGCTAATGTACCAAACCATATCCATGGTGGAATAGAGAAAAAGGGGGGGAGGGGAGAAAAGGTGGAGGGGGTGGGCAACCACAACTGAAGAATGACACTTTGTGTTGCTTTATGCAATGTAACATAAATATTTCCTTTAGGCTATGGAAAACCATATGCCAATCAAAAATTTAAAATTACACAAAACAGTAACCTACTGATATTTGAAATCTTATTAGCAATATGCATGTTTGAAGTGTACATTTTATCAATAGATGAAATCGTCTTTGGGAATGTGATTTTCCCCAGACCTATACAAGTAGATTTATATTTTTCTTTATTATTTTATCAAATAAGTTTGCTTAGCAACACCAAGCAATAGCAACTCTATTATTCTTGAGTATTACTTTAAAAATAATCTGGCTAGGGAGTTCAGCCTGGGATCCAATGTTCTAACCAGGCAGGGATTCTTATAAGGTACCCCAGGCTGTAGGTAATTCTGAAGTCATACCAAGATGGAAGAAGCATAATGAATTCTGTCCAATACCAGTGGGAAAGTGGAGAAAACAACATAGAAACAAATTCTGGGACCTCTTTTTCTCAGGAATAGGCAAATTATTTAATAGAAGGCTAGATATTTAGCAGAAACCACCTGGCCCTTAAATCTGATGCACAGAGAAAAACATTATATTCTGTGTAGCTATAAGGTTAATGATAGTGATTCAAGGATTGACATTTATTTTTCACATTTCATGGGCAGAATTAGTACCGTATGGCAACTAACCATTGGGAGGTTAAAAAATCACAAGATGATAAATTTCTGCTTTTAAAATAGAAAGGATCAAAATGATTTAGGCTTCTCTTTTTATTCTACTTTCCTTTTTCCTTTTCTTTCCCTGGGAAGTTCACCATACAGTATCAATCACCCAAAAGACATTTAATAATAAATTGGTGATGATAAACATTATGTACATGTATATGTAAGACACGAGCTTGGGTTTACCAGTTGAGGGGGAAGGGCTCTATCAAAAATACTCCTTTAGGGCTTCCCTGGTGGCGCAGTGGTTGCGCGTCCGCCTGCCGATGCAGGGGAACCAGGTTCGCGCCCCGGTCTGGGAGGATCCCACATGCCGCGGAGCGGCTGGGCCCGTGAGCCATGGCCGCTGAGCCTGCGCGTCCGGAGCCTGTGCTCCGCAACGGAAGAGGCCACAACAGAGGGAGGCCCGCATACCACAAAAAAAAAAAAAAAAAAATACTCCTTTATAAGGGATTACCCACTTTTTTCACATTCTCCTGAAACTTTAGCTAACACCAAGCATTCTTTCTCTAGACTTTTAACGATTATTTTCTTCATCATTTGATTTTAAAGTAATATTTCTACTTAGAGGTGCCCCAAATATCCTCCCTATCACTTAGTGCCCCAAATTACACTGTTAGAACTTTATTCCTTTAGTTGAAAACTAAGTGGCTTGCTACAATATAAATATCCCCATAAAAAGGTAGCAATTAGTCTTTTGCATCATACTGGGACTCATGAATCCAGGGTAGAAAAGGAAACTGAGTGCCCCATATTATTAGGCATATCACTGCAGAAGGAGAAAGATCTGCTTATCTATGCAGCTGCCAACATAGATAAGCTGCTACCCAGAGAACTGGCTAAGCTCAGCTACAGGTGCAGAGGGTTCCAGGTAGGTGGCTCCTTTTATCTCCATGGTGTGAATATTTGTAGGCAACAATGCTAGAAGATCTGCATTTGAGTCCTGGGGCAAAATCTTCTAGGCAGCAACCAGTGGGAAAGCTTTTTCTGGCTGACCCAGAACAGACCCAGTGTTCAAGCCCAGATCTGGGAAGACTCCACATGCTGCAGAGCAACTAAGCCAGTGCGCCACAACTACTGAGCCTGTGCTCTAGAGCCCGCAAGCCACAACTACTGAGCTTGCACGCCACAACTACTGAAGCCCGTGCGCCTAGAGCAGGTGCTCCGCAACAAGAGAAGCCACCGCAGTGAGAAGCCCGCTCACAGCAAGGAAGGGTAGCCCCGGCCCGCCACAGCTAGAGAAAGCCTGTGAGCAGCGACAAAGACCCAATGCAGCCAAAAATAGAATATAAATAAATAAATAAATTTATATATAAAAATAGAATGGAACTTTGATGATAGAGCTAAAGCTCTTTTTGCAATTAGTATAGCAGCTGAAAACAAGAAGTGACAAGAGGAGAATCTAGGGGAAAATCTGAGTGGAGACATTTGCCAGTATACCCAATCTAAAGACATTTTTAATATCCAGTGAGGTGTGCTCCAGAGTTAACACTGTTAGCACATTTTAAGTTACACTTATACATGAATATTTCCAATGATAGCCACCATTTATCAAGCACTGCAGCAGGTGCTACATTAAGCTTTTCTCAGTTAATTTTCATAATAACCTAGGTATTATAATTATCATCATTTTACAGATGAGGACACTGGGGCTTAGATTTAACTAGTTCACCCCAAATTTTGGAGATAAGTAATTGTATTCATTTGCTAATATCAGAAAGCCATCTCGGTGGCTTAAATAATAGAAGTTTATTTCCTCATAGTTCTATAAGTCAGAAGTCTAAGATCAAGCTGTCATCAGAATTGGTTTCTTCTGAGGCCCCTCTCCTTGGCTTGTAGATGGTCTGTAGATGGCCATCTTCCCTCTGTGTCTATGTCCTAATCTCTTCTTAAAAGGACACCTCACAATGAGATTACGATCCACTCTAACAACCTCATTTTATTTTAATTACCTCTTTAAAGGCACTATCTCCAGTAACAGTCATATTCTGAGGTACTGGGGGTTAGAGCTTCAACATATGGATTTTAGAGGGACACAATTCAGCCCATATCAGCAATTCTTTTTCATTTTTAATGTAGGTATAGATTTACCATAGATAACATGATCGAATTACAACCATAAACTAGTAGAGAAGCCAATGAAACAGAAACTACTCTAGGTACATCAAAACAAAAAATCTGTTGCAAGGAAATGGTTACATAGGTGACAGAATCGACAAGACAACAAGAAGCCCAACACAGTCAACCTAGAGATGAATAAGCACAGGAAGGTAGGTATTCATTCTCCTAGGATTGGTGGGACAAAGGGGGTAGCAGGAATCCCTGGGGCCACCCAGTGGATCTGAACTGCTGTGAGCCTGCCCAGGATGAGCTGGGACTACAGAGGGAAGGCCTGCCCAGGACGAGCTGGGACTACAGAGGGAAGGTCTGGCCAGTGATGGTGCCATGGAGGAGGCAGGTGCTAAGGAGACGCCACCTGAAACATCTTGAGGAGGAGAAACATCTTGACTTCCCCCCTCTGCCGGTGCCTGCCTCTAGATGGACCTTCCCCAAAATTGGAGGGCATGAGAACCACAGAGATGTGGTTCCCGTAATTCCCTATGATAAAGAGTAGAGCAGGGGAAGGGTAAGAATGGCTATGAGAGCAAACAGCCAAAGACCAACACCACTATGTAGAGTTTGACAGGCTGCACATGATGTTTCCCGACTACTGGTTTTGTGGACCTTACAATGTTATCAGTTAAATCCCATAACTCAGCTTCACTGAATCTATTGTGAAGCAACAATACTGAGTTGTTTAGACCTGGTTTAAGGCCAGGATGCTAATGCTTGCTTGTATAGATCAGAAAAGCCCCATATTCTGTACTGATGGGCTGTTTCCTTCCTAGTTTCCCTTAGCCCATGAGACTGTTCTCTAAATGAGAAAATGCTTGCAAAGATCTTTGAGACTGTAGAAATATGACTTATCTGACAATTGCTTGGTTCACTTGCTACCTGTCTTTTGCATACTTTCTCCTCTCATCTGCAGTTCTTTAAGGGAAGAGCATATCTTTGCAGAAACCTGTGGTTCCCAGCAGCATCAGGATTGATCATAACATATATGAGGAGCCCTTTGTGGGGAGGGGACCGGGAGAAGGGGAAGTACATGTTTCACGTGGCTAGAATCCTCTGCAGCACAGAAGATGCACAGGAGAGAGGCATGGAATGTCAGACATGTGAACAGAATCATTTAGAGCCACTGGTTTTCTATGCAGAGACTCTTTCAAGACCTGGGCTGGTTTTGCCTGCTTAATGTGCTCTGCATTTCCTGCAGTCAGACTCCACTGCATGGTTAATGACACAAGTTCCAAGAAGCTTGGGGATTCTGCTGGTAGACACCAGAGACGCTAACCTTGTCAAAGCAGAAAGAGACGACATACTTACGGTACTGTAAGACACTCAGTTCCTAAGCCCCTCAGGCAACTGGGAACCAAGAGATCTGATGCAGACACACTAATCACACCCGATTTCCCTGAAGGCAGTAGCCACCAATCCTCCCTCCTAAAAATGCAGATCAACAGAGGACTCAATTCCGAGTAATCTAGTGAGACAACAGGTAACAGGTAATTGTCCTAGGGGTGGGTGGTGGTGAGCAAGTAGCCATGTGCATAGTAGAGCACACACCAAGTCATCTCTCTGGCCAGCATGCCTAACTATAAAAGGTGTATATATCAGAGGGACAGCTCATGAAACCACTGCAAACGGAGGTTCGTTCATTAGTAAATACAATTCAGCTGTCAGGATACTGCCACACCCACTGAGAACTACTACATTCACAGGATCAATATTTGTGACCCAGGAGAAATACTAACTTAAAACAGGCGACTCAGTCATCACAAGCGTTAACTCCTTGTTTCTTATTGGGTGTCCGCTGGTCAGGCTCAGTCTACACCTAGCTGCTTTCTCTGCTAACCTGCGATGGTCACTGACTCTAAGCTACCATTTTGGTGGGCTGTATATATATTTGTTTTATCCCCAGCATCCAGCAACAATGTCTGGCACATGGTGGGACAAATTAATGTCTAGGATGTTTTCTGAGTCTGCACATAAAATGTTTGAAGTATTTCGTCATCATATTTAATGAACACTGTGGTTGAAATTATTTTTACTTTCTTAGCAAATGGAATCATAATGTGATTTCATAATGTGAAATCATAATTCAGCTTCACTGAATCTATTTTCAAATTCTGTCTCAGATTTTTTGGAATAAGGGTTATTTAATTACAAATGGGAATTTGGGTAAGAGGCTTCAAGTTTGGAGTGTTCCAGAGCTCTGTGGAGGCTACAACATGTTAGTCTTCAATTTAGGACACATGGGAGTGGTTGATATTTAAACTGGTTTTCAAACATGGCTGCTCATTGGAATCACCTGGGGAGTTTTAAAACTTCTGATGCCCTGGTCCCAGAGTCTAAAGTAATTGGTTTGAGGTGCAGCATGGGCACTGGGAGTTTAAAAAAAAAAAGGTCCCAGGTGATTCTAATATGCAGCCAGAGTTGAGAACCAAAGTAAGACTCTTCTCTTTGGCAGAATACTTAATATTACTGAGGATGAGTCTCAAGTGACCTCATCAACTTGTTTTCTTAAGTTACCAATAAAGGGACATATAGTCCATCCTTCATGGAAGTCAGTGTGTTTTCTCATGGAGACCACGTTTGGCAGATCGGTGACACAGATTCATGCTTTTTTTTTTTTTTTTTTTTTTTTTTTTTTGCGGTACGCGGGCCTCTCACTGTTGTGGCCTCTCCCGCTGCGGAGCACAGGCTCCGGACGCGCAGGCTCAGCGGCCATGGCTCACGGGCCCAGCCGCTCCGCAGCACGTGGGATTCTCCCGGACCGGGGCACGAACCCGTGTCCCCTGCATCGGCAGGCGGACTCACAACCACTGTGCCACCAGGGAAGCCCCTCCTTTCCTCTTTATAATGGATACCTCCCATGTTATGTTTTGGGGTTCTCTCCATCCTTCCCCACCTCCGCCACTTATCCTTGGCCCTCTGCCAGCTTTAGAGTGGAACATAATCCTGTATTCATCCCTCTGCCTTGTGGGCTTCCAAGAGCATTTGATTTTAAGGAGCTTCCTACTAATCACTATTAGGAAACTGGTATAGAGCAATAAAACAGCGAAGTTACCAAGGTTCCAGAAGTTTCTAATGATCTTGATAGTGGCAGTCTCTTTCATAGCTCATGCCCCGCCCATCTGAGATGGTGACTAGATTCTGGGGCCCACCAAACCTCTCCCCTGACTTCCAATTTCTTTCTCTCTTAGACAAAGATCATGCCAAGATTCAGCCACCAACTCACCCCCACCCCCACTGCCTGCTGCAGCATCTGGGCAGGTGGATCCTGGTCCTAAGTGAGCCGTTTTGTTTGTATGAGCCCCTCCAGCCCAGGGGACGGACACCCGCATCGCTGCCTTTTATTGTGTCAGCCTGGCCACCTAACCTCTTTTAAAACATTGCCTCGGGCTTCCCTGGTGGCGCAGTGATTGAGAGTCCGCCTGCCGATGCGGGGGACACGGGTTCGTGCCCCGGTCCGGGAAGATCCCGCATGCCGCGGAGCGGCTGGGCCCGTGAGCCACGGCTGCTGAGCCTGCGCGTCCGGAGCCTGTGCTCCGCAGCGGGAGAGGCCACAACAGTGAGAGGCCCGCGTACCGCAAAAAAAAAAAAAAAAAAAAAAAAAATTGCCTCTATGGAAAAATGTGTTTCAAACTGGAAACAACTCACATACAAATAAACTTTGGGGACTCAATCTGTTTGTTAGTTGGAGATACTTATAATGAAGCAAATATTATTCAAAAGAAAGAATTATAACATGAATTAACCCATTGTTTCAGCCTTAAGTGATAAATAATATTAGCAATAAAACTAAGGTGCTGGAAAGTGTCAGAAGGTCTATTGGGAGCATACTGTGTGGTGTTACTATATTCTACCACAAGCTACTGCCTACTATCCAGATAACTGCCAAGATCTGAGGAGGTGCCTGGTCCTCAGAATTAGCATAAGTCTGTAATAATAGTGTAAAGAAAATTACCCTTACTATGAGTCAAACACATACCAAATACAATTTAATCCTCACAAAAACCACATGGATTAGGCTCTATTATTACTGACATTTTACAGATGAGTAAACTGAGACACAGAGAGGTGAAATAACTTTCCTACAGCATAGGGTTCATGAATGTTGAAGGCATGATTTTCAATGGGCAATAGGACCTCTGAGGCAGCACACATCACCATGTGCAGGTCATGACAGTCAGGCAGAAGATGTCATCTGAGTCATGTTACACCTAAAGATGAAAAAGGAGCACACTGCTTTGGCCCTGCAGTTCCTGCTGATGAACGATCAGAGAGGGCGGAGCTGTGTGTGTGATTGTGTGCACAGGAGCTTGGAAGTACACAGTTAGACATTTGGCTCATTTAAATTTAACTGTACTGAAGGATTGGACTTTGAATGCCTTGCTTGTCTGACTTCCCCAACACTATTCTTGCTCATCTCATCACTAAGATGGCCATCTTAGAGGACACCCTGAAGTCTAGACCTTCTTCCAGTCTTGAAAACAACTGAGCTTTTTCTATTTAGGTTTTCATAAAATACAGTGAACTTTGCCTTTTATGAATTTCCAAAATCAGCTTTAAACGTATTTCCCTCTCTGAGAAGAAGACCCTTTAAAGGAAAGATAATCAAACCTCTAACATTAAAAAAATTATATTTTGGAAGTATTAGCAATTTAACCCAAAACAAACTGTGAATAAATAATTTATAAGCCTCTTGAATGAAGAATCCAAGTTCTTAATTTTTGGAATAGTTTTTATTATCTGTTAAGATTCAGCTATACTTCTCCGAGGAATAGGTTGTACATTTCTATGTCCTCAGGGCAAAATGATAATCACTGGTCCATTAAAATAAGCGACAATTCACCATAAACTAGTATAGTTTTTCTTGGAGATCAAGGAATGAAGTATGAGTAAGATGCACATAATGTGAAATATGAGATCAAGGAGTTACAGATTCAAATTTCCACGTTTAAAAAACCATAGGTTCACAATTTTAACCCACAATTTTATAATTTAAAAAATCTGTGAACACAGCATTTCCATAGCTCTGTTGATGGCAGGCTTCATTTGAACCAGTGTGATGCCATTTGTGGGCTCTGAAAACCCCCTTTTGAATGCTTATCCGTATGTTTTGCCTCAGAAATTTTAATGTGTTTGATTATTGGGTTGTACTCAGGTCCTGCTGTGGATGTCATATAATATGTAGCATGTATACAGTATTAATTTCTAAAAATGGAAAAATTCTAAACTGAAAAAAAACGCTCCAAGGACTTCAGACAAAAAATTTTAGACCTTTTAAAAAAGGAGCATTTGACTGACATATGAATTCAGCAAAATGCATCACTTAATCTGCTTTTAAAAATTTACTCATTCTTATCACAAAGAAAAATGCTTTTTTCCTATATCTAATGTTGTATCTATATGAGATGATGGATGTTCACTAGACCTATTTTGGTAATTATTTCATGACATTTGTAAGTCAAATCATTATGTTGTATATCTTAAACTGATACAGTGCTGTATGTCAATTATATCTCAATAAAACTGGATAAAATTCATTCATTGATTGAGTTAATTAACATCATTTATTGAATATCAAGGCTGGGGATATAATTGTGATTAAAACTAGAACAATATAATGAGGAAAACAAAACATTAAATTGTCACACATAGGAATATATATACACAAACTCAGTTTAGTACTCTAAAGGACTTTTGATATCACCCAGCCTACAAAATACATGTTTTAAAATACTTTTAAATTGATTATGCTGGTATCAAGTCACCATGGTGATAGAGCTAAACGGTTCTTTCATGAATGCTTTAATGTAAATGCATACGAAACAAGGATGTGTTTGCCAGCCTACAACATGGAAATGGAAAATAGCAAATGAAAAAGCCATTTGCTCAAAAGCAAGAGGGCATTTGGGTGAGAGAAAATATATTGAATTCTATCTGGAATGGCTGGAATTTGTGTATGTTTATTTTTATTTTTTATTTGTGCATGTTCATTTAAATGTCTAGTTTACAGTGTGTGTGTGAAACAACTTGTTTGACCCTTGCAGCCTAATGCAATATATAAATAGCAATCATATAAAATAGGTGTTATTATTACCACTGTCTTATAGATGTGATAACTGAGGCACAGAGAGGCTATGTAATTTGCTTGTCTCACATAACTAACAAGTGGCGAGCCCTAAATTGAACACCATACTGCGCCTGTATGCTAACTGTGCTTATAAATGTGGAGCATGAATCAATGGGGAATTAAGGTGAGAGGGACAGTGTGGGAGAGTGAAAGAACTTTGGAGAACTGGGTTCAAGTCCTAATTTTACTACTTACTAGTTATGTGATTTTGAGCCTTAGCCGTAAACTATAGATAATAATTACCGCTTCTCATGGTGGCTGTTAAGGCTGAATGGACATCCACTAGACTGGCAAAATTAAAAGTCTGAAAATAATGTGTTGATAAGAACATAGAATAATGGGAATGCTCCTTATACATTATTGGTAGGAGTGTAAATTGGTAAACCTTTGGAAAATAGTTTGGCGTTATCTTGTTAACCTGAATAAGTGTTTACTCCATGACCCAGAAACTCCACCCAGAGAAACTACACTAGTTTATATTTACAAGAATGTTCTTTGCTACATTACTTATAATAGCCCCAAACTGGAAACAAGCCAAATGTCTACAGACAGGTGAATGGATACATCAATTGTGGAATAGTGACACTATGGAACATAAGAAAATAGTGAAAGTGAATGAACGTGAGCCAGGCAAAACAACACGGTTCAATTTTAAATCCACTGTTGAGTAAAAAAAAAGCAATTCTCAGGAGACTACATGTAGTGTGATACCATTTTTATAAAGGAATAAAACAAGTACATTTTAAAATATCTTGTTTAGAAATAGAGCCGTGTGAGGTTAAATTATTTTTGAATAGTAAGGGAATGATAAACTCAGAATTCAGATATTTGTTATCTCTGTGGGAGATAGGGTATAGATAGGTGTGTGTGGGGGGTGCTCATCCGAGATGAACACATCACATTAATGATATTCTGGTTCCTCTATCAGCTGGTGGGGTCAGAGATGTCAATTTTTAAAAACTGTTTTTCATAACATATATATTACATATAATCTTTTTGTAAATATCAAATGCTACATAGTACTCATTAAAAAACCCTATTTAATGCAACTCTAAGTCTAACTCAAGTCTCAGCAACTTGTCCAAAAGTAGCCACACATAGTAGATGCACAGGAAGGATTAATCAAATAAACTACTAATACTTTGCTACAAAGAAAATAAAAAGATACAATATTCATGAAGTGCTTTGCAAATGAAAAATGCTATACAAACAGTAGGTATTATTAAAAGAAAAAAATTTACAGTAATATCTTTTAGTTCTTGCTCCCTTAAGACTGAATTGCTTTAATTGGTGGTCTTGCAAGGAAAAGCCTGCCAACACTTTCCATCGGAGATGCATAACGCATTGAACCTGCGCCCTCAGACACACTAGTTTCTGGTAGAGCACCCAAGTTATTTCCAACCTGTTCCTTGTTTACGTTGTAAGAGTGAGTGTTTTTAGTAGTAGGTGGGTGTGTTCACAGTGGAAGGAACACTTGTCAGTCTGAGAATACTGAAAATGATGAGGAAAAAGAACCATGCACTCTTCTTCAAAAACACTTTTCTACGATCCTACGGGAAAAACCCAAGGTGGCTGTTAGGCTATCAACATTTTTAGAGACAAGGAGGGAAAAGATATGTGTGTGGTGTGCAAAAACAAGTAACATGTGTTTATAGTTTGTGCTCTGTGTCTGAACTTTGTCTTTCACCTACACGTTGCAAAGCAAGGTAAGAAGCTAGCCCTTCATCTTTTCACTAATGGCCCACTCTACCCAACTTTACTATTTCATATGTCTTTTACTTAGATTTTAAATGTATTCTCAGTTCGGCCTTTTTATTTTTGACTATCCCTTTTCTTATGCATCCAGGCATCATTCTTTTCTCAAGAATAAAGGGGAAGAACTAAGATAGAAATTCTTTGTATAATTATCAAACAACAATTAGAGTTTATTGTGTGTGTGCCTTTTAATCCTCTACTCTATTTTCCTTCCTCAAAACAGAGCCAGCCCTGAAGTGTGGTTATAAGTCTGTTTACACCACCCAGATATCAAATTGACTTGCTAATGGTAACTCTTCCTTGGTATCCATGGGTTACTGTGTCATGTGATTTGACATCAAGTACAGACAGTGCTGATTAGGAGCATCCAGCTCTGTCCATCTCCGTGCATCACTGAACCATCTGGTCATTTATTCACTAATAAGCCCCTAATGGCCCAAATATTCACCGGCCTGTCATTGTGACATGGCATAAAATGCCTACATCTTTCAACTTGCTTTGACATGTTGCTTGTTTCACATCAAAACCCGTCATTTACAGGAAAAGAGCTCAGAGGGGTAAAAACTTGACCTAATCTGCAGTGTTAACACAAAGACAGAGGCTTGGTATCTAGTAGCCTGACGGAAAGCATGTAAATGGGCAGGAATTCATTTTGTACATTTTTTTTCCATTCTCATTTTACAACATTCTTTAAGTTTAGTATCATTCCTAATATGGGATTTTATGTGGGCTCTGCATCGAAATATCTATCCTGTATCTGTTTAAAGAGTGCTTTAAAAGGAAAAAGCTTCCCGGATACATGGAGCTTGCCTGTTTACATTTAAATGGGCGGGCAAAAAATAATACAGAATGGACCCAAAAAGCAGCTCTATGCGATTCTCAGAAGATTATGGTTTGTTATTTTAACCCTCTCTTATTCTCTGTTCTTCTTTTCCAGTTTAATATGATTTCCTCCCACATTGTATCTGTATATGATAAGAAATTTGAGATTATCCATGTTTGGGGCATTTGATATTATCACCAGAGAAATAGTGAAAGGCTGGAATCCCCACTTTCAGTCACAACCATTAGGAAAGAGAGCCCCAAACTCTACAAACAGACTGGCATAAGCAGAGTTAAAATAATAAAAATTAGAAAGGGGGTAAGGAGGGGGGAAATATAGCCTTCTAGTGCATTCAGTGCTGTTGAAATCCTGGTCCTTATGTGGAGTTAAAACATCACGTAACTGAGGTTCACTAGCTGCTTTTAGGTGGTTTATATTTTATAGATGTCACTAAAATGGACATTTTTCTAAAAAAATCTCTCTACCCCATGTGTCTGTCTCCTCTTACCGTTTTCTTTTTTAAAATAAAGGTTTTTAAATGGCATGCTGGCCCAGATTAGATTTAGAACATCATTTTCCTATTGTCTTCCCTTACCCTTCACTGAGGTCCAGGGCCCCACCTCCTCCCCCAGGTCTGTAGGCTAAGAGAATGCAAGCATCTTTCCGAGGATTTCTCCCAGCCCATATCCAGAGGCCTGTGCAAACCAAAGGGGGTGGAGGTTGTGGTGGAGGCATATCTGGGTCTTTCTAATTTGGCACGCAAGATGGCAGGGGCAGCCTGGTTTATTTGCCACAGGCTGACTTCCTTCGCGGGCATGGTAGAGCCTAGATATAGTGCTGCTGGTCCCATGAAGCCCATTTGCTGGTGGGCTCACACACCTGTTGGGCTCAGCTGACCTAGCACTGCACCCATGCCAGCAGCCCTTTGCTTCCCGTGGGACGAAGCTAGAACAAGAGCCTCACCTGAAGAATGATGAGCAAGGTAAAGTTCACCACCAATTCTTCTCCAGTACTCTCTCCACTCTGGTTTTCTGATTTATTGATGTAGATCTTTTCCAAAAGAGCAGCCCTTTTGCTTCACTGCTGACTGGAAAATAACCAAAGTGCTCTACTGCCCCAGTAGCAGCTCTTCAAATTTTAGTTTTCTTTTCCTCTATATTTAGAAAAAGTCTACTATGTTGGTCATTAACTTCCTCATCCTCCTGTGACCACTCATTCTCCATTTGTGGTAGCTTCATGAAAGTTTCAGAACAAATAAAACTGAGTCTTGATCATATCACAGGACTGCAGCAAAGCCGTACCTCCTCTCCATGCTGTAAAACTACATCATGAAACTGAACAGAAACTCGAAAGTGCCTTGTTTCTTTGGGACCTAGCGTTCCTGATTCTTGGGATACTCCTCTTTTAAAATATTCCTTATTGTCGTGCTTTTAATCAGCTTTGCATAAAACCAACCACATGGCTTAATGCTTTCTGCAGACAACTTACATTTATTTATTCGCCCATTCAGTTGACAGGCATGCGTTGAGCATCCAGCATTTCTCTGGACACCAGGGAAAAAGATGACTGAAATGTTGCCCCAGCCCTTAAGGAGCTTACAGTGTAGTAGTCCTTTCAGAGTATGGGATTTGGGAGCAGGTGGGCAGAAATCAATAAATGAAGGTATTAGTGAAGACAGAGTTGGCTATTACCAAAGCTTGGTCATAAAGAAACAAGTAACCCTAAAGCAATAACTCTAGTAACTCTAAAAAAGGAAAGTTGGAGGTAGTATGGGAATACAGGGAAGTGGCTAGAATACCTGTGTGTTCTTGTACCTTTATCCTTCTCTTGTAAACAAAGACCCACATAGCCCTCTTGATCATCTCCCTACTTCCTCTCCCTCCTGTTCATACCCTCTTCTCTCAGAGTGAGTAAAGGAATAGTGCCTCCGCCATAGAAGTACTCTAGCATGGAATGGAAAAAGAAGGAAAGAGGGAGGGAGAGAGGGAAGAAGGGAAAGGAGGAAGAGGGGAAGGAGAAGGAGAAAGAAGAGAAAAACAACTACAAGAGAGGTGAGGATGGAGGGAGGGAAAGAGAGAAACTCTTGGAAGAGCTCCAAGCCCTCTGAACCCAGAAGCCTCTGAATTAAATGCCTGGAAGTCCCTTACCTTATACGATAATCAGTGGCTCTCCCCACCAATTGCTCATCGTCCTTCGTAGATAGGAGGAAGGCCTGGCACAGGACACCATCTACTCCCTTCTCTGTCCCATCGTCTCCCCAGTCTTTTCTGATATCTATGATCGTTTTCATTTGCCTTTTCTATGGCTTCTCTTGATCTCCCCTCTTATTTTCCTCCAGGATGTATCCTCTATGCTTTTCTGAAAAGTGGGGGAGGGGTGGGATGGGTGCCATCAGAAGTGGTTATGTCCTTGGCTCTGTTCTTCCAGCCAGGGGAAAGAACTAGGGAGCCATTCATCAATGTGATTCCAAGATTCTGAAAACATTCCTGGGGTTACCAAAATGATTAATAGAACACACTGTTTTGTTTCTTTGTTATTCCTGATATGTAGAATAATATGTAACTGGGAGTCAGAAGACCCATTTCTGTTCTGCCATCATCTAAGTGCGTGATTGTGAGAGGTTGGTCATTGTTCTTACATCGGACTGGCTGGGTGCTTGGAGGGCCACTGATACAACATTTAGGCGAAACCTATTTTATATTTCAAAAAACTTACAGAATCAGAGAAACTGAAATCTTAGGTACACAGTAAGGTTATCTAGGTAAACCAAAAATCCAATTTCTTTATTTTATTTTTTACTATGATAGATATATATAAAATTTGCCTTCTTGAACATTTTAAAGGGTACAATTCAGTGGCATTAATTATACTCACGATGTTGTGTAATCATCACCACTATTTTAAAAACTTTTTCATCACCTCAAACAGAAACTCTGTACCCACTCAACAATAACTTCCCATTGTCCCTTTTCCTCAGCTTCTGTTTAACTCTAATCAATGTACTGTCTCTATGAATTTGCCTATTCTAGATATTTCATATAAGTAGACTCATACAATATTTGTCCTTTTATGTCTGATTTCACTCAGCATAATATTTTTAAGATTCATCTGTGTGTAGCATGTATCAGAACTTCATTTCTTTTTATGGCTGAATAATATTCCACAGTATGTATTTATCAAGTTGGGTTTATTCATCTTGCTGTTGGACACTTGGGTTGTGTCCACCCAGTTTCCTTAATTTTGATTAAAATATTATCAAATTACGTTAATCAAAACTCTCAGAGAAATAGATGTTACCTAGTTAGAAAGGCAGTGCAGTGTAATGATGAAGAACTTGAGTTCTAGAGTTAGACTTGTGCTCAAATCCCATGACCTTTCCTATCAAATTTTCAGTCTTATGCTTACTTTAGGTAAGTCAACATCATCTCTCTGAACCTTAATTTTTTTCGTTTTAAAAATGGGAATAATAATTCCTATTCCACTGAGTACCTGTGAGACTTAAACATGATAACATAAAGCACTTTGCACATTTTCTACATATGGTTAGCTCTCAATAAATATAAGCCATTTTTTATTTCTTAAATGAAGTCTGAAAGGCAAACATCTTTCACAATATGGGGTTTGGAGGAGGTAGTCAAAGAACAATAAAGGAGGGCCTCAGTGATGAAAAGTTTGGGAACTAGTGAGACTTGGTGGTCCCTAAGGTTATTTCTAAGCTCTAAACATCTGTAATTTGGTTCAGTTTTCAGCTTGGTTCCAATGATCTAGAGGGAGAAAATAAAATGCCTTAAAAATTAGAGAGGCATGTTCTATTCCATCACTGACTCCTCTGCAGCTGCCTTCAGGGTATGATTTAGAGGCAACGGACAAGCATATTGCCTTACAATTAACAGCATTAAAACAAATTCATGAATGCCCATCTATTTGTGTGGTACCTTCCAAAGCACTGTTTGTGGATTATATTAGGAATTTTTAAAGTGCCAGGTACTGGAATTCAGAAATCAAATCTGTGTTTTTTAAAAGGTTGATTGAAATATACACTGTTATCCCTGGAAATAAGAAATATTCACAAACAGAGATGGCTAAGTCTACCATCATCCATCCTTCTCCTTTCATGGCATTGTTGCAGCCAGAAACTCCATTTTTCCACCTCCTGTTTCTAGATGGGACCATACAACTGGTTCCTTCCAATGAAAGATAAGAAGAGGGTGAAACTTCTTTGGCCTCCTCCCCCACCGTCCCTCCTCTTGTCAGGATACAGAACCACAGGATGAAATCAGTAAGCAGAGGAAGGCCACCCACCTGCATTAAGTGTTAAATGAATGAAAAATAAATTTCCAATTGTGTTAAGCCAATGAAATTATGGAGGTGTTTTTTTTAAATCTGTTACACCATTAGTATTACCCTAACTATATACTACTAGTAATAAAGAATGATTCAAATGTCAGAGAATCACTGACAGTTGTGAGTAAATTGCTTTCTACTTTTAGAAACTTTTGGTTAATCTTCTTTGACATTCAAAGATTCATTCATTTAACACTCTGCTAATTATTTAAAGTTAGCTCAAAGTCCCTCTTCTAGAGGGACTCATAGTCTCTTTTGGGTGAAAAAACAAAAAATTAAGAAATCACACAAGGCAAAATTGATGAAAATAAAATGAGTAGAAAAGAAAAGAATTCTGAAGGTATTCAGAAAAGGACTGGTTTACTGGTAAAAATTTGTGAAGGATGCCAGGACTTTATGAGTACCTTGAAAATGGAGTAGGATTTGGAAAGACAGAGATGACAGTATGGATATTCAAAATGGAGTTAACAGGGTAAAAAAATGCATTAAAAATAGGAGTGAACAAAGGTATATTTAGAGGACTGTAAGAATAAGGGATAACAACAGTTAAGAGGATGCAATTTGAAATTATTTAATATCCATTTAAAAATATTTATTGATCATATGGTTCAGACACTAAGTACTGGAGAGTAGAGTCCTTACTTTCACAGAATTTACAGTCTATTGGCATAGACAGCTCTAGATTCAACTTGTATCTCTTCCAGTTACTAGCTATTTGAACATGAGCAAGTCACTTAACTTTTTGTAATTCTTGGTTTTCTCATCTACATAATGAGAATGATAATAGCCCTACAAGGCAGTTATGAGGATTAAATGAGATGAAGAATTTGAGGCATTTAGCATAGTGCCTCACATAGTAAACTCTCAGTAAGTGTTAGCTGCTGTTGCTAGGTTTGATGGTGATGGTGGTGCTAACAGCAGTAGACTACTTGGACAGGAGCAGAGAGTTTATGTTGGCAATAGTGGCGGCTGAGGTTGGAAATGGAGTTGTGACCAAATTCATAAAGTCCCCTGAATGTCAGATCAAAGACTTTGGATTCGATCTACAACGGGCAACCCTTGAGGATTTTTGAGCAAGGAAGTAAAATGGCAACACCAGACAGAACGGATTTGGATTGGGGGGTATAAAAAAAAACAAAGGCAAAGAAGTCTATTAGGATATCTACTAGGACCAGAGTAGTGAAAATGGATAATAGGATGCTCCAGGATAACTCTGAGTTTTCCAGACTGAAAAGAGATGCCAGCATAATGGTGGGAGAATAAGTTTGATTTTAGAAATTGTTGGATTTGAAGAAATCATAAAACATTCAGTTGGAAATATTCATCAGATAATTGGCTATATGGATTTGAAGTTTGGAAGAAGAATTGGAAATTTAGTTTTGTGAATCATTTAAATAGACCTGATAGCCAAATGGATGACACCTCCAAAACAGAGTGTGTATGGATTAAAAATTGAAATCTAATTAAACCTTGGAAAATGTCCCCAGTGAAACATAGGAGGAGAAAGAAGAACCAGCATAAAGGTTGTCAGTGTAGGGAGAAAACCACCATCACAGAGGTCAAGGGAAGAGAAATTTTCAAGAAGGTAGAAGTGGGTACTTCTATCGTGTCACTCAGCGTTCAGTCTCATGGAGAAGAGTCCAGCTGAAGTCAACTGCACAGGTTACTCTACCTGGTGGTGCTGCTTTCAGGGCCTCCTTGTGTTAATGGTATTCTAATGAGAAAAACCAAATATAAATAAAATAAACCATAATCAGGGATTATGGTTTATTTTAGATAGACCATAATGATAGACTGTGATCTATCTAGACTGTGATCTATCTAGCCCCACCTTCTGCGAAGGTCTGAGGAAGAGTTTGCAAGGGGTTTGTGCAAAGAATAAAGGGTAAGATTTTAAAAAGATAGACTTGGGTTATAAATAAAAGGGTTATACTGAGTTTGTGAATTTGAGAATTTCTTAAGTAATGTATACCTGTTGTTTTTGTCACCACTGGGAGTGGGTCAGGGAAAATAAACTGTTCATTCAAGAATCCACATTGCCTAACCTGTAATACCTGGTAGCCAATACTGTATCAAAGGAAAACCATAGGCCGGAAATGATAGAGCTTTTGTGAATTCGCCTGGCTGAGGAGCAGCCATGGGAGCTTGCTATCTGGATCACTCTTTCTACCCCTTGTTATGAAAGGGAAAGGCCACCTTACCTAAGCAAATTAGCTTAGGACAGTGGTTCTCAGACTTTAGTGTGTGTCAGAATCACCTGGAGGGCTTGTGAAAACAAAGATTGCTGAGCCCTACTCACCAGAGTCCCTGAAACAGTAGGCGTGGAGTGAGCCCTCGAATCTGCCTTCTAACACTGTACTAGGTAGTGCTGCTGCTGCTCGTCCAGGAACCACACTTCAAAAATTTTTTTAAATTAATTTTTACTGGAGTATAGTTGCTTCACAATGTTGTGTTAGTTTTTGCTGTACAGCAAAGTGAATCAGCCATATGTATACATATACCTCCTCTCTTTTGGATTTGCTTCCCATTTAGGTCACCACAGAGCACTGAGTAGAGTTCCTGTGCTATACAGTAGGTTCTCATTAGCTATCCACTTTATACATAGTAATGTATATATGTCAATCCCAATCTCCCAATTCATCTCACCCCCCCTCTTTCTCCCTTGGTATCCATATGTTTAGTCCCTATGTCTATGAAGAGACCACACTTTGAGAACCACTGGCTTAGGCAGAAGAAGGAGACAACATCTATGGCGGCAAAGAAGTCAGGGAAAATGAGGACTTAGAAAAAGTCACTCATTGGCTTTGGTAACTGCCTTTTGATAACTTCTGAGATGGACTTTTTTTGGTATGAAAATGGCAAAGAGCTTCTAGTATATAGCTGGTGAAAAAATGGAAGTAACATGTATATACCATTGTTCAGTAAGTCAGTTTCACATTGGGTAACACAATTCTGGTGGGAAAAAAAATGTTATCCTTTGAACAAAACCTGAATGTGTCATTCATTCATTCATTCAACTTATTTATTTAGTATCTAATATGTACAGGCACTGTGTTAGACTCTGAGTGATCACAATAGACATTGTCCCTGACATCTCACTGAACTTACAGTTAGAGAGTATTTAGAAAAGAAAATAAGCAAATGCACACCCATATGATAAATGCAGAGATCCAGGGAACTCACAGAAGGGGCATCAAAATAGCAAGATTCAGGGAAGCTTCCTAGAGTAAATAATAACTAACCTGAGCATTAAAAATATGTAGGATTGGGCTTCCCTGGTGGCGCAGTGGTTGAGAGTCCGCCTGCCGATGCAGGGGACATGGGTTCGTGCCCCGGTCCGGGAAGATCCCACATGCCGCAGAGTGGCTGGGCCCGTGAGCCATGGCCGCTGAGCCTGCGCGTCCGGAGCCTGTGCTCCGCAACGGGAGAGGCCACAACAGAGGGAGGCCCGCGTACCGTAAAAAAAAAAAAAAAAAAGTAGGATTATCCATGTGAAAGTTGGGGGGATTGGTGTGGGGAGGATGGCAGAGGGAACAAGAAGTGCAATAATCCAGAGGCAAGACAGAGCATGCCAAGTTAAGGTAATGCCAAAGTAACTCAAGATGGTTAAAGTACTTGTGCATAGGGCACGAATAAAGCTGATGCTGAGCATAAATCCTTAAGACCATCATGGATCCTGTCAACAAATCTCAGACTTTATATAAAGAACAATGGGGAGCCACTGAATAGTTGTGTTTTGTTTTTAAATAACAGTTTTTTTGAATATATAATTCATGTAACATGACTCACCTATTTACAGTACACAATTTAATGGTTTTTAGTGTAGTCACAGAGTTGTCCAACCATCAACACAATCAATTTTAGAACATTTTCAACATCTTCCAAAGAAACTCCATACCCATTAGTAGTCACTCCCCATTTCCCCCAATCCCACCAGTCCTAGGCAGCCACCAATCTATGTTCGGCTTCTGAAATCACACAGCATGTGGTCTTTCACTGAAGAGGTTTAAACCAGTGCATGGCACCATTAGATCTGAGATACAGAAAGGCCTATCTCTCTGACATATATAGCCTGGATTGGATCAGGGGAGATGATGGTGCGCCTGGAAGCAAAGAGACACATTAGGGAGTTGTAGAAGGAGTCAGACCAGGGAGGTGTTTGTGGGGATGGAGCAAAGAAGATGGATTGAAGAGATATTTAAGAGGTAGTATGGGCTGGGCTTGGTAATTAATGGGATGTGGTATATGAGGGGGAGTGGGCAGAAAAAGATGGCTCTCGAATGTCATCCTTGATGGCGGGTTGCTGGTGGCACCTGTCACTGAGATGGGATCAGGAGGATCAGGTCTGTGATGAGATGGAGAATATGATGAGTCAGTGTTTACTATGATATACCACTGCCCACAATTAGGATGGCATCAGCATGTCGTAAACATGGTGATACAGATCCTTAGGAAAAGAGGAAGATGGTATTATTTTTTCAGTCTTTCATAAGGTCCCAGAAAGACCAAAGCAACTACAGATTTCACATTAATTCAATAAAATTAGAAGTTTATTTAAATTTTAATAGAAGTATGTTGGTACAAAGGGGAAATTTTAACTTCTTTGCCTTGAATAATTTTTCTGTGTCAATAATCTGTCACCTTTCAAAATCATAACCAAAGGAACTTCAGGGCACAAGGGGCTTTGTGAGGACACAGAATGTATTCCTCTGGGCCTGGTGAGGAATTGGCCTGAATTAAAAGAAATAGGGACTGATTACAGAGTCAATTTTCAATTACCTGTACTAATAGAGCAGTGGTGTGGGTAATCCCAACCTGTGGTTAACCAAAAATCACTTATATTTGCTTCTGGATTGCATTATTTAAGTTATTTATAGCAGCTGGGATTCTATCTACATTTTTCTTTTGTGATTACTAGCATTAATTTGCACCCTCTGACTTCACACTTATTTTTGGCAAATGGAAGTGGCCCAAATATGGTATATGAGAAGAATATATCACTTGGGGATTTTATATATCCCACACAGCGTCTACAAATTTGATAATTCACATATATAGATTTTTTTAAAGGTCTGTGAGGACAGAGATTACAAATCTCCCTTGATATCCCACTTCTCTATTTAAGAACGTTTACCAATGGGGAATGATTTTCCAATGCTAATCTCAATCCTTTTGCTAAAATACAAACTGATATTTCCTTCTTTCCTCAATGGGCAAAAAAAGCAAACAGGCTCTGTCCTCTATGGACTTAACTCTGATAATGCTGAAAACTCCTCTTGAGTCTTTTCTTTTTCAAGCTGAACCAGTACCATTATATTTGTTGTCCTGACTTTTTAGCTGATCACTAGCTAGTCCCAGAAACCAAAGATCATTAAAAAAAAAAAAAAAAAAAGAACATGTCATTTTCTAAGAAACAAAATCATCTGCATTTTGTAAATAAAACCAAAGAGATTCTGCAATAAGAAACCAGTTAAGAAATTTTACCTTTCTTTTTTAATTAAGAAGTAATATATGTTTATTAGAGAAAATAAGAAAAAAATAAGCATAAAGGAGAAAATTTAAAGCACCTATGATTCCACCAGCTGATGGTAAAACAAACACTGAATCATGGAATCATCTAACTTCCACTGCAGCACTCAGTTCCTGGAGGAAATATGGAGGGCAGGTACTCTAGGCAAAAACACTTTACTCAGTATTAGAATTTTTTTCTCAGTATTACAATTTTTAAAAGCTACACCCTCATTTAGAATCTTTAGACCTGATGATCTAGATAGAATCACATGGAAACCTCAAAGACTCCTTCTGTGCCTTTAGTCCAAGGTCTACACTAAAAGCAGATGGGGCAGCCTCCTTAGACCATGGTCCATTTCCTCTATGCACACAGCCTAATCTCAGTCTTTATGCCTTGATGTTCTAGGTGTCATCCACAGACCAGGTGCAGTGGCATCACCTGGAAATTTCAGAATCTCAGGCCCCACCCCAGACCTACTGAATCAGAATCTGTGTTTGATCAAGATCCCCAGATGTGACCAGATTCTCAGTCATTGGTACTGCTGCTCAGTTGAGACGCATTGCTAGTGTTTATCAATTAACTGTTGAGTAAAGAGGAGCCACAAGCAAAGAAGAGCACAGGAAGAACATAATTAAGAGAAGAGAAATTCTTCACTGAGTCCTAGAGCTGAGCTGCCCGGGGTGGCTCAGCCCTGGGCCTTCCCCTGCAGGGCACTTCCCATGTAGAAGACATAGCTAGCCTTATTGCACCAACTACATGTCAGAAAATGGAGAAATGAATTCAAGATTAAGTCGTGGTCCACAGCAACTGGTTTAAACTGTTTGTTTTTTACATTGAATAATAACCTTCTGGCACCAGGGCCCAATATCAAGCCTCTGGTCGTTAATTTAGACACCTTTGGGGGAGAACAGCATTGGGATATGGAGGGGGTCTTGGGCACCCCCTAGAGGCTAACAAAGGGATACAGATGCTCAGTCTTTTCTGTTCTTATGTCATCCTATGAAAGTGTAACCCAGTGGTTCCATGTATCAGGGGTTTGCAATTAAGAAGCACAGTTTCAACAGATCCATGTCTACTTTTAGCCCACCTCACTGCTATTGATCCTTTTCCTTCCCTCCTCCCACACTATGTAAATTAAATTACTCTCTGCAAATTCCTTCCCTCTTCCTTTGTTCTTTCCTATCCTCCTCTGTTTTCTGACAACAACAACAGCAAGAGCAACAAGACTTATCTAGGCAGGAAATGGAAGTAAACTGTGTGTGTTGGGGACAGAGGCAGGAAGGTTGGAAAGAGAAAAAGCTAGGAAAACTCTCTTTCATTCACTCACATACACACATATGCACACAATTATGCTTTTTTCCTTCAAAACTTGGGTCATACCATTCAAACTGTTTCATATCCATTTTTTATTAATACTTTATGAGCATTTCCCCAGATCAGTAAATAGTCCTATAAAACATATTTAACAGCCTCATAGAATTCTAACGTATGGACACACTACATATCATTCAGGTAGTCCCCTGTTGTTGGACATTTAGGCTGTCTCTCTTTTTTCATATTTGTAAGTAATGCTGCAATGAACATACTTGTACATAAATAAATCTGTTTCCACATCTCTGGTTATTCTTTCAGGGTAAATTTCACTTGACTTTGATAACAACAATAAACAACTTGACCTTGGAGAATATCTTTGTTTGTCCAGTACTCAATTATAGTGTGGCTTTTCTCCAAAAGAAAACATACTGTAGGGTCTGAATGTCAGGTTTTTAATTAAGCAGGTTCTACAAGATTGACTCTTTTGCAGCTACCTGAAATTTTAGCCACAGTGAATTGCAGTAAAAATATCTCCCTTCTACAGCTCAGATAGGACAAATTTATCCCTGAGTACCTCAGGATTGGGACATACTGCAAGATAGTGACTCTCAACTCAAGAGGTGACATTCTACCTTATGCCCTTATACCTTACTTTTATACCTTGCTTTCAGAAACTCTGCTCTTCTAGGAGTAATGCTCATTATATTTTAGGCTAAAACATTGTCCATAAATTAGCAAAGGCTCTTTGTGGTTCCAAACCTTCTTTATTTGGAAGCCGAGAGAGAAGTAGAGTGATTAAATTATCGGTATGTGATCTTCATAAGCACAAAACCATTAATAACAACAGTAATAGTCATCCTTTATGGAGAATGTACTATGTGCCAAGTACTGTGCTGAGCACTTTACAACCTGCATTAGTTATCTATTGCTGTGTAACAAAATGCTCCAAAATTTAACATCTTAAAGCAACAAATATTGTCTCTCAGTTTTGGTGGGTCAGGAATCTTGGTGTGACTTAGTACCTCTTATAAGGCTAAAATCAAGGTATTCACTCCCTATTGCCTTAAAGCTCAGCTGGGAAGATCCACATCCAAGTTCATTCATGTGGTTACTGGCAAAAATTAGTTCGTCCCAGACTGTTGGACCAAAGGCCTCAGTTCCTCGGTGGTTGTTGGCTGGAGGCGTACCTCAGATTCTTGCCACCTGAGTCCCTTGTAGGGCAGCTCACAACATGAGAGCTGGCTACCATCAAAGCGAGCAAGAAAGGGCAAGCAAGATGAAGTCAGAGTCCTTCTGTAAATGAAATCTTGAAAGTGACACCATCACTTTTGCCACATTCCATGCACTAGAAGGGGTCACTAGGTTCAGTTCATACCTGAGAGGAGCACATGAATCCCGGGAGGTGAGAAACACTGGGAAATATCTTAGAGGCTGTCTACCACACAACCACTATCTCATTTATTCAAACAACATTTCTTAGAAGTAGATATTGTTAATCCCCATTTATAGATAAGGAAACAGGTGCTCACAGCCAGTAAGTGGAGTTTGAGATTCAAACCTGTTTGTCTGACTTCAGTGCACATATGCTTGTTCCCTGCACTCTCAGACACTTTATGTGTAAAGGTCATGAGGTCCCAGAAATATTTTAGTAGAGATTTGAGGCTTATTTTAGCCTCTTTGGTTTACTCTTGGCACTCTTGATCTTTGTCTCACTTTCTATCTTCTAGTATTTAAGTGAAATTGCTTAGCTTATACTAATAAGAGGACGGCACAATCTGAGGGTGTTAGGTTAGAGATGGAAGATCCAGAGTTGCTCAGTTGCCCGCCTTTTCTGGGTTCTGGTAAAAATTAACTAGCTTCTAAATCTCCATCCAGAATTCTTATATATCTTTCCCATTCCTAGCCTACATTGCATATTAGCATTAAAAATGATCTGCAAGATAAATATCATTGGGTTAAAATCCCCATGGTCAAGAATTAAACACACATGCGTGATTCTCGACATGTTCTCTAGAAGATGTCTATTCATTTTCTCTAACCAGTGGAGCTATAAATCTGGCCTGTACTCGGCACATTCTACGTGTTTTGCTTTATGAAGGCATAAATCACCAAGATACAATTTGTGTTTGATTTTTTGGACACTTAATTTGCTTAAATGTTCAGCAGTTCATAGACGTAAATTGTGCTAGGCATAGCTCCAAGTGGAATAAGCTGAGAGCAAGAAAGCTATACATATTAGGATGTAATTCAGAAGAAAAATCATCTCAGCCGGTCAAGTAAGTCCTCTTTATAAGTTACTTATAAATAACTTTCCTCCATAGGCAAGATAAACACTTAGTAAATACTCCTAGAGGAGGGAGCATTGTAGTAAATTTAAAGAAACCTCACATATATTATGCTTCTACATGTTGGTAAGGGCGTAATGTTCAGGGGATGTACCGTGCATGTCTGATACAGAGACCATATTGATTGATTACTGTTGAATATTGGAAGAATGCCTCATTGAGGATCAAAGCATGGATTTTCACCCTGTCTGCTACTAACTAAATGTGTGAACTTGAGCAAGTCATTTAACTTCTCTGTGCCTAAGTGTTCTTATTTGAAAATGAGGGGTTGGATTAAATAATCTCTGAATTCCCTCCCAGCTCTAAAATGTTATGGCTCTAAATACTTCCGGGCATCTACAAAATACCCACCTCAGTACCATGGAGAACACAAAGGAAAGAGTTTAGAGGCCAAACACAAGAAGTTTTTGAATACCAACAGAAGAGCTACTTAACTGTTTGAGTGTAATACCACAGAGAACTCAATATAAATTGATAGAGGCTGCTGTTTCCCAAAGTGTGCAGTGGATGTCTCTGGGCAGGAATGCCTGAAAACGGCCCTGGGAGCTGCCTAAGAATGTTCAGTGAGGCTGCTGGGATTCTGGAATGCCTCCTTTCTCCAAAAATGAGGCCACACCTGAGCTTCTTAGCCTTCCATGGGAATGAAGGCTCCCTGGCAGAGGTGGATGCAACTTCCCATACATGCTGGGTAGCTGGTTTTCCCAGACAACTCCTGGAAATAGTTGCACCCAAACCTAAACTGTCTTGTCTCCCTGCTGACAAGTTTGCTTGCCTGCTTGCCTTTTAAGAAAGAGCAAAAGTGGGGCAAGGTCCCTCCACCAGCCACAGACCTGTGTGTCCAGCAGCACCTGGCCCAGCACCTCTCTCAGAGATGATGGGAGTAACAGGGAAACAGTGCTGCTTCTTGCTGACCCTTAGATATGAATTTCCCCAATAAAATCTATTTCTTAACCCAGTGGTTCTCAAACTCTCCCATGTATCAGAATCATCTGAGGACTTATTAACACAGTTGCTAGGCCCTGCCCCTAGAGTTTCTGATTCAGTATGCTGGATTAGGCCCAAGAATTTACATTTTTAACAAGTTTGCAAGGCTGCTTGTCCAGGACCCACACTTTGAGAATCTATGCCATATGATATTATAGAATTTGTCTTGAACTCTATTGTAAGACAACTGGAAATAAGCAAGATCATTTAAAGTGCTACATGGGTAAAATATTTTTTACTTCAATAGCTATATATTCAATGTGTATTAAATGTGTACCTTCTGTTGGTTGACAAATGCTGGTTTTCCACTTATAGTATCAATATCAAGTTAATTTTATATACATTTCTTTTAGCAAAAAGGGAATCAATTTACAGAAACTATCCAAGTATTCATGTAAACAACAGAACACGTGGTATATCATAACAAAATTCTTAAAGGTGGTAATATAAAATTGGATGAAATTTGGGAAATACTGGTATAAACAATAAATAGAAATTTCTACAGCAGAACTATTGGATCAGACTAACTAGTAAGGGTGGTTTTGCAGAGGACACGTACTTGCGGTGAGTCTTAATGTGGATAGATTTAGATAAGCCAAGAGACAGTGAGAATATGCAGCAGTGGATGGATAGTGCCTGGTAAGAGCCACAGGATATGTGTATGTCAATGTCAAACAAGGAGTTGAACAGAAAAAACCTCTTTTGCTCAGCATGGTGTTTGGTTTACATGACAACAACCATTACAGTGGATTTCCATTTTTGATTTGTTATTTTGGTAATGGACATTGGCCATAATCAGTCTCAGTAATTTTGTTCACTTTGTTTTCACTTGCTATTTGCTTATCTTTATCTGGTGAGTCTACCAAAGCAGAGTTCATGGCTCTAGGTTTCTTGCTTACTGAATCATCTTTAGAGGTCAGCAGCCCAAATGAAGACACTCTCAGCCCAATAGCTGTACAGCCAGTATTGTAAACCATCAGATATTACTTCAAAAATCTCTGAGGAATAAAACTGTGTCTCTGTTTTCAATTAGCTGAGCTTGCACATTCAAAAACTCCTACTAGAAGAAGAGTCCAGTAAGAAGTGACCATGTGGTCTATTTCATTTTGCTAGAATGTAATTTAATGTTTGGAAATAATAAGTTGTTGTTATAGCTGGATATAAACTAAAAGTATTATTTGCCATTTTCCTCAAACTTGTCATATAAAGAGCAATAAAACCATCCTACTGTTTTTGCATCATACAAATTCATTTTCTTCCCATAATGGCCCACAATGAGAGCATTTTTAGGTCCCATGCAGATCACAAACAGGGGTTTGGAAACTATATGTTCTGCTATGCCTTATAAATGGTCATTGAACTGCTACTTTCAAAAACAAATGCTGAAGACTAACCATCTAGTTAAAAGACTTCTGCACTTGCCTTTAAGAAAATCCCACTGCCTTGGCAATCTAAGATAATTTGCTCTAACTAGGCAATAGTGTAGGAAAAAACTTACAGAGCCTTCTCTGACTGTTGACTACTTGTGACCTGGACCACTAGTTCTCAGTTAGACTCACTTGGAGGGATTGTTAAACTACAGGTCGCTGGGCCCCAGCCTAGAGTTTCCAATTTACCAGGTGTATGGATCAAGTATGGCAATTCTATGAAGTTCCCAAGTGGTGTTAATGGTGCTGGTCCTGGGACCACACTTTGGAAACCACTGACTTAGAGGAGCCTAGCTCTGGTTCGCCCTCTTCCCCTCTGCAACTTGTACCATCTGATACAATCATGACAAATATTTGCAGCACCTAAGCAATGCCATGCTCGATCCTTCTGTTTAACTGCCTTCCCCATCTTTATCTGCATGTCAAAATCCAAGCTCCAGGCTTATTTTAAGAGTCAACTCCTCTGAGAACCTCTTCTGACCGTATCCCATCTGTGGTTCACATATCTAGCAAACAGATCTACCATAGTATTGCAATTATTTCTTTAAAATTTTAGACTTCCTGCCATCATTACTGTGAGCCCTTTGAGTATCTTTACCTCAATTTTTTAATCCCCAATCCTTACACATACTAGACACTCAGTAAAAGTTTCCTGAATAAATGAATAAATGTAAAATCTTTAATAATGTATGATATTTAATGCAAATCCAATTGAGAGGGAGTATAGCATTGTGCTTAAGCATACAGGCTTTTGGGGTGGGACAGACCTGAGTAGGTATCAGAACTGCGGGGCACTGGGCAAGTCACTTAGCCACTGTGAGTCACAATCACCTTATCTGTAATTGATAACTCAGGTATTCATTAGGAGGGTTACATGAGATTATTAGGCAAGGTACTTAGTGTAGGGCCTGGATGACAGAAATGATAAAAATTATCATTATTATTATTAATGATTAGTATATAAATCAAGTTTACATACTGAATTTCAGAGAAAACATATTCAAGATTTTTGGCTCCTGTCTTACCCATTAACAGGGTACTTTGCATGTGCAGAGATTTCTGTATGATGTTTCTGGTAATTTAGATAACTAGATAGCTATGTGCACATGAAATTGCTTACTATTCCCATTCTGACCACTATTTTCATTCAGGCCAGAATTATCCATTCAGTGGATATTTTTTTAATGCCTGTAGTGTGCCCAGCACACTGTGCTCAGCTTAAAGGAATACTTAGTCCCTGCCCTCATGAAGCTCAGTTCAGCAGGGACCTGACAGTAAACACATAATTAATGAATTAATATTAAAATTCAACCATGATCAGTACTATGAGGCAAAGACAGTGGATGTTTAATCTGTATGTTCCTCTCCTGCATAACTCACTCCTCCTCAGCTAGTTTCTGAAACTTCATCTCTAACAATCCACACAGGACAGTTTTGTCATCTGAATCTCCCAAATCATGGAGGCTGAATCTAGGAAGTCTTTCCTCACTAAGTGCTAAAAAGCTGGACCCATTTTGACTCAGTAAATGAATGACATGTCTTGGGTATGGCTTTCCCTAGAATGTGCTTGACATGTCTGGATCAAGCAACCATTTAAGGGAGAATTCTACAGGAAAAAGTCACAAA
This sequence comes from Physeter macrocephalus, assembly GCF_002837175.3. Lineage (NCBI taxonomy): Eukaryota > Metazoa > Chordata > Mammalia > Artiodactyla > Physeteridae > Physeter > Physeter macrocephalus. Next base: position 80,727,834 of record NC_041215.1, read on the forward strand.
AGGTCATACCGAAAGAAATAAGTGGAAGAATCGTCCTATCTTTGTGTCTAAAGAATGGTGGGGGCGCATATTTTTTGGTCTTTTTTTTCTTCTTTCTGGTGGATGAGAACCTGAAGACTCATTTAGCACCAGCTACGGAAGAATATCTCTTCTTATTGCTTCACAAGGTCTCTGCTCAGCACCAAGATGTGCAGACCACCCAAGAGCAGACCTGTGGCTGTCATGTGGTTCTTCCCACCTGAAAATGTCTGGTTATGACCAGTTGGGGAAACCTGTCCTTCGCTGATGGGAGTGTCTGACATCTGACTGATGGAGAACCCTGTTCAAGTAATGAAAAATCATCTAGGTCTATTTAAAATCAACTCATGAATTATGGAGAACAAAGTCCCTTCCAAATGGAAACTTGTCCTTTGCTAATCTCTGTCTTCCAAGTCACCCAAACAAAGTTGCAATATCTGTATAATTTTATATCCCAAGACAAGTGTTGCCATCTTTGCTCTGTGAAGTTCAAGCCCAGGGAAAGTTGACTTCAGGGTCTCTATATGACCTTTTTAAAAATAATATTAATGTTTCTTTAGGAATTTTATCCCTATCTTAATGTGTGTGTTTGTGTTTTATGTGGTGATAACTCCCCATAGTATCTATGGTTATTGATTATAAATAAGATTTGGGTAAACTACATCAATATATCAACAAATTTTGTGATCATAATATGTTCTACATGCTCCATGAAATTAACAAAAAATATAAAATAGGAAATTTAAAAATCATCTATTATTCCGTCTCCCAGAGCTAACCATTATAACTGATCCAAAATTTTTAGAATTTATTTAATAGATGTTTAGATAAAACAACAATAGTACCGTGTATTTAATGTGGGTATTTCTGTGTGTGGGGGGGACTTCTCATTTTCCTTAAAAAACTGTAATTTTTAATGGCTAAAAACATTTCACTATATGAAACTATGTAAGTACTTTTGAAAGTAGAAAATAAGCTGGAATTCAGCCAAGCTTCTCTTAAGATATCAGTGAAAGTACTCCAGGTACAATTCATTGTGGAGTCCTAGGCTCATGAAGTTGGAAAGGACCTATAAGGTCATGCATGAACATAAGAAGGCTCCAGAGAAACTCATGAATTTAGTTATTTTTTTCTCAGCAGTATACCCATTATCACAACTTCATTTGAAAAGTAAAGGTAATTAACCCTCACTGTAGCCATAACTTTTTATTTCTGTATTTTGGATGCCGGGTGACTGATTTTAAGCCAATGTACATTTATCCCAGATAGAAAACCTAACTTGAAATTTTGCCTGAAGAAGTTCAGGTTTGTGAACATTTTACACTGAAGTAATTACTACCAAACAGTGAAAGAGGGACCATGAGTTATTTCTCATTAGACCTTTCCTTCAAAGTTTGTGAAATCTGAATTCATACTAAAATTTAAGTATGAAAGTATCTGATAACTTCAGTAGTTTCTTCCTTTACCTTAATAGACACTGCCTGAAACTCTACTTTCAAAAATATGCCAATGATTGTCTTCTCTATTACCCCACAAACCTCACCACCACCTTTTATACCCATTATAGGTTTGCTGAGGGAAAGCAAGATAATAGAAACAATTCCCATACAATCTGAGGCAGGTTGAATCTACCCCGTTGAAATCAGTCTGGTTCCAAGGGGATTTTTATAAAAGAAAATTATAGATCTATCTACATGATATTGATACATTATAATTAATTATATTAACTGAATCAAGATTAAATATCTTAGTAATTCTAATAACTAAGAGATAGATATGTCATTAAATAACAATGATCCACACAATAATATTTTTGCTCACTGGTGCTAAGTATTATTACCACATTTACTACCACAACCAATAGGACAGGTCTGGAATTTGTATTTGTCCAATTCTTCATGAAGATGAAGAAAGAGTTTTAGATATTTTTAAGTGTTTATAAGGAGGAAATCTCAGCTTTCCAATCCTAATCAGCTATTTATCAGACCATGTGGCCTCATTGGTGGGGCATATAAACAAGTTTAATTTTTTTTAAAGGCATGAAACTTATTTAAGAATATCATTTAAAAACTTTGCTCATTTTTTTTTAACAGTTTAATATTAAATTCACTTTATTTTTTCTACTGTGAAGAAGCAGGACAGATAACTTCATGTTACTGCTCAGGCATATTGCTAGATAGGAAGGGGGGACAGCTTTCCTGAATTAATCTGCAACAATGCCAGTCTGATATCCTGAGGTCTAATCGCCACCAGGTATCTGTGTGGATGAAAGGGATTAGATTTCAACTCCCCAAAGTGAATCCTCTTTGGGGGTGTTCTTTCCTTATCCTTTCTCCTTAATGTTCTTCGAGGTTTTATCCTTGGTCCTCTTCTTTCTTCTGACATTCCCTCCCTGGCAAATCACTGTCTCTGAAAGCATCAGTAATTCCCCAATGTAGGTGATTCCAAACTGTAATTTTAGCTTAGTTCTCTCTAGAGTACAGGGCTTGCTCCCGGCATTTCAAACTCAGCATTTCTCAAATTGAACTTTTCTTCCTTAAACTTGCTTCTTCTCCTGGCTTCTCCATTTCTGTAAATGGCACTGCCATTCTCCTAGTCATCCTATCTTGAAAGGAGTCTTTGAGATCTTTGACTCTTTCCTCTATGTCCCCTATATCCTATCCATCTCCTTCCAGTCTCTCCCATGTCTGTCTCCTTTTCCTTTGCCACAGTCCCAGTTCAGCTGCACTAAGGCTGCACATTAGACCATATGATGAGCTTAAGCCACAGCAGCAGCAGCAAAACCATGCCGGCTCCCATCCCAGACCAACTGAATCAGTAGCTCTGAGGGAGGAATCTACATTTCAGTATTTTTTAAAACCTCCTCAGGGTAGAATAATGTGAAGATGTCCTTGATAATCCCTGAGTTAGATTCTCTGCAAAATAAATCCTACATGTTTTCCCCACCTCTGACTCTCTCGAGTCCAAGCCTTCCTCTACATCTCAGTTCTAGCATTAACTTTCTTATTGCACTGCTCTGACCAAGGCAATAAGTTGCTTAAGTGCCTTCCACATCTCCCCACCATTGCCTTCAAAATAAAATCATGTTCTTTATCCTAGTCATGGAATTATTCCAGAACTTGGCCTGTACTCTCCAACCTTATTTCAAGATAGCCCTCTCCATATACTATAAGCAATTGCCAAAATAAGAATGCTCTCCTTGCCCTTACTGAATTTCTTTGCTCCTTATGTTCTCCCTGTCTGAATGAATTTCCCTAACCTTTGTGCTTCACTTAGGATGCTTTCAGCCCCAGGTTACAGAATATGCAAATAAAAGTGGCTTAACAAATAAAAAATTGTCATTGCACATAAAACGAAGTTTGAAAGTTAGGGAGTTCTGGGATTGGTTTTTTTATGTGTTGGATGAAAACTGGTTTCCCTGCAATTCTCTTGCTTTCCCTGTAATTCTCTTGCTTTCCCCACAGATACCAAGATTGTAGCCACTACTCCAAGCTTCACATCCTTGGCTGAAAACGTTCAAGCCAGGAAGAAAGCACAGTTTTTTTTTTGTTTTTTTTCTAATCAGGAAGTAAACCTCTTCCCAAAGGCCCCGTATCCGATGTCTCTTCAGTACCATTCACCACTGAGTCAAAAGACCACGCTCTTGCTTCAAGGAAGACTAAAGAAATGAATGCCTTGCGTGTTCTCTAAACTGGGAGGCTGGCTCTTCTAGCCAAGAAGTGAGTTGGGAAGGTAACAACACTGGGAGGCAAACACCAGGGAGGGTCTCTCATATTTGTCTTTTGAAATACAGTATTTTCAAAATTCCATACAAATGGAATTTGAATTCCATACAAAAGGCCTTCATGAAGTCTTTCCCAATCCTGACCAGGCAAAAGTCTTTACTCTGAATTCCCATGATATTTTTGTTCAAATTTCTCTTCTTGATCTTTGTGTGCTTCTGTTGTCTGTCATGTGATTCGTGTATGTCTTATTTCCCATATTGAATTATAAGCATCATGAGGGCAGGGGCCATGTCTCAGTTGTCTTTGTATGTCCTGTAGTACCAAGTCAACTGAAAAATATTTTGTTGTAAGAATGATACAATCTGGCACTTAACTGCCTTCACATTATTTGTTCAGCTGTTTCCCTTTTCAAACTTGTTTCCAGTATACTTATTTTAGGTGGTCAGTCAGCTGATGGAGGTTGGGTCATAGTAATATCAGGATTCAATTATTGTCTTCTCCTTGGCCATCTCCTTCTCCCCAGTCACCTGAGGGGAGCAATCTCCCCATTCCCATTTCTGCCAGTTTCAGACAGAACAGATTCAGTGGTAATAAACCAGTTGTCACACTCTGAGCACCTCTCTCAGTAAAATATCTGCAGTTCTCTGCTTAGAGCCTCAGGCTAACCAGGCTGCAATACATGCTGCCTGTAGGGCTAATGAGAAAATTCCCACCAGGCGGTACCTCACCCTGACTGGGCTCTCCAGGGAGGGTCAGCCCAGCAGAGAAGGGTGCTACATCTTCACCCTGCTCAGGGAGACACTAGCTGCAAAGACCAGGCTCTGACAGGAAAACAAATGGAAACTGGTGGGAGGGGGTAGCACTGAGGAGACGGGACTCATTTAAAGAACAGTAATAATGATAGTTTTCAAAGCTTTATTTATCTGAGAATGAAAGGACAGGAATTTCATTGGCCTGAAATGCCAGAAGCTAGGTTGCTCTCAACCACCCCTGTGGTGCTTCAGCAGAACTCACATGGAGTGTTCTGTGGGAGCAGCTTCTGGGAAAGAGGAAGCTGCTTTTACACCCTGGTTATGTTTTCCTGCACATGATGTATGGAACAGACATGGCCCTTGAAAATTCTGTTTCTGCCCTCCCCGTGGCAGAATCAAAGGGGGAAATGTGCTCTAGATTGTTGAGTGTGTGTACGTATATGTGTGTGTGTGCACACGCATTTTCATGAATAGTCTATGTGGGGACGCCACTTGAAAATGGGTTCACAGGCATTTTTTCTGTCTTGGATGAAAGGCTCATCTGGTGCAGCAAACACAGAGGAATTAAACTGGATTTTCCCGGAATGGGGAGGTGGCAATGCTAGAAGCCTGGTAGAATTAAGTAAAGCAGTCGGGGGCTGCCTGTTTCCCTTAAGGAGGGTTGTGGTTTGCTGACCAGTTTTAAACTATTGTGACTCAGAGGAAATCAACTGGAAAACTTTAAATGTCTTAATTGGCCATTTGAACACGGACAGGGGCTCCAGAACAATTTGATATCCTCTGTGTCCTGTCAGAGGATGCTGAGGGGCCTTCTCCACTTCAGCTTTTTTCTTGAGCAGCAATTCTTTGAGGTTCTTTCCTTTCCCACTTAGGTAGCTATGGGCCTAGAAGAGCGTTCCCTGCACAGCACAAATAGTGATTGCTTTCTGAAATCCATCTTTTCTAGTGCCTGAGGGACAGGGATAGGACCTAATGGGGTAGACAGGATTCGTGCTTGGCTCTGGCCAAGTTACAAGGACTCTGAAAGGATAGGGCTCAGCTGGGTGAGCTTGTAAATTTAGATAAACCAAAGGAACCTCTTGTGTGAGTAACCCAAATGTGCCATAAGATGATGCCAATACTGGGAATATCTTCCCAAAGTCACTAATCTGGCAAAATGAAACAAACCAAGTTATAACGTTCACCCTTCAATAATTTTACTGAGTGATGGATATGTATGAGGCTCTGGACTAAGCACTATACATATATCATCTAATTTCATATTTGAAACAGCCCCTTGAGGTTGCTACTGTTAGCTTTGTTTTACAGATGAGGAAACTGAGATTTGAAAAGTTTAAATCAGTGATTTTTGAACTTCAGTGTGCCTCAGAATCACCTGAAAGTCTTGTTAAAACACAGGTCTCTGAAATTCCTTCCTGTCTGACTGCCTGGGAACTGGAACATCAGATTTTTCCCCTGCCTTTGGACTTGAACTGAGACACTGGCTCTTCCCGTGTCTTGAGCCTGCCAGCCTTTGGATGGGAACTCCACCATTGGCTCTTCTGGGTCTCTAGCTTGCTGACTCACTCTGCAGATCGTAGGACTTGTCAGCCTCCATAATCATGTAAGCCAACTGTAATAAGTCTCTTTCTATAGGTACAAACATTCTATTGGTTCTGGAGAACCTTGACTAATACAGATTTTCTGATTCAGTAGGTCTGGGGCCAGGCCTGAGAGTGTGCATTTCTAAAGAGTTCCCGAATGATGCTGATGCTGCTGGTTTAGAGTCCACACTTTGAGAACCTTTGCCTTAGGCTAAGGAAACTCAAACAAGCTTCTTTCAGCCCAGATTCTCCCAAGAGACCCAACTTTCTTTAAACACACACTTAACTTGTTGTGTACGTGAGATGAACAAGATACAACTCTTTCTTTCAAGGTGCTCACAGTCTCTCCAGAGCTGAGAGTAGGAGACAGAATACAATATGTAAATAAATCATTTCACTAGAATGTAGTAAGTATCTATACAGAGTTCAATGGGGGCAAAAAAGAGAGGAGTCAGGTTTATCCGAGGGCAGATTATGCCTGAAGTCTTCACAGTGGAAGGAAGACCAGGGCAGGAGAGGAAAGATGCAAGAAATCAAAGCTCAGAAAGTGTAGCCAGTCCCTCCTTGCATCTTGTTTATTTTCAGTTTGGCCTGGTTTCTTTCAGCTCTGCTGGGGCCTGATTACTCTGTTTGGTGCTTTCGGCATCTACCCTGAAGTGCATTGGTTCCCTCGCTGCCAACTATCCCCACACCTGGTCTGTTCAGGCCCATCCAGGAGACACTCAGGAGGAATGCATGCTGACCCCCTCCCTTGTCAATTGTTCTGGGGATTGAAAGAGGCTCCATGAGCTTTACAACCAGCGAAAATTGTCGCCAGCTTCACAATTCTGGCCAACATGTCTACGCTTTGAAGTCTGGTTGCTGCCTTTTACAATTCTATTTTTAAAATGTATTAAAGATGTTTAAACGTGGCAGAGACTTCCAATAAAAGCCGGGCTGCTTGAGAATCAGGATGCTGGTCTCAATTTAAAGTGCCTGTTAAATAATAGGATACCCATGTAAAAGGGGCTCTGAAAGACTGACCAAATAGCTCTCATGGAAATCAAGCTCACTCACCAACGCCTCTGATAGGATTCCAGAGGTTATCAGGCCCTGTATCTATCCTCTGTTTATGCCATAAAAGTGTCTTTTAATACAAAGTGAGTGAATTTTTGTTTGAATCAGTCACTAACAAAAAGGCACTAAACTAAAACAGGAAAAAGTCTCTAATTAAATATTTTGGCATAAACTTTGGCTAAAAATCAAGCAAGGGCTAATAGGTAGTTCCCATTATTCCACAAGGCCTGGATCCCAGAAGAGGAGTCTGGGGTCATACTATACATCCACAGAATCACAACTCTGAACATCATTTGGGGACCAATCTTTCTTGACAGTCCATTTTGTCTTGAGAACTTTATTAGACCCTTCAGGAGGCTACTAAAAAAATAAGATGTGGTTCTTGACCTATGCCCTGACCATCACTGCCACCCTCAGTTACTCAAAGAGCACTGTTGACTCCAGCTTCAATCTTGTCCCCTTTAATCCATCCTTCCTGCTATTGCCTTAGTTCACATCTTTATTTGTGTGTCAAACACTGTAGGTTGATTTAACCCACACCTATTTCTACACCCTTTGTTCAGTGTCTCCTTATAGTTTACAGTCTAGAAAGCTGAAATTCCCATTCCCAGACTCTTGAATTTAGGAGAGCCCTTGAGACACAGTCTGGCCCATGAAATGAAAACGAAAGTTGTTTGGGGATTTCTGGGATGCTCTTGCTTTCCTGAAACAAGCACTGACTCTTCCTTCTTCCCATTCTTTCCTCCTTTCTACTGCCTAAAATGTGATATGCCAGCTAGATCTGCAACTGTCATCTTGTGATTATGACAGAAATGACAAGAGAATTGCAGAGTTAAGCTACTGAACCAATGTCTGCAATTACCAACTTTTTGACTTCTTCTTATGGAAGAAAAAATAAAAATTTGAGTTTGTTCAAACTATTATTTTTTAGTTCTTTATTACTTAAAGCCACAGATACTTCCTAACTGAGCTATTACATGGGCTCAGTGTGATTAAGTTACTGGCTGGAGCACACACAGCTAGTAAATGGCAGAACCATGACTAAATCAGATAGATACCAGGCTAACTTTAAAACTTGTCTTTACTGAATTTTCTTCTCTGAATTCCTTGCATAGTGCAGTGTCTAACTGGAACATTAACGTTTTTTCTTTCCTTCAGGAGAAGATACCTTCGAAAATCTGCTGCAATCTTTCTAGATAGATATGGCAAGTTGCCTTGCAACAGAACTTGTTCTAGGAGAGTCACTGGAAAGACGCCTCTCGATAATGTAACTGTTAGGCAGTTGGCCTTGGCTGCACTGGGGAAAGAGTAAAAGGCCCTTTTTGCAGCTTGACAAAGGCAGCCCCTCCAAATAACAACTTGGTGTATAGATCTGGTCATTCTGGGAAAAATGAGGAAATCGTCACAGACATAAGGAGCCTTGTGGGAGGAAATCGTGGCACTGCCAACTCCACCATTCTCCCATCTTTTGAGATTTACAACTTTAGATGCCTCTGCTGGATTCAGAGAGTTTCAGCTCAGGTCTACTTGCAGGAAAAGAAAGTGAAGACAACCCAAGAGGAAAATCCTTATGGGGGAAAGCCCTCTAGAGTGGGCCTCCTGGCTCAGTGGCAATACCTAGATGCAGAGAAGGACTGGTTCTGGCACAATGAGGACCTGCTTTGAGAATTAGAGCTGAACATGTCAGTGTGAACCAAGCACTGATAAAGTCTGTAGACATATCTGAACCAGCAAGAGAACCACTGCACAAAGATGCATCAGAGTATCGGACCAACAACAATAGTAAGTCTTTTTCAAACTGTGGCATCTGGCAGATTCTCCAGTTTGCTTTCTGAGAGACATCCAGAAGCAGGACTTGGCCTCTTCAGACTGGGGGGAATACCCAGGGTTCTTAGATAATGTAGAAGGATGCCCTCAGAAGGATCCTGGATTCTTGTTACTCTGATGAATGGGGGATAGAACTACTCTAACTTGAAGAATATAAGATGTGATCAAATTTGTATCCTGAGTTGGTGAAATGGGTCATAACAGCTAAACAGGTAATATGGTTAACAGACAAACATCAAGGGAAAATATTATAACTGAAATGACCAAAATATGGGTAATTAAATGGTTGGGCATTGTTAGTAAAATGTAGAAATCTATTTGCATTCAGAGCACACTGAGTCAACTAACTCATATTTCAAAGACTGCTTTTATGTTGAATATTTCCTCCCACGGTCAAGAGTCTCTGGAATCAAGAATTACACTGGAGGGCCTCCCTGGTGGCGCGGTGGTTGCGCGTCCGCCTGCCGATGCAGGGGAACCGGGTTCACGCCCCGGTCTGGGAGGATCCCACATGCCGCGGAGCGGCTGGGCCCGTGGGCCATGGCCGCTGAGCCTGCGCGTCCGGAGCCTGTGCTCCGCAACGGGAGAGGCCACAACAGAGGAAGGCCCGCATACCACAAAAAAAAAAAAAAAAAAAAAAAAAAAAGAATTACACTGGAGAGGGGGTGGGTCACTGGGGAAGTCTGTATTATTTTCAGTTCCATGTTATTCACCATGACTTTATAAGCCAATAAATATTCATACCGGCTAGAATCAAAGATAGTATTAACCTACTGGTATGTGTGAGAGAGAAGCTGTGGTCCTAATGCTAATGACCTTTGCATTATTTTATCAAGATCTGTAAACTTTGGACTATTCTGAATCACAGTATTGGACAGTCAACACCAACATATTAAAAGTAAAAATTGTATATACAGGATAGTGGCAGATGAGCCCAGCAAGAGTAGATTAGATGGCGTAATTGGTGTTTGGCTTAATTGGCAATATTCATAATACTAATGTTTAGGATTTTACTAATAGTGCAAGATTTAGAGGTATAGTTTTAGAGATCCCTTCCAGACATATAAGGAAAAAACAATGAACTATAACTATCTTAAAATTCTCCAAAAGGCCTTAAGTTTTTAACTCCAAGCAGGGGTCCTAATGAAAAACATACTGTGCCAGATTTAGTTCAACAGAATGCCTCCAAAATTAATTGGGTAAGGAGGGATCTAATGGGTTTTTAACAGTTATGAAGTTGTGCCAGGCACCCTTCATATTCCTTTAATTAATCCCCAGAATAATCACAGGAAATAGGTACTATTATTATCCCCATTTTATATGAGGAAATGTAGGCATGAAAGGCTTTCATGGATTGCCTCAAATGACACAGCTTATAACAATCAAAGTCAAGGTTAAATTCTGATTGTCTCTGTAAAAGTGCTTGGTTAAGTTGCACCTAGTACCATCCTCCATCTTCACTTTCCCTCCTCTCCTCTCCTCCCTTCAAATACTTCTCCATCAGGATTAAGGAATCATCCATAATCCGTACTATTAAGTCTCAAGGAGAAAGAAAATTTTCCAGAAACATGTGGTTTCCCTGAATTCCTATTCAAGTGTCTCAAAGGAAATATCTGCTGAAATTTTAATGGTTGGTCTTTACCATATGGTAGGAAATCTATATCCACCCCTACCACTAATGCGGATTCCTTGAGGCCAGAGCCTTACTAATTTCGAATCTCTTTAGGACCTGACAAATGGCCTCACTAGAAGACACTTGACAAATGTGTTGAACTGGATATAGGCAAAGCAGGAAATTGAGCTTATTTGATGTTGGCCAGTACTCTTCTCAGGCTGGGGATGAGAGCTAAACTCTGGGGTCCTTGGCTACTGGGTACATGCTGATGGTTGCTTCCATGTCCTCTTGATGGGAAGCTGGCTATACTTCAATCTTGGTTCTCTTCAAGTGTGAGTGAAAATTATGAAGAAAGTGCATTAAATTACTTCTACAAAATTAATTGTACTTGATCATAACGTACTAGCATAAAAATTCTGCATAGAATAGCACTCTGGCTTTAGCAGTTATATTAGTTTTGTATTCCTGCCATAACAAATTCATTTTATGTAAGGGAATCAGAAATGTGTCATTTTGTGTCAGGCTTCTTTCACTTACCATATTTTCAAGGTTCATCTATATTGTAGCACATATTCTTGTAACAGTTTTATAGTTTTCCATTTAGGCCTTTGATCAGTCCTAGCCTCAAGAAACAAGTCCTAGCCTCAAGAAACAATAGAATCCTACCTCAAGAAGCATGAAAAATCTCAAACAAACAACCTAAACTTTCACCTAAAGCAATTAGAGAAAGAAGAACAGAAAAAACCCAAAGTTGGCAGAAGAAAAGAAATCATAAAGGTCAGTTCAGAAATAAATGAAAAAGGAATGAAGGAAACAATAGCAAAGATCAATAAAACTAAAAGCTGGCTATTTGAGAAGATAAACAAAATTGATAAACCATTACCCAGACTCATCAAGAAGAAAAGGGAGAGGACTCAAATCAAAAGAATTAGAAATGAAAAAGGAGAAGTAACAACTGACATTGCAGAAATACAAAGGATCATGGGAGATTACTACAAGCAACTCTATGCCAATAAAACGGACAACCTGGAAGAAATGGACAAATTCTTAGAAAAGCACAACCTCCCGAGACTGAACCAGGAAGAAATAGAAAATATAAACAGACCAATCACAAGCACTGAAATTGAAACTGTGATTAA
>NC_041215.1:80739702-80742290 GCF_002837175.3 Physeter macrocephalus
TCATTCTGTGAGGCCACCATCACCCTGATACCAAAACCAGACAAAGATGTCACAAAGAAAGAAAACTACAGGCCAATATCACCGATGAACATAGATGCAAACAGAATCCAACAGCACATTAAAAGGATCATTCACCATGATCAACTGGGGTTTACCCAAGGAATGCAAGGATTCTTCAATATATGCAAATCAATCGGTGTGATACACCATATTAACAAATTGAAGGAGAAAAACCATATGATCATCTCAATAGATGCAGAAAAAGCTTTCAACAAAATTCAACACCCATTTATGATAAAAACTCTCCAGAAAGTAGGCACAGAGGGAACCTACCTCAACATAATAAAGGCCATATATGACAAACCCACAGCCAACATCATTCTCAGTGGTGAAAAACTGAAACCATTTCCTCTAAGATCAGGAACAAGACAAGGTTCACTGTTTGCAGATGACATGATACTATACATAGAGAATCCTAAAGATGCTACCAGAAAAGTACTAGAGCTAATCAATGAATCTGGTAAAGTAGCAGGATACAAAATTAATGCACAGATATCTCTTGCATTCCTATACACTAATGATTAAAAATCTGAAAAGGAAATTAAGGAAACACTCCCATTTACCACTGCAACAAAAAGAATAAAATACCTAGATATAAACCTTACCTAAGGAGACAAAAGACCTGTATGCAGAAAACTATAAGACACTGATGAAAAAAATTAAAGATGACACAAATAGATGGAGTGATATACCATCTTCATGGATTGGAAGAATCAACATTGTGAAGATGACTATACTACCCAAAGCAATCTACAGATTCAATGCAACCCCTATCAAACTACCAAGAGCATTTTCCACAGAACTAGAATGAAAAATTTCACAATTTATATGGAAATACAAAAGACCCCAAATAGCCAAAGCAATCTTGAGAAAGGAAAACGGAACTGGAGGAATCAGGCTCTGTGACTTCAGACTATACTAAAAAGCTACAGTAATCAAGACAGTATGGTACTGGCACAAAAACAGAAATACAGATCAATGGAACAGGATAGAAATTTCAGAGATAAACCCACGCACATATGGTCAACTTATATTTGATAAAGGAGGCAAGAATATACAATGGAGAAATGACAGCCTCTTCAATACGTGGTGCTGGGAAAACTGGACAGCTACATGTAAATGAATGAAATTAGAATGCTCCCTAACACCATACACACAAATAAACTCAAAATGGGTTAAAGACCTGAATGTAATGCCAGACACTATAAAACTCTTAGAGGAAAACATGGGCAGAACACTCTATGACATAAATCAGAGCAAGAGAAAACATAGGCAGAACACTCTATGACATAAATCACAGCAAGATCCTTTTTGACCCATCTCCTAGAGAAATGGAAATAAAAACAAAAATAAACAAATGGGACCTAATGAAACTTAAAAGCTTTTGCACAGCAAAGGATACCATAAACAAGACCAAAAGACAACCCTCAGAATGGGAGAAAATATTTGCAAATGAAGCAACTGACAAAGGATTAATCTCCAAAATTTACAAGCAGCTCATGCAGCTCAATATCAAAAAAAAAACAAAACGAACAATCCAATCCAAAAATGTGCAGAAGACCTAAATAGACATTTCTCCAAAGAAGATATACAGATTGCCAACAAACACATGAAAGGATGCTCAACATCACTAATCATTAGAGAAATGCAAATCAAAACTACAATGAGGTATCACCTCACACCTGTCAGAATGGCCATCATCAAAAAATCTACAAACAATAAATCCTGGAGAGGGTGTGGAGAAAAGGGAACCCTCTTGCACTGTTGGTGGGAATGTCAATTGATACAGCCACTATGGAGAACAGTATGGAGGTTCCTTAGAAAAGTAAAAATAGAAGTACCATATGACCCAGCAATCCCACTACTGGGCATATACCCTGAGAAAACCGTAATTCAAAAAGAGTCATGTACCACAATGTTCACTGCAGCACTATTTACACTAGTCAGGACATGGAAGCAACCTAAGTGTACACTGACAGCTGAATGGATAAAGAAGATGTGGCACATATATACAATGGAATATTACTCAGCCATTGAAAGAAACGAAATTGAGTTACTTGTAGTGAGGTGGATGGACCGAGAGTCTGTCATACAGAGTGAAGTAAGTCAGAAAGAGAAATATAAATACTGTATGCTGACACATATATATGGAATTTTAAAAAAATGGTTCTGAAGAACCTAGGGGCAGGACAGGAATAAAGATGCAGACATAGAGAATGGACTTGAGGATATGGGGAGGGGGGAAGGGTAAGCTGGGACGAAGTGAGAGAGTGGCATGTATTTATATATACTACCAAATGTAAAATAGATAGCTAGTGGGAAGCAGCCACATAGCTCAGCACCAAGATCAGCTAGGTGCTTTGTGACCACCTAGAGGGGTGGGATAGGGAGGGTGGGAGGGAGATGCAAGTGGGAGGAGATATGGGGATATATGTGTATGTATAGCTCATTCACTTTGTTATAAAGCAGAAACTAACACAACATTGTAAAGCAATTATACTCCAATAAAGATGTTAAAAAAATAAAAT
>NC_041215.1:80749698-80750100 GCF_002837175.3 Physeter macrocephalus
AATTGATACAGCCACTATGGAGAACAGTATGGAGGTTCCTTAGAAAAGTAAAAATAGAAGTACCATATGACCCAGCAATCCCACTACTGGGCATATACCCTGAGAAAACCGTAATTCAAAAAGAGTCATGTACCACAATGTTCACTGCAGCACTATTTACACTAGTCAGGACATGGAAGCAACCTAAGTGTACACTGACAGCTGAATGGATAAAGAAGATGTGGCACATATATACAATGGAATATTACTCAGCCATTGAAAGAAACGAAATTGAGTTACTTGTAGTGAGGTGGATGGACCGAGAGTCTGTCATACAGAGTGAAGTAAGTCAGAAAGAGAAATATAAATACTGTATGCTGACACATATATATGGAATTTTAAAAAAATGGTTCTGAAGGACCT
>NC_041215.1:80750536-80754830 GCF_002837175.3 Physeter macrocephalus
CATTCACTTTGTTATAAAGCAGAAACTAACACAACATTGTAAAGCAATTATACTCCAATAAAGATGTTAAAAAAATAAAATAAGCAAAAAAAAAAAGATAGGATTTATGTTTGCCATTTTCTTGTATTCTATATGTCTTACGTCTTTTTTATTTCTCTATTCATTACTGTTTTCTTTTGTGTTAAATAGGTTATTTTGTTCTGTACGATTTTAGCTACCTTTTTTTTTTATTATATATTTTCAAGTTATTTTCTTGGTGGTTGCCCTGGGGATTACCATTAACATCTTAATTTATAGCAATCTAGTTCAGATTAATACTAAGTTAATTTAAATAGTATATAAAAACTGCTCCAATACAGCTTAATTACTCCTCTCCTTTATACTGGTTTTGTCACAAATTACATCTTCATATATGTTGTGACCATCAACATACATTTATAATTATTGCTTTATGAAGTTGTCCTTTAAATCAGAAGGGGAAAAGTAATTAGAAACACAAAATGCATTATTACTGTCTTTTATACTTACCTACATAAGTAAGTTACCTTTACCAGTAAAGTTACCTTTACCAGTGTTCTTTATTTTTTCATGTTGAATTGAATTACTACCTAGTGTCCTTTCATTTCCGCTTGAAGAATTACCTGCAGTATTTCTCATAAGCCACATCTGCTAGTAACAAACTCTTGTAGCTTATATTTATAGCAGTGAACTCTCAGTTATTTTTTGATCTAGAAATTCTAAGTTTTTTCCTTTTTTTCTTACCTTCTTCATGTTTATAGTATCATTTTACTGAATATGAAATTCTTGACTGACAGCTTTTTTCCTTCAGCAATGCATACGTTATGCTGCTGCCTTTCGGATTCCATAGTTTCTGATGAGAAATCAGCTGCTAATTTTATTGATGATCCCTTACACATGTTGGGATCTCTCTTGCTGCTTTCAAGATTTTCTCTTTGTCTTTGAACAATGTGATTATAATGTGTCTAGATGTGAATCTAAGTTTATCCTACTTGGAGTTCATTGAGCTTCTTGGATATGTAGATTAATTCTTTTCATCATATTTGGACAGTTTTCTGCCTTTATTTCTTCAAATATCCTTTCCATCCCTTTCTCTTTCTTTGTCTTCTCTGGGACTCCCATTTTGTGTATGTTTCTATGCTTAGTGATGTTCTGCGTGTCTCTGGTCATTTTTCTTTTTGCTCTTCAGACTAGATAATCTCACTTGATCTACATTCAAGTTTGCTGAGGCTTTCTTCTGCCTGCTAAATCTGGTGTTGAGCCCCACTTGTGAGTTTCTCATTTCAGTTATTGTTGTTTTCAACCCTAGAGTTTCTATTTCTTTTCCTCTTTTTAATTTCTACCTTTTAATTAATATTCTGTATCTGGTGAGACACTGTTCTCATACTTTTCTTTAGTTCTTTAGACATGGTTTCCCTTAGTTCACTGAATATATTTAAAATGCCTGACTTAGGGGCTTCCCTGGTGGTGCAGTGGTTGAGAGTCCGCCTGCCGATGCAGCGGACATGGGTTCGTGCCCTGGTCCGGGAGGATCCCACATGCCGCGGGGCGGCTGGGCCCGTGAGCCATGGCCGCTGAGCCTGCGCGTCCGGAGCCTGTGCTCCGCAACGGGAGAGGCCACGGCAGTGAGAGGCCCGCGTACCGCAAAAAAAAAAAAAAAAAAAAAAAATGCCTGACTTAAAGTCTTTGCCTAATAAGTCCAACATCTGAGTTTCCTCGGGGATAGTTTCTATTGATTACTTTTCTGTTGTGGTTGCTGTATACTGACCATACATCTTTGTTTCTTTGCATGTCTTTTAATTTTTAGTTGAAAATTGGACACTTTAAGTACTATAACGTGGCAACTCTAGAAATCAGATTTTTTTCCTCCTTCCAGGGCTTCTTGATGTTACTGCTTGTTGAAGTTGTTGCTCTCTGTTTAGTGACACCTGAACTAATCTGGTAAAGTCTATATTATTTATCATGTGTGGCTACTGAAATCTCTGCTCAGTTGGCTCTGTGGTCAGCTAATGACAGAGATTTTCTTAAATGTCTAGAACACTGAGTTTTCCTTTGCCAAGGGGCTGTGTGTGTGCATTTGGGCACATCTTCAAAACTGAGCCAGGCAGTTGACAACTCTGCCTTAGTCTTTACTTCCTGCTGTGCAAACCCTCAAGGTCAGCCAAAGATGAGTAGTTAGGGCCTTCACAGGTTGTTCCTAAGCATGTGCATGGTCCTATGACTATACACGGACTTCTAGACTTCCAGGAACATGTTGAGGTTTTTCAAACTCCTATTGACATTTCATTCCCCTCTTAAGCTTTTTGGTTAGTCTTACAGTTTACACCAACTGTAACCCACTTCCTCAGGCAGTTAGGAAGTTAAACAATTACCTGTAACTATTTTCAACAATCTTCCCCAGGGAAAAGCATTTTTGTACTGGGTAAGCTCTGATTCAGGGCAAATAAAGAGAGCCTTGCAAATGTGGTCTTCCAGGGAACCACCAGAAATGTCAAAGAATGACTATACTCTGGGAAAAGGGCTTTGAACAAGCTCTGACCACTCCAATGGCTGCCAAGCTGTCAGTTTTCACTGTGATTATAGGCTGTTGATTTTCAAGGCTGCCACAGAGCTGGAGAAAGGAGGATGGGACTAGGGCAAATTAAAACACCACAAGGCAATTGTTCCTATAGAGATTCAACTGTTTTCTTGAATAATGGTCCCTGGATTGTTGCAAGCCTTTGCTTAATTTTCAGAGTTCTAAAAAAGTTGAGTCTGACCATTTTTGCCAGTTTTCTCTTTGCTTTTATGGAGGAGAGAATTTTCAATGGTCCTTACTCCATAATTTTTGCTGATATTACAGGGTTTTATATTTTAATATTTATTTTTTAAATTCTGGAATTTTGATTGGTTCTCTTTCAAATCTACTTGTTTTTGTTTCAATACTGCCTATTTTGTTTAATAATTTCTTTTTTATTTTTTGTTACATTATTACTTCCTTAGTTCCTTTCAGGATCATAAACATACTGTACTTGAAATTTATCTTCAGATTACTCTACATTTTAAATCTGGAATGAATTCCTCTTTTGAGTGTTGATTTTGGTGTCCTCTTTCTTAGCTGGATTACTGATAATCATGTGTTTTGTAATTGTAGCTAGGAGGCCCAAGGGAGTTTATGTCTCTTCCTCTCACTCCCTTTTGCTTTTACCTTTCACCTTTCTCTGGTGCTCACTCATACTTATTTTTCTGTCACCTCCATATGGCCTTGAAGTCCCAGAACCAGATCTTACGTTGTCTACTCGGTGTAAGGTTATAACAGATACATCCATTAATTAGGGTTGGCCCAGGCCCCACTTGCCTCTTTGCTCCTATCTTCTTTCTTCATCTTTCTTTTCTGGCTTGGCATTATCTCCTCAGTCCCCAACTTGTCACAGTGGGACTGGCTCTGGTCTCTCTTGGATATAAATTCCTGGTTGCCTCTGACTTCTTCTGGACTTCATGCCCAGTAGACTATTGCCTTTGGCTCTGCTGACTGCATTGTGCTTCTGTTTAGTTTTTGTCTGCAAATATTTATCTTGTTTTTGAGTACAGTATGTTTTGTGCATCTATTATTTTTAATATTTTATCTGTTATTTCTATGTTTGGGATGTTGACAAAAAAGAAGAGGGATAAAACATGATCTTATGGTGACCTATTGACTGGAAGTTCTCCAAAAGGGTTTTTCATGTTTGTCCCCTATAACAGTAATTTAATTTTCTGCAGGTTGTTTCCCTGAAAAGGATTTTAATTTTAGCATTGTTCTTTTTATTTTCATGAAATCTGATCTTATTTTATCATCTTTTTTATCTTAAGATGTTCTCCCCTAATAGACTGCTGTTCCTCTTTTATAGAAGCTATTTCTTCATCTTCTCCTTTTCCTCCTCCTCATGCTTGTTTCTTTTCAAAAATTTTTAGGTGAAAGGAGTTTGCTTCTGACTCTTACAGTAAATTATCTCCATAGATCTGATCTATATCCCAATCATTCAAATAGTATTCTTTACTCCTGTTGTGTAATAATCTTTTCAGTGGCCTCATGTTGCTTTGATTTTCTGTTCCTT
The DNA here is from genome assembly GCF_002837175.3 of Physeter macrocephalus. Lineage (NCBI taxonomy): Eukaryota > Metazoa > Chordata > Mammalia > Artiodactyla > Physeteridae > Physeter > Physeter macrocephalus. The sequence continues at coordinate 80,754,631 of NC_041215.1, forward strand.
CAACCTTAAACAAGAACAAATCTTTCAGATTTGGTGTTTGTCAGCAGTTTGGTTATTTGGATGACCCTTGGCTCCACTGTTCCCGCACCCCCCCACCCCGACGAAGCTGAATATGCAAAACTCCTAGACCAGTTTTTAATGTTAGTTTCTTTTTTTTTTTTTTTGTGGTATGCGGGCCTCCCTCTGCTGCGGCCTCTTCC
>NC_041215.1:80754857-80813472 GCF_002837175.3 Physeter macrocephalus
GCCATGGCTCACGGGCCCAGCCGCTCCGCGGCATGTGGGATCCTCCCAGACCGGGGCGCGAACCCGGTTCCCCTGCATCGGCAGGCGGACGCGCAACCACTGCGCCACCAGGGAAGCCCCAGTTTTTAATGTTAAGCAGGTTTTCATCTCACTTGGCAATGCTGGGCGGAGAGGATTTTCTCTCTCCATTCCTTGATTCTTTTATACTCTTAAGATATTTAACACATTTAAAACTATTTTTAAAAAATCCTTTACACGTTGCTTCCAGTATTCTTTTCCTTGCTCTGATCTGTAAACTTTATTTTTTGTACTTTGCCTCCCAAAATAAAAAGTATCACCTCCATTCTTCCCTTATTTTCACTGATCATTTTCTAGAAGTTGAAGTCTCAAATGACACATTAGGGAAAGTGGACAGGAGTACAGGATATCAGATGACTTACAAAGTGGCATTCATTTAATGAAGGGATGGCTGCTGAGTGTTTGATTGGTGTAGTTTTTATGTTTCTCAATCATGGGGCAGACAGATGGAGAAGAATATGTTATTCTCCCATTTACCTTTTTGATGGCAGGTGTCATTGGTTTCTAGCTGCATAACACTGTGAAGTCCTCAGTTTTGTTTTTCATTGTAGCACCACTGGGGGAGCTACAGCTTTGAGGTTATTATTCCCACATGCCAGAATAATCACTATCTTTGCTAACATTTGGGAAGTATTATAAATTTTATTCCTTTTTTTGGTATCTTCACGAAAAATCTTAGAGAAATGTTGAGACAAGCCCAGATCAGACATTTTAAATGGAAGTCATATAGACAAATCCAAATTCCTAAGAGCAAATTCTGGCTTCTTGGTGGTGGTGCTGGAGTTTTGTTTTGTTAAAAATTTTACAGATTCTTTATTACCAATGCACACTCAAACATCAACTCTCCTTAAGTATAGGACTCCCGAAGAAGTTCTATGTGGGAAAACTTAGAATTTAACTTTTTGAGAAGAATTTTGAAAGAGTAAATGTAGAAATCTAGAAAGAGAGTTTGAAATTTTTGGATAAATTTTAAAAGTATGAGCTCCACCAATGGTGGTGTTTAAAGTCTTTCACAACTGGTAGATGTGAAAATCAGGAAGAGAAATCAGAATGGACACTGGGTAGAATGCTGGGCCAGGGACATGGAGCCCTGATATGCCAGGTATTTATTTATTCTTTTGTTGCTGGATTATGGTGGATTTGAAGAAGTCATGAGGGAGGGCCCAGACAGGCAGATGAGGGAAGCAGATAGGGTTCCACTTTTGGGGGCTCAGAGCAGGGGCTATTTATCAGTATAGAAGTATGTCAATATAATAACATCTGGCATGCTGATAGTGGTACAATAAGCTGAACATCAACACCTAGCCCTGGATTTTAAGCAGTGTGTGGACAGGAACCACACTCCCTTGCTACTGTGCTATCCTCAGGATATCCTTCCTTAGTACCTTCTCATGATAAGGACACAATATGTGTGGAATCAATGAATAAGTGGGTTACAAATAAATATACACATAAAAATATGCCTCACCCAAATAAGAGTGCATAGTGACAACAGGAGACAGTTTTCTATCAATAAAACAGGATTATGATACTTGCCCTTTGTTTTATTTCATAGAGAGAACTCTGAAGAGTTGCTTAGGAAAAACAATTCATTTTACTATCCATAGGAGAAAAAGCCTGCTGAATAAATCCTGGGTGGTGTTGTTGACACCATGCCTGGCACCTGTGGAAGCCAGTGTAGTCAAGACAGCAATGATGATATAATGGTAACGCTGCAGTTGCTAATTTACTTTTCAGCCAGAGTTAATAAGCAGAGCAATAGTCTGAAAATTACCATTCATTTTCTTCTGGAAAATATTTTCAATGTCTCTTCAATGAACTAGAGAGTGAACCAAAGGCAGGCAAACATTCCTTTCAGGTGGTGCCTAGTTTATATCCAGTCCTGTATCACTGCTTACTCTCCACCCTCACTGCTCCCATGCAAACAACACAATTAATATGCGACTTTGGGAAGCTCCCCAAGGCCCAAGCAAACACACCACCAAAGGAAATTCTTTGAATGGCTGCATGCTGGCCTTGGAGAATCAGCCTGTGTGTGCCCCTTCTCAGCGTTCCCCATTCGCTACAGTCTTCCCGGCCCATATGGGCAATCATAGCACTTCATTGTCCAGTACCATCATTACAATACTGTTATCATCTGAGCTGGAGTCTGACACTTTCTCTAAGACCTTTCAAATAACCCCTTTACTAGGCTTCAGTACCAAACCATTCAGGGCAAATCTCTGCTTTGTGCTTGTCAGCCTTAATAGACTGGATGTCACTTGAGCCTGTAAAAAGTGCCTGCTCCTCAGCTGTCAGTCAGTCCTGGTGGTGTCAGCTGAGAGCGTCGCTGGAGCTGGCTGGATTAGAGGGTAGTTACCAGAGCTGTCAGATTACTGACAGCCTGACACCCACACTCCCAACTTCCTTTTACTGTATTTGGTTTCTATTGAGCTCTCTGGACCCTTCTTAAGGTGGATCCCTCTGTTGGAAACAGATCATAATTTGGCTAGCATCTTCAGAAGTTGGGCTCTTTTCTCCCCTGTTGTGATTTGTAGAAAGCGCCTTACTTTGAGCAGCTTTCATATCTCAGTAAATATTTTAAACTCCATTTTAGCAAAAAGAGTCACCTCTCTACACTTTCCAAGTTTATGGAAACTCTTTGTGTGTGTGTGTTTCAATTTCAGCATACCAATTATTCAAGGATATATAACTCTCACCTGAAATGTTTCCTCTTACCTCCAGTTATTTTTATCATCCTCTTTGATAATATCTTTACTCTTGCCCTTTGTGTTAGAGAGGAAGCTCATTTTTAGTGTGCATGTGTGGTGGTAGTGGGGGGTGTATACAGAACTGTGGACTTATGTACGAATGCTTGTGGACGTACATTCATACCTAATGAAAGGCAGTCAGCTAACAGCCAAGGCAGGAAGAACAAATTGGCAAGTCTCCAAACCATGCCTTCATTAATATCCACCTTCAATACAGCCAATTAGTGAATGAAGTTTGTCTCTCTCTCCTTCCCCTTCTCCCTCTATTTCTCATTCACTCATTTAATTTCTCCCTCCCCCTTTTTTTTCCTTCTTACTCAATTCCTCATTTGTTAAGGGTTTACTGTCTTGCAGTCCCCAAGACAGACACCAGGCAAACAGAAACAAATGTGCCTACACCTTTGTCACAAGTTCACAGCTGCCTGCTCACATTCCTCAGGTATGTTTGAGTTTCACAGGCTTTTATTTCCAGCCAGGGAGCAGAGCTTAATTAAAACTTTCATTGACTTAGGCAATAATCAAGGCTGATTTGCTTTTATTAAACCAGGCTTTGGGACCAGAAATGCAAGTTTTGCACAATCTTAAATTTGCTTACTATTCTAACCTGCTACAGAATTGAACTTGAGTCTGCATTCTGAGCACAGCTTTTAGCACAGACAGGTACATGCACATTTGCTGCTGTGTGGTTATGGGGGAGATAAGGCACCAGGCTTCAGAAAACCTACTTAGACCACAAGAAAGTCACTTCATTGTGTTCAAACTGTTATCCTTTCTCTAAATTAGGGATAATGATACTTATCTGCCAACCTCATAGGTTCGACCTATTGTCCTAATGTGACTATACACACACACACACACACACACACACACACACACACACACACACACACACACGAAAGTACTTTCCAAACTGCAAGGTACCACAAGTACAAATTATAATAAGAATTACTCTATATGGTTATATATAGGATTGAAATCTGCACCAGCTTATTTATGCTATTTTGCTTATTCTTATTTCCTTGGCCACACATATTTTTCTTTTTCCTTTTCTTTTTTTTTTGCATATAATCACAGGGCTGGAAAAAAATGTTCCCCAGTAAAAATAACAGATTACGTATTGATTAAACTTACAAACTCATACTCAAATCAGGAGACTTTAGTGTCCTCCCTGGTCCTTACTATACTTTAAAAAGTGTTGTGGCTTTTTAAGAGCATTGTTGTTTTTCAGTGAGCCTCGCAAAATGGTTCAAATTAAAATGAGTCAGTATCTACCTCAATTGCTAGGAAATTTTGTATTCCTTGTAATTCAGAAACTTGACAAACTAAAGTTCAAACCAGAAACTGAAAAATGTAGTAAACATATTAGAAAAGGCAGTGGGTGGGACAGAAGGTACAAGAACTTTATGTTTTCAGTGCCAAAGCCAAAGACGTATTTTTTCCAGTACTTCCTCACCATTCCAAAAAAAAATTTTTTAATAAAAAGACCCTTATATTTCACCCCATTAAATGTTGGAAAACAGGCTTTCAATTATTTACAAGCAACCAGAAGTTTTAAATTCAACCAACTCTCCCACATTCTCACTTTGCTCTAACACACATTCTTTATTCCATGTGCCGTTGAGATTGTCTACTCAGTGCCACGATAACCATGGGTTCAATTTTTCAACTAATTTAGTGAAAAAAATCACATCTAACAAATAATAAGTGGGTTGTGAAAATGTTTCATTTGCAAACCAAGGTTCTGGCCACATTTTTGCTGAACTTCCTGGGCATGGATTCTACTCTACATCAGCAACTTGAATGCTTTTTAAAACCCAATACTTTCCTGAGCCCCACTCATGAATGAAGGCTTGCAATTTGCAAGGTGACTGTCATAGGTAAGGGATTCATCTGTGGTCCCAGGGCTGAGAAAGATAACTGACTGATGGAGAAATAGAACCCCCAGCATAGCTTGGTACCATAATTAGCTGAGGTAATAGATTGGCCACCTTTTGGTAAAAACCTCCATCTTATTTTTAACCATAAAGTAGTAAGGGTGTTCTTCATACCTCCTTTTCATGCTCTACTACAGCCTAAATTCCAAAGTGTAAACCTCTCAAGACCATACCTGTGACAATGCAGGCACTGTAAGCCTAGTATTTTTACTACAGACTTTGATGTAGGCAGGTATTCCTGAGTTCATGTCCTGACTCTATCGTTCACTACCTATGTCACCTTGAACCTCAGTCTCCTCATCTGTAAGAGAGAGAAAACTATATTTATAAGACTTAAAATGGATTAAATAGGATAATTTATGTAAATTTGGCCTAGAACCTAGCACAAAGTGAGGGCCTAATGAATGGTGGTGGCTATCATCATCATCCTCATCATCATTACTGATATTTCCCGTCTCACCCTGACATAGGCTCTGAGTTCCCTAACACTTTGTGTAAAGTTGAAGAAACCTTTAAGACATTAGTCTTCTTCCTAGCTATCCCTATACAATACATTCCTATTCATTCATTCATTCTTTCATTCATCCTTGCATTTATTGATTGATTCATTCATTTAATAAATATTTAAGGTCTGCTCTGTGCCAGGTACTAGGCCAGATGACGAGTTACAAAGATGAACATTACTTGCCCTCCAGGGATTCCTGGTCAAGTGGAGTAGACAGATATGTTAACATTCATAGGGATATAATTAGAGCTATTATAGAAATCTGAAAATGTGACGCTGGGAGCACTTAGGAAGTAGCATTTTCTTCTGCTTAGAAATGTCAGAAAAGGCTTCCTACAAAAGGAGAACTCTGAGGTGAGTCTGAGAATTACTCGGGTGGGCAGACTAGGGAAGGGCATTTTACATACACGTGAAAACTTATAACCAGACCTGTGACCAGAGCAGGGGGCCAGTGGGGCAGTGGGGAAACTGCAGCCCGTGGTTCTGTGGGGGAGACCAACAGGCAGGCCCAGAAAGGGGGGCTTGGGTCCACCCGAGAGAGCCTGACCAAGCTTCCCTCAAAATTTAGGGATCCATTGAAGGTTCTGAGCAAGGGTATGACAGGATCAGATTTGCCTTCTAGAAAGATTGCCCTGAATGCAGGTGAAGGGTGCATTTGTACCAAAATTATCCCAGCAGGGAGATAACAGACCAGGGAAAATGGAGTGGAAGGAATGACTCTAGAGATTTGAAGGAGGAGGACACAGCCAGGCTTCCTGAGAGACAGGCTTGGGGAGCTAAGGGAAGCAGGGGTCCACAGCGGTTTCAAGGCTCTGACTCAGGTTACCCAAGCGAAGAGTGGAGTCTCCACTGAGATGGCAAATACAAAGGAGGACCTGGTTTAGAGGGAGACCTTGGGTGGGAAGGGGTTGGGTACAGAACAGATGAGTTTAGAGTTTGGAGCAAGTTAAATATGAGATGCCCACAGGACATCCAGTGAATATGTTTGATAAACATGTGAAGCCTAGGTCTGAGCTCTGAAAGGAAATGTGGGCATCTTTAAAGTGGGCTTGGTGGTTGAAGCCATAGGTGTAGATGAGGTTGCCTAGGACATGGCAGCTGCAGAGGGCACAAGCTAAAGACTAGAGGTGGAACCCCTTGAGACTCAAGTGCTAGGGACAATACAAGGAAGAAGGGTCTGGACAGAGCCCAAGAAGAAGCTGGGGAAGCAGAGAGAGTGCTGGAGAAGATGGGTGGAGGTGGGGGGATGGGTATTTAAAGATGATGGCTGGGGGGTGGCAACGTTCATTTCTGAGAGAAGTTTGGGAAGCTGAGCGTCTGTCAGAGTGAAGATTACCAGCAACCCCGGTGAGAGGAAATTCCATTACTTCTGAGGGACACCCAGATGCTAGGTAGAGGGGTCAGAGAACAGAGGAGGGTGTTAGAAGCTTGTGGGGGGTAGAGTGAGAAGGACCAGCTGAGAGTGAGAGGTGGAGGATTATGAGGTTACAGATTCCTGCTTTAGGGTTAAAGTCACACCTCTTGTAGAGTGCTTTAGTTTTCTTACCACATCCTTGATTGTGGCTTGTAAATCTTTAAATCTGTTCCTTTAACTCTCTTAGATACTCAGTTCAAAAATATGTAATGAATCAAAAGAATCAGCATTTGTCATCTTTGAGAATCCCAGGTGGCTCAAAAAAGTCCTGAGTAGCTTTCAGTTACACATTTTTGTTCTGAAACCTCTCCTTTCAAACTGATTGCATCACTGCCTCCTGGAAAACCCGACAGGTATGATAACTCCCCTTGCCTAACCCTGCTTTCTTCCTCGCAGCAGGCAGGAGTGATGAGCTGCCTGGAAACGGCAGCTGAGGCACCCAGAGACCCGGTGTCTTTGAACAGAATCCAGCGCCTCCTTCCCCGAACTGCACCAGCACCTGCCTGGGCTGAGTAGCAAGACAGAGACATCTGTGATATCTGATGACAATCATCTCTGATTAGACTGTCACTACATAACACAGGCAAGCCGGGGCCACAGCTAATTAGCTATGTGAGGCCAGCACTCTGTTTACTGGAATTGTACTAACAAGTTGCAGCTTTTCCAAAACAGAAGAGCCATTGCACAAATGCCAGCCAGGAACCCTTCACTCCAACAGTTTAGGGACAGAGCTGCTACTTCCTTTCTATATTAAAACCATGAAACATTAATGTCTCTGAGCTGAGAGCCACTTTTAGTCCATGTTCCCACCTTCTGTAAGCTGTCACTTCAAGAGGTAGTAGTAGAATACGTTGCTTTATAGAATGCGATATTATTCTAAGTGGGGTTGTGCTTTTAAATGAACGTCTCTTACTTTCTCTCTCTCTTTTTTTTTTTTTAAGCAGTTCTTGGGCTATGTCGGAGAATAGGCTAAGTCTGAGAAATGTAGCTAAGATTGGCCTCCTCATTTGAGCTAAAAGGACGAAAGGAATAGACAAAAACTAAAAGCTTGTGGAATTAAGGACACAGCTCTATCTCATCCCATTGGTGTCTGATAGATTTGATCTATTCATAAACATAACGTATTTAAGGTAGATTTCTAATTTTTGCTATAGAACCAGCATAGCTGGAATTACTTTCAAAATATTTTTCTACGCTTTTTTCCAACATAAGGGAAAATTTCCATGTAAGTTCTCATTCACATATAAGAAGAGTTTCTCTCATAACATTAAGAAATTATATGCTATTTTTGTAGCTTTCATTTCCTTTAGAAACAAAGGTATCTAACTTATGACAAGTGAATTGGGAACATTTGAGGGGGAGGTATGCTGATACATCTCTGATCGTTATTATTATTTAAGCATGACTTCAAAATACTTTACCTTGTATAAAAACTGGAAAACTTGAGAAAATTGGACTATTTACAAAGTAAGCGAAAATTAGCAATATCATTCTTTGGATCACTTCTGCCAGAAGCTCAAACCCCTACAGGTGGACCAAGTTTTTCATATGACAAATCTATCACTTACTCTTCACAGTCCCCAATTTTAGAGCAAAGTAAGACCAGTGTTTTGCTGAATTCCTACTCTCCTTCTTAGTCAAAACAGTTTGTTCAGGGACTTTCATAAAACAGAATTTCAGAATAGTTCTAAAAACCTGCACGTTGTTAATAAGTGAATGACTTTTCACAGGCTCTAACACTTGAAATTGGTAAATATTTTTATTCATTTTCCAGTGAAAACTATGGATTATATCTTGAAAATATGTATGAAGTTCCTAGCACCATAGTATAAAATGCAATCTATTGGGAATAAAACATTTTAAATAAGGTCTATTTACTAATGGATGTGGTATTTAATTTTGGTGCTCATTAAAATCAATTCATTTACATTTATCAAAAGCACAATTCAGAATGTGTTTAAGTAAATCTCCATATTTAGAAATTCAAAAATTGTCTTAGACATGTTCACTCATTTTGTTTATGTCCATGATTTAAAACAAGCAACTTTTTCTCTTAATGAAAGTATCTCAGGTTTTTTGTTTTAAATTTAGACAAAATTCCCTCTCCAGGTGGAAAGCTGATTACAAATCTCTGGTCTGGAGGTAAATTTTACAGCTGTTTTAAACCCATGAAAGTGGGTCTTATATTAGAAGTGCTGACACAACCTTATCCACAATGTATCGACATGGACTATACCACTGTAATAAGCAGTTATTATGTATGTGTAAAAATAATGAGAGGCCATGTCTGAAGAGAGTTAATGTAAAATGCTAAGCAATTATAGTTGGTTACACAGTATAGGTTAATATTCCTTCATATAGCTGTACTTTTTTCTTCTTTTGTCCTCCAGAACTCCTAATGAAAATTTTGAGACCTGACTGTAATGATAAGCAGCCATTCACACGTCCTTTGTGTCAAGGCTGTTGCATTAATGCTTCCCTTCATATAACATTTTGCATAGCCTAAAGCATCTATTAAAATCCTTTGTAAAATTCATGAAACAAAAGTGGTGGGTTGAGTCTAGGGGGAGAGAAAGTAAGCTGCTTATTAGCAAAAAGTCAAAAACACAGGGCCAATTACAGATCCGAACAAGCAGGGCTAAGGACCAGCGCAGGGAGTAATTCTTTCTTCAGCCCAATGGGCTCAAGCGAGGGGCAGGTTGGGTGAAAATATAGCAACAGTCAGAGCAGTAATTAAACGAAGATGTTTGCAGTTAGAAACAGCTCTATAACAATGGAAGGAAATGCTCAACTGACACCACTGTCTGCCCTCACAAAGATGCTAAATTGGAAGGATTTAGGGTTGTTCCCTAAAGAAGAAACAGGGGGTAGTGAAGAGGAGCAGGGGCTCAGGAGATATGTAAAGAATCTGTTTGGTATTTCAAATGTTATAAATTAGATTTTTTACAAAAGACAGAAAGAGCCTTCCTACCAACCCAGCAACATAAAACTGAATAAACCACAATAAGATTGCCCTTTTTCTGTTATAAACTTGATATTAAGCCTGTCATGTCCAATGACAGCCTACTAGGCCTCATGCTTTACCCTTTGGAATTTGAAAGATTGGCAGGTGTCACGATTCCCTTAACATAAAAGACCTTGCAGATAATGTTCACCATGCACATTTATACTTCCCTAACTCCACTTTCCGCATTTCGGAATCATCGGATGTGCTTTCCAGGCAGCTGGTGGCGCGGGGGCTGCCCAGAAGCGTATCTGGCCCGAGGACAACGTGTGCTGCCAAAGGAGCTGGCGGTCGAGGCTGTACTTTTATGATTTGCCTTAGTAGTCTAAACATGCCCCATCTACAATGATGAGCTGCTTTGTAGAACGCGGCTCTCAGAGCATTGTTACGTTTCTTTGCAATGTTGAATGCAACCAGAATGGCTCCCATCTGAGTTGAGACTAGAAACAGGGTCACATTTAAACAATAACCCCCTCTCTGTAACTGCCCACCCCAGCCAGAGCCTTCCAGTAATGCCAAGTGGGAAAAAAAAATCAACACTCAGGGAAGAACAAACCCCTGTTGAAGGCTAAGAGTTCCATTTCAACTGGCATCACTAATGGCACCTGTTTGTTACCACCCAATGTCACTTTAAATTAAACAAATGAGTCTTTTCAGAGGAATCAGTGGCCAGAATGAGAATCTGACATTTTTTTCCAACCCAAAGAGGGAGAATGAGTAGTTCTAGGTACTATTTAACAGAATAGTTTCATGTAAGAAATTCAGTAAATCTGTCCCCATGTATTTTAAACTTTTTATTGTAGAAAAAAATTTGAATATACAAAAAGAGACAAGAGTAATAACCCCCATGTTCTTATCACCCTGCTTCGACAAATATCATCTCATGCTCATGGCCAGTCTGGTTTCATCTATACTTCCTCTCACTTCCCACTTCATACTGTTTGGAAGAAAACCCTAGGTTTCATTTATCACACCTGTATACATTTCAGGAGGTATCTCTAAAAGATAATTATTCTTTGGCATCTTTTTAACAGGTCAAGGAAATAAATTGAACCTCAGACCCTTTAGGATTTTTGTGGGCATATTCCCCCCATGAGCTGCATTTCTCAAAATAATACCATTCTACTAGATGTTGAAAGTACAAAGAAAAATTCAAGAGCATCGCTAGTCTCTGGTTTGTTTCAGAAGAGGGTTTTTCTCACTTATTTCAAGGATTTAGGTAGCTGAACGTTTCTTCTGTGAGCCATTGTCATCTTATTTGTAAAAGTTCACTTTTGGCATTCAAATATAATCACATATTTCAGGGTATCTATCTTTGTAGAAATTGGCACCACAAAAAGTTTGACTCAAAAGTATGTGTTGATTGCTTACTAGATGCCAAGATCTGCATTAGGTACAAGAAGAAAAAAAATGGCCAGGCAAGGAACGCAAGATACACAATATTGACTCATCTTTCTCTCACTGACCTCCAAACGTTGTTGGACATCTTACAGGGATTATACTCTTCAATTGCCTTTTATATTGGTAAGTGTTGCTAAATAAGGAAGCTTTTTGGTAAGAATGACAAAAATTTGCCCTTTCCAACCCTTATATCACTGTTGTTTCCTTAATTGCCCCAAAAGATAAATCTGCTACTCAGATGTAAACTCCTCTCTACTCATTGTAGAGAGGAGTATAGAAGCCTGGAAAAGAGAAATACTCACTTATGAATAGACTGTAAAGAAACAAAAGTGAATTATTGTATTTGTTAAAACTTCTACATAAGATTCCTTTTTTCAATTAAAGAAAAACATTTTTTCACCTTTAGCTTTTACATTTATATTCTCAATAATTACCCAAAACAAAATACAGTTTTAAAATAACAACATTTTCTCTCTGATTTCCTTAGAAAACCAGAGGGGGTAGACTTGGTTATTTGACTTGGCAAGATGATGTAATTTTTAAAGGGCTGGAAGATATTCATCTTTTTAAAAAGTTTTGTTGTAATGTACAAAAGAACATGTGTAACATAAATTTGAATTATAAATCATAATATTAAAATAACCACCCAATTCAAAAGCTTACAACCACCAATGCTTTTGACACTCCTATGTGCCCCTATCCCACACCTCCTGAGGTAACTTCTATCCTGAACCTGATATTTATACCATGTCATAGGTTTTTAAAAGTATAATTTTGCTCTGTAATTATATATCATTACAATTGTTTAGCTTTGTTTATTTGGGGGCTTTATAAAATGTTATCATATCATATGCAGTCTTTTGAAACTTTCTTTTCTCACTCAACATTTTATCTCAAAGATTCATTCATAATGTTATGTGCCTGAATAACATTCCTATTCCCCTACTGAATAATACTCCATTGTGTGACTATAACACAATTTGCTATTATTTGCTATTATTACAGATAATGCTGCTATGAACACTCTTGTGTTTGTCTCCTGGTGTACATAGGCAAGAATTTCTCCAGCACTGATTTTCTTTTCTTCCTTCTAAACATGCCAAGAATGGTAGTGGGGGAATGTACTGTTTCTGCTAATAAAGCCCTATTAAGTTCCACTAATTAAATTAATTTCAAGTTAAAAAAATAAATATATTCGGTTCTTAAATTATAGTTTTATGTAGATAGGACAATGATGATGATTCAACAGCAGGAAGATTTTGCATGGACTGAATCATGAAGCCCTTGAACCAAGATAGATATGTCAGAAGTTTCTGACCTGCAGGACCCAAAAACCTGCTCAAGGCAGCCATGCTGGTAGTGGCTTAGTTCCATATGCTAAAAGTGGCTGAGTTAAAAGGAAGACAGCACGAAAGGAAATAGTCATTTCAAGCCAGATGAACGTGGGAACTTCATTTAGGTTACTTTTTTTCCCCAAAAGAACATCATAAACAAAACAAAAGGAAAAAAACCCACATAGCTTCTATCTCTGGAATATTAAATGAAAAAGCATGTTTGGCAAAATACCTCAGAACTTTCTAAACTATTATCTCCCTATAGTTTCACTAACATGTTAACCTACTTAGAGCAATTAGTGCTTCATTAGTAAGGCTAACTAACTGTTGCCGGGCCCTGTAATGATTTGCCAGGCTTTCCAGATACAAGTGCATAATCAATGTTTTCCAATTACTTCTATAGTGCAACCACTATTTCAAATAAACTAGATAATAATACAAACCCATTACTGGAGCTGCAGTAGCAGAGGCATTTAATTGCAAGGCAGTTCTTCTCAGCTTTTAAAATTTTTCACACTAATGAAGTGTCATACAAAAAAGTTGTATTGATTTTTCCACCACATGGCTTCAACCACAAATATGTAATTATCCCTTTTATATCTAGCTGGGGGATTAAAATAATCTATAGTATATAGCCTTTACTTATCCCTGATGGGTTTGGTAGTACTTTTACCCTTTTCAAAATATGCAGCCCTTTGATGAATGAACTTTAGGCAAAATGTTGCTTTATCTGTTTCAAATCTTTGCTTTTTAAAGTCAGTTTGTGTGCAGGCATTAAAGTCTGAAATCTCAAGCTTCCCAAACCACCTAAGGAACACCTTTTGATATAACTGAATTTGCTGAGAGCATCACAGATATTTTTCACTACTGAAGAAATCCACAAGAGTGTACAGTACTACACACTAGCAGTACCCACATTTGTATTTCACTATATTACATTTTATTCATAGCTAACATTTTATTAACCATGTTATATTTTTACACAAATAAAGTGGCCCTGGCATTAACTGGAGCCAGTTCTTTCCCAGGTGTTTAGAAAAAAAAAAAAGGAGTAACAATCCATTGATGTTAAATTTCTTATTTTCTCATTACAGTTTGGCCAATAAATCAGGAAAAAAGTATTTTCTTTACAAAAAGAGAAAGTCATTATAAGTATAAAATGAATTTTGCAGAGATTGAGAATTAATACTGGGAGCATAGGGCTTTTTTAAAATTAGCCTGTCTTTCTTGATCTTTTTACACATAAATCGGGCCCTTTCAACATTTTTGCTGAGAATCTTTTGGTTACACTTTAACATTATTTCAATTATGGTCAGTGTAAAAATAGATTCAAAAGGGTAAAAAACACAGCTTAAATGTCTACAAGACCTTGTTCTTAACATTCATGTGTCAAAAACTGTATCTCCCTATAGTTTCAGTAACATGTTAACCTACTTACCACCCTGAGTTTTCCCAGATGCAAGGATTTTCAAGATTTCCTGCCTTTCTGTGTTTTGTGGTTTAAGGAAACATTCACAGTCAAATTAATACACCATATTTCAGAGTCTGAAAATTCTGTCAAGGTGACTGTGGATATTTTTAAAATGTTATAAGTCAACACTGGAAAATCTTGAAGCAAAAATTTAGTGGCATAGAGATATAACCTTAATTTTTCGTGTGACATTTTAAACCTAGGTATTTCATGTTAACTTTAAAATTTTTCCAAGCAGAGCATTTATGGACAAAGAACTGTCTAAAAAGGATTGCTTCATAACAAGAAGAGTAGGCTAAAAATAAAAATACCTAAAGTTACTATGTGTATGTAGATTTCCATATCGATTATAGCATCCTTAATTTAAAAAAAACCCTTTTTATCAAAAATACCTTTTTATCTGTCAATTTTATATATTCTGCTATACTACCAAATTGTGAGAGAAGCAAAATGTCAACAAATATATCTTTAAAATAAATGAAACTAATGAATTTAAAGGCTAGCTATGTACAATATTTGGATCTAACATCCATTTAAAATATCCTGCGTGGTAGAGATATTTGCAGGTAAAGGATAAGAGGTAAATGAAAAAAATTGATAAAGTGGGGCAGCTTGGCTATTAAGGAGAGCTGCAGTTTATTTTTAAATTAATTCACACACAAAATGTTTTAATATTGATTTCTAAAAAAAAAAAATGCCTTTGAGATTTATTTCACACGATTCTTCCTATACGTAGAATTAGTTTTCCTGGCCTTCTGTGGTTCGCTTTTCTTATATTTTAAAATACTGATCTATTTGTCTTTAGGGATTCAGAGAAGCAGTGGTCGTGCCCATGCTAAAACTGGCTGGGAGGTGAAATACTCCTTCTAATGTAATGGACAACATTCCATCCAACTCTTATTTCCACATGCTATATACAGTATATGAGCAGCCTTATGTGGTGGTAAAGTATAAGAAATATGACTGTATTAAAAACAGATTATCATCAAGAATTGTGAGAAAGATAAAAAGTGAAATTTCTGTCAAGGGGGAAGAGGGAGATGGGCTCCTCACTGTGGATTTCAACTCTCAAGTCCACATGTAGCTGGTAGTAGCGTGTGTTTTCAAGATACTAAACGCCATTCCCTTGACCGTTGACATGAAGCAATCAGAGTCTTATTTATTGATGAAACTCTCAGCCCCCATCCAGTCGCACTGAGTGTGCATCATACAGCTGTCAGCAGAACTGGGGCACCACAACGCTGAGCACTGGTGACATTTCCCTCTCATAATTTATGAAAACAAAAGAACTCAAAGTTTGTAGGACACCAGAGTAATTTTAAAATAGTCTCCATGAAGGCTATATTGTGGTCCGTTAAATAAGCACTTTTCTGGCTTATGGTTTTTAGGAGAATCAATTGCAAACCAAATTAGAAACATAAACACGGCAGTTATTTCAAGAATTTTAATCCTGAGGTAAGGGTTATAAGTCTGACAAGCTATTTGGGGATGTAGTTAATTACCATAATACTAGAGCATAATTCTCTTCATGATGTGTGATGGTCTCACCTATACAAGATTTCACAGGTGTTTTATAAGTTTAAGACCTTAAAAAGCCACTTAATTATTTTACGTCTTCAAGATAATGTTTTGCATCTTTGACATTGTTTGGTAGCTAGAAGATGCAGTATTATTTAAAACTAAAAACATTAAGCAAAGAGTAAAAGAATTTGAGTCTCTAGCACCGTTACATTAGATTTGATTGAACTAGTGATTCAGTAATGACCTTGAACTGTAATTTAAGAGGGAGATATCTTCCTCAATAAGAAGGAAGAATTACTCCTGCATGAAGAGTAACAAATTGCACAACATTGTGGGAGTTTTCGTGTGTGTGCGTGTGTGTGTGTGTGTGTGTGTGTGTGTGTGTGTGTGTGTAGGAAAAGCAGGATGTGTGACATAATGCAAATACATGCATCTTGGATGTGACCTTTGTACTCAAGTTGTTAAAGTATGAACTTAACCTAGAAAAGACCTAACAGGAACTCTAATCGATTGCTTGGGGTTTTGGGGGGGAGGGGGAGTTGTTCATTTTTGTTTTGTTTTATGGTGGGGAGATGGGGAGTAGGGGAATGAAGACTGGAGAGAAAGCATCACTGAAAGTGAGACAGAGGTATAATTTTCATATCTCCATTCAATTCTGCTTAGGATACCCATGGACTTACCTATGAAATAGATTGTGGATTATAACTATACAATGACAAAATCACATCAAATGGAAATATACTACCTATAAATACATAAAACCATTTCATTACTAAAATTAATTTCATCTTAGTATCTTCTTACACCATCTATTCCAAACAGGGAGTGATTTACATTTCCATTTTACTACCAGGAAGCTAAGGTAGAAATGCAGCGAACATTTCTAAAATGAACTATTCAAACATAGCAGAATTCCTAAAAATGACTTTGAAGTAATTAAGGATATGTGTACAGTTGACCTTTGAACAACCTAGGTTTGAACTGAGAGGGTCACTTATATGCAGATTTTTTTCAATAAATACAGACCACAGTATTACGGGATCCACAGATGCCGGCCGAGCCTCAGAGAGGAGAGCGGACTGTAAAGCTGTTCATGATTTTTCCCGGGGTGGAGGGTGGTGGTGTGGGCACTGCTAACTCCCACGTTGTTCAAGAATCAACTGTACTGATATACTGAAGGCTAGGATACCTTCCCCAGGAAAGGCCTGAAGCCCTGCACAAGCAGAAAGGCAGGGAGAAAAGGCTGTCTTACATTACATATATGTAAACTGGCACTAGGATCTCAACTTGATAGACACAGGTCTTCCTACTCTGACAGGTAGCCCTGGAAACACTGGGATGACTCCTCCTAGGGTGCAAGTTCAGAAAGAATGACCAGAACCACCTCTTCTCCTCCTGTTGGCATCCCTGATAGGGAGGCAGGCAGTCCTTATGCCCCACACTCCGAGCTCTAGGCCACATTTTTTATGCCCCCCCAACTCCCCACCTGGATGAAGGTACAGTGATGGAGAAGTGCCTCTGGACCTGAGAGTGAGCAACGCTAGTCCTCGCACCTGAGACACAACCCCTACAAGGGCCACCTGTCCCTATATGACTCCTTGCAAACTGCAACTGTTCAAAGTCGGTGTCTGGGGGGGGATAACCTCTTGAATATAAAACTGAGAGTAGGAATAATTTAAAGCAGGGACATTTGTGACCAGAAGGCTGTGGACCTCTGGAACTGGTCTCTTTTTCATCTCAACCAAGGTTTATATCAGCTTCCTTATCTGTAAAATGAGCCTCATAGAGATGATCTGAGGATTGAGACAACGCTTTGTAAAGCACAGACCACGGTGGCTGGTACATAGCCCTTAATAAATAAATAAAAATAAATAGCCCTATTTTATTAAGCTACTACTATTATTTTTATATTTATTATATATTATTACTATTATTATTTTTATTGTTCAATGCACAAGATATTAATGCTCCTATGAGTGTACATGTGTATGTGTTTGTCTCTGTGTGTGTGTATGAGCATATATGCATGGACATATGTGTATGTGTGCATATATATGCATGTATGTGTATGCACCTATCACATTTTCTCCTGTAACCAAAATCTGTGTGCCTATTATCCAAAGAAGGGTAAGAAGGAGAGAAATGGGTTTAAAAACTGAAGAGGGAGAGAGAAGGAAGGAGGAAGAGAGAGCAGAGAGGAAGGAAGGTAAGAAAGAAAAAGAAAAAAAGAGAAAAAATATAAAAAGTCTTGGCACCTGACCCTCCTCCATGAAGCAGGCATCCTTTCAACCTTTCCCCTTCACCCCCTCCAACTGTGGCACCAGCACAATAGGTTGGTGATGTCCCATCCAATTTATGCTGTCAGTTCATTTTTCAGATCCACTCCCCCTTACATGTATCTCCCAGAGAAGAAGCCAGAGGAGCAATGTTGCAGGGGGGTTGAGATGAAGCCTGTCAGATAGCATCAGAGCTGAAAATTACAGCTGATTAAAGGAATGAAAAACCTCCAGGATCATTTGGTATTCTCAAAATTGACAAGTTAAGGTGCTACCCCTTTAAATATCTGCTGGTCTCTCAGCTCTGAGATGGAGCTTTTTCTGGAACCGTGTTTATAACCCTGAGAAACAGAAAGGAGTGAACTCACAACCTTTTATGAAGCTTTAAAAGCTTTGTATTCCCTCTCCAGTGTTTTTTAATCTTAAAAACAAAAACACCGGGAAACTTGCGTTTGAGCATAAACAGCACATTTTCCTAACAGAAGTGAAGCTCCAAAAGCCTCAGAAGCTGGTGGACTCTGAATACTGCAGCTGCAGTTTATTTTCCAGGGGGTTAAAAAAGCTGCAAAGCCCCCGTTTTCTCTTTCTAAAGGAGCAAAGGAAACGATCTCCTTCGCAGTGGAAATTAAAATGTGAGTTCTGTACTTACCGACGGTCACACTAATATAATGCCCTCTAAAAGGACGGCGATAACCATATTCACAGCCATTAAACTTCAGGGATACAGTGGAAGCTCGCAGCATCGTCGACCTTACAGAGACTAGTGTTGCACGGCCTCAAATCTTCCTACTACTTACTGTGATTTCTGTTTGCTGCTCTTTATGGGAGCGCACGTTTTATCTTTTTATGGATGTTAAAACATTTATAACTGTACAAGGTCAATGTAGAGGGGCTGCATCAAAACTGAAACTGCACAAGTAGCCACAAGGTTTGGATTAAGCCTTGAAGTTCGAGCGAACATCGCAAACGTCTAGATGCTATTTCAGGATGCGTGCATCAAAATGGCAGCCTGGAAGCGATGAGCCAACAAACAGGAACGGTGTCCTAAGAGCAACTTGTGTGCAAGGCCAGGGTGGTGGGAGGAGTTCCCATGGCCTGGCCTGGTGCCCTGGGGGGGCCTCCACTCCTCTTTCTAGTCGGTTCTACTCCCGAAACCCCCACCCCGCCCCATTTCCTCACAACTTACTCGATGCTCACTCTTCCCTTTCTCTCCACACATGGTATTTGTCTCCTCCTCTGGGTCCAGCCAGGACCCAGACTAGCTATTTATCTCAAAGACACGTGGACCTTTACTTAAAGACGTCTACTCTGAGTCTCCAGTAGCCTGGTACATGTTTGGTAGTTAAAAGATTTATCATTAAAAGATGAGGCCCTTCTTTGCATTTTTTTCTTCAAATATTGGAGAGAATCAACTTATAAGCCAACTGAGAAAGGTTATCTCTGGTTAGCCTTCAACCAACATTCCAGGATGTAGGGTCTCAGTTTTTGCAGGTTGAGTCAGAGAAAATCAACCAACCCAGTGAGTTAACTAACAGGGTTGTTTGGAACTATGAGAATGTAGTAAGCTGATTAGGAGAAAGGAGAGCAGCCCTACTTAATACGCCAGATTTCAGTAGCCAAAGCATGTGAAGAAGGCTTTTGGGAAAAGCAGGAGTTTCTCTTCCTGAATTCTACCACTTACTAGCCAAGCAACCATGGACAATTCACTGTACCTCTCAGATCATTAGTTTTCTTCTCCATAAGATGAGAATAAGCCTACCTGCCCCATCTGCCCAACTGTACAGCAGTATGCAAATGTTAGATTTTGTTCTATTTATCCAAAGGTAAGAAAAATAAGCTTCTAGAAAGTCTACTGGTCCAACAAGCAAAGAGCAGCATTCTAATATCTGCTTTCTCACTGATTGAGTTAACCTTTCTGTCTCTATTTCTTTACCTGTAAAATGGCATAATATGCCAGCCCTATTGCTTTACAGAAGACTAAGTATTATTGATGAAAATGCTTTGAAAAATGCCAAATGCCATACAAATGTACAGTATTATTATTTCTATTATGCAGTAAAAGCGCTTCATAAAAATTTTCTCCTGGTGTCTGAATCTGATATCTTTAGGCACTGTTTTCTTTAAAACCTGATATTTCAACCAAATAAATACACGAACGTTTAACAATCTTCTGGTGATACATTTGGAGTCTCAAAATATCAAGTTATCCATTCACAGATTTCCCTTTTCAAAGTGGCATATCTTCTGGATGTCTTCCTTCTATGATTAGTCACAGACTTCAAGGCAATGTCTAGACCATGCCAACTGTTTATTGAAAAGCAAGAAGTACAGGTTTTTGCCTATGTCACTGGAGACAATGAGCTTGACTGATTATGGTTACTAAAGTAGTCTATTCAGTGCATGAACTGGTCCAAAGATCAGACGTTTTATTGAAAATAGAAATGTGTGGCCCCTGAGAGGTACCTGAGATTGCAGAGACGCTCACACCCTCAAGAGGAGGCTGTCTAGCTGGCCAGAGGGACACACATACACAAAAAAGAAATTAAACACCCCTGTCACGTGTACAAGACTAGACTTCTGCTGGAATTTTTCTTTTCTTTTTTTTTTTTACTCCCAACCACTTTCTGAAGGATAAATTTGTTTCAGCACCCATGATAATTATTGGCAGTATTCCTAAATCCTCAAACCTTTACCTGTTGCACTGGAAGATACATATGGGATTGAGGATAATAATTTATGCCCAGCTTTTTTCCTCTTTTGACTTTAGTTTTGATATCACATCATGATTCAAAGCTTGGTGCACCATAAATTTTCTCCAAATGTGTAGTAATTCCTAGGTGCAGTCCAAAGTTATGATTCATTTATACTGGAGTGACAGCATAATACCTAGGTGTCAGAATCCATTAAAACTGTTCAATGTCTTCTGTTTATTTTTAGAACCAATTGAGACTTAACTGATGGTGAAAAATATACAGTCAAGTGTGTTTACTTCACCTTTACCAAGAATCCGTTATAGTCCCAATTAATTTGTTATTCCTGTCACAACAGGTACTGGATACTTCAAAACTGTCATTACTGTTTCTGCCTTTTTTTTCCTGAGGGCCTGTGTTTATTTTTAACCCATTCAGAGGTATCTGCCTATTATGAGCTAAGGATTTCTGTGTGTGTGTGTGTGTGTGTGTGTGTGTGTGTGTATGTGTGAGAGACAGAGACAGAGAGAAAGAGAGAGAGAAGTATATTCTCAGAACAACATAACCTGATACAGATTCTGCACCAGAAATCCTTTTCTTACTGCCCAAACAAGATGTTCTCCTCTATACTAACTTTGAAGATTTCTCATAGAGGACAGAGAGAACCAGTCCTGGTATATTAGACCAGATAGAGAACAGTGAAATTTGAAATGTTCTAAATATGACAGTCATTGCCATTGAGGTATTTTTTCTGAATAACTATTGTCATTTATCATTTATTCCTGAACATTTTATATATGTAGTTTCTAATGGGAAAGTCTACAGTGCACGGAGAGGAGTGGCTGTGAGCTCTTTCAGGCAAAAGCCAAGTCCTGTTCATTACTCTTTGAAGGAACGAATTATTGTAAGGAATATTTGTTAGGAATTATTTTTTTGTAATCTGAAAATATAAAGCATACAAAAGGGGGTTTCGCAACAAGCATGAGAATTATCAGAAATAGTATGCACAAGATAATTTTCATCGCAAAAATTCCCATTTGTACTCAAGCTAAAAATGACAAAACAATAAAAGTAATTTAGACAAAGGTGTGTGAGACAACCACCCATCTCTTCCCTGTTACTGCTCCAGGAAATTGATGGAGTACTGACATTACCAAAATTCGATGATCAGAGTTTTCTATGATCACTCCTTGGCATGGAGCACACCTGAGGATGTTGTGAGGCTTTTCAGTGGGCACTCAAGAATCAGATTGCCTTGGGTTAAGCCTCAGTTCAACTCTTGGCTTTGATCTGAACTCACTTAGCAATGTGTCCTTGAATAGGCTACTTCATCTAAGTCTCAGATTTCTTTTCAAAAATGGAAATGATAATACTTCTGAACTCCTAGGAGTTCAGTGAGAATATATCATATTGGAAGCACTAAGCACAATTCCAGGCACATGATAAGATTATCATATGTTTTGGTTGTTAATGTAAGAGGACTTAGGGGGAAGTACAAGGTCTAACCTAATCATGGGTGTCAGAGCTCATTATCTGTTTAGAGCCCTCAGGGAGTTTGGCATAACCAAGAGGATTTGTTCTACAAGGATGAGGGAAAGTGCTAGCAGTGCTTCCATATTTTCATTTCTTAGTACACTTGATATTTATAATTACAATTATCATTGTGTTGTTTGCATGTATCAATGTACAACACATTACACTGTATTGTAATTATTTATAAATATGTCTGGCTTCCTCACTTAAACTCTTGGAGAAGAGAAAAAAGGTCTGAGTGCTTGAT
The DNA here is from genome assembly GCF_002837175.3 of Physeter macrocephalus. Taxonomy (NCBI): domain Eukaryota; kingdom Metazoa; phylum Chordata; class Mammalia; order Artiodactyla; family Physeteridae; genus Physeter; species Physeter macrocephalus. The sequence continues at coordinate 80,777,016 of NC_041215.1, forward strand.
AATAAGTGTAGGTTTTTAAAAATATTGGTTAAATATCTGAATGAAGTAGAACTGACCTAATGGTATTACAAACAAATGTGAGATTGTACTTTTGAATTGAGCTTTTGGTTCACTGTAAAGAAAGAGAATATAAGTAACAAATATTTCCAACACAGCTCTTCTAATCAAGGGTGTCAGAGCTCATTAGCTGTTTAGGGTCCTCAAGGAATTTGACATAACCAAGAGGACATATTCTACAAGGATCAGGGGAAGTATTAGCAGTGTTTATGTCTCTTCATTTCTTCATATACATGATATTTCAAAGAGATTACTGACAGCTATGTGACCTTGGGCAGGCTGCTTAACTTCTCTGAGCATCCGTTTCCTTTCCTGTAAAATAGGGATAATTAGAGTATCTTTCTCATAGGATTGTGAGGATTATTTAACACGTATAAAGTTCTTTTTAAAATGCTGGCACATAGTAAGTGCTATAGACTGAATTGAGCCACCCCCAAAACTCATGTTGAAGCCCTAATCCCCAGTGTGACTATATTTGGAGATAGGGTCTATAAGGAAGTAATTAAAGTTAAAGGAGGTCATAAGGGTGGGGCCCTGATCTGATGGGATTAGCGTCCTTACAAGAAGAGACATCAGTGACTTGATTCTCTCTCTTTCTGCCTTAGGAGGACACAGCGAGAAGGCAGCATCTATAAGCCAGGAAGAAAGCTCTCACCAGAAACCAAATGGGCAGGCACCTTGATCTTAGACTTCCCATCCTCCAGAACTATGAACAACACATTTTTGTTGATTAAGCTACCCAATCTGTGGCATTTTGTTATAACAGCTTGAGCAGACTAAGACAGTAAGCACTCAGCAAATGTTATTGTTATTATTATTTTTGTTAATTGATATCATACATTTCCCACCAAAAGGTTCTCAAGCTCTTCTAATGGTCCCTGGGGTGTTTTTCCTTTACTTGGCAAACTACCAAAGCAAAAAAGAAGTCCATCTGACCTTTTTATTGTTATGGTTTCAAACCAAAATTCAACCTTGGACTTTTAACAGTAGAAATGACCAGTGCTACACCTATTTCTTCAGGTTTCCAGCTTGAGACCTTCAGGCAGGTGATAAAGGTTTTGGGTTTCCTGTGCAGAGCAGAATGCCCTAGCTGACGGCAGAATATCCTTTCAATTTTGAATAAAATGGGTGGAAGATATCTGAGAAATTCTGCTCTTTCTGCTTGAGTGAATACCTGTCATGCTTCCTACATCTACTGAAGCAATTAACACACACAAAGCTATATTTGCTCAGCCAGTGCTCCCCAACGGGGGTGTTAGCTTATACCAGTGAATAGCAAAGACCTCTGAATTTTTCAGCAAGCTAGTTTCTCCCTGAGCTCCTGTCCAGACAGCCATGGAGCAACTCCTGCATACGTGCTCACTACTCTCCACCTCCTTTACCTTTACTTTCCCCACAGTCAGGACAGCCTGGTGTTCACCTGTAGACATAACCAGATCTTAGCTCTTTCCTATCAGCTCAGATCCTATCCTTTCCACAAAGGCTTTGAGTAGCCCAGGGCTCCCAACCCTGGCTGCACACCTGAGGGAGCTTTTTTAAAAATGCCAAAGCCTAGGACCAACCCTGTAACAATGATATCAGAATCTGAGGATGGAACATGGGCAGCGATGATTTGAATAAGCTGATCAGGTTTGAGACCCTGAAGCAGCCCTAGTTCCAAAGCTCAGTTTCACCCTGAACATGCATTTCAGTTCTTCACTGTAACTTCACCCTGTCTCCCAGTTTGAATAACTGGTTCCTGGTCTTGTACCTCTGTGCCTGATTTATCAGCTTGATAACCAGGCTTTTCCCCCCCAAGTTCTCCTGGAATGAAGCCCTGCTTTATTCTTACCATCCAGCCTTCTGTCCCTCTCCAGGACTAGAGGCAAGTCCCTGAACCCAATTTTTAATGAGAAGGTCACATCCAGCTGCAGAACCTCTCTAACACTGGCTCAAGGCCTGCCTGCTGGCATAGCCCCAGCTGCCTGCTCTGAGATTTCCTGCCACCTTCTCCTCCTGACTTAACAGAGTCCCACTGTCTGGTTGGACCCTCCTGGGTCACCTCCCCACATGTCATCTGGACACCGTGCTATGTCTGGACCAGATGGAGTTCTTTCCATCAGTTGTGGGTTTTCACATCACTAATCTGATTACATTCAGAAGATTGTCTTTTGCTCTGAGATCATGCCTTTCTCACTTTTTGGTGTTATAATGCCCTTTCTTTTGAGAAATGACGGTGATAGTAGATGGCAACTGCATCTTGGCAACATTTTTTAAAAAGTGGAGAACCTTATCTCAAGTTATCTCCACCTCCAAATGGCAGTTCAACCATGATGGGCAGGGCTTGTTTCTAGATCTCAGGACCCTTCTCCCCATGTGGCCCATCCCCCCAACAGCTCTGCCCCTCTTCTGGCACACAAGCTGCACTCCCTTCTCAAGTCATCCCTCCCTGATGACGGCAACCCCTCCTTTACATTGTCTTGGATCAAGTTCTCATTCCAGCAAGCAACCCAAGAGCAAAAATATTATTAGTGGTACTACATAGGGCCAGAGATTTTACACATAAGAGGCACTTGAGATCATCTAGCTCAGTGGTTCCCAAGTCTGGGGATTTTATGGTCTAATAAGTTAAAAAACAAAACAAAACAACAGACCAACAATTTTGGGGCAGTTATAAAGTTGCCTTTTTTTGTATTTTGCCAAGATGCAGTCGCTATCTACCATCCCCATCATTTCTTAAAAGCAAGGACATTATAACATCAAACAGTCAGGACAGATGTAATTGCAGATTAAAGGTAATCTTTTGAATGTGATCAACTTAGTGTGATGAAAAACTGCCTTGAGTGTTCTTATTTTTCTTAGTTTAATATACACCAATAAAAACTTGGTCATAGACTAGCATATGTTCTTAGGTGGGTGTTTAAGAACACTAATTTAGTTCAAATCCTACATTTAACTGGTGAGGAAACTGAGTCACAGGGGGTTACCTTATTTTCCCCAGGTCACCTAGCAGATCAGCAGAATCTGGGCTAAAACTCAGGTGTCCTGACTCCTAGGCCAGGCCGGGTGACTGCCTGTGCATTCTGATGCCTCTTGACTAATTGACCCTTATCTCTCTTTTTAACACCCTCTTTTTCCTTATAGAAAGGCCCCCACTCTCTGCATCAGTAAAAGTCTGACACTCCTCGTTCCTGGCAGCTTCAGTTAAAATGAGGAACAGAAGTAAGATAGGGAATAATAACAACAGTTTTCTCTCATCAGCTGACCACTAAGTGCCAGGCATGGTGCTAGGCATTTTACAAATGCTACTTTTTAATCCTTTAATAAGCCTAAAAGGTTAAGTAACAGTTTCTCGATTTTTCAGGTGAGAAAACTGAAGCACAGAGGTCACCTGCCCCAAATTGTGTGGTAGTAAATTCAGAGCCCTGATTTAAAACCAGGTCTTCTTTATTCCAAAGCTCCTTCTTCTGTGCAATCCTTCCTCCCTTGGAAGCAAGAGTGGGGGCCTGAATCAATGACTCAGTTCTAGGTTCTCAGCTTCTTGCTATCTTTTAAAAGATACAGAATCACTGGCATACTACTAGATCTTTAGCTTTTTGGCTTTCTTTTCTTTTTGTTAATATAGAGTACCTAATACCTACACCCATAATTCCTGCCCCATGGTCCCAAGTGCACCCTGGAGATCCAACAGGGCTCAGTTTATCATGTAAACCCAGCCCTCACAGAGCACTCGATAAATTAAAGATGTGGCTGAGACCAAATCTGTGTTTGAACTTAATGATCTTGGTGATCTCTGAAGGTTCCCACAGATAGTCCCAGAATTGCTGTAATCTGCATTTGTGTACATTGATTAGTACTTGTTATCCAGCCTAGTCCAGTCAACACAGCCTAATCACTGCAAAATAATTCCCAGGTTATCTTATTATCCAGAGATATTTGTCTTTATTATTGTTATTCTGGGGAGTTGTTGTCAGAAAACAGGGAATAAGTTGACGATCCTGGGAAGAAGGATTGAAAACTGGGCTGGCATTAAAAACACTGAAATTTCTTGGTTCAGATTTGTATAGAAATTACTCAGCTGGATTAAAAAAGAGGCATAAAAAGAGGCCCATTTGGAATCCCAATTCCAGAGTAAACCAAAGATATATCACTATGTTCTTAGACTACCAGATACAGGCACATAATCTCTAGAAGGGAAAGAACTGGGTCTTATTTATCTTTGTCTCCTAAACACACCTAGTGTTTGGCACCTAGTAACTGCTCAATAAATGTTTGTAAAATTAAACGGGTTATTTCTGAGAAAAAGGAAATAGCATAGGGAGGCAATTGAGAAATATTGCACGGAATCCAGTCAGAACGTATATATTGGACACTCACAAAGTTCATAACCAAAGGATTACGGTTGGGGAAACCAATCTGATATCACCTCAGGTATTAGTTTCCTGTGGCTGCTGAAACAGATTACCACAATTTGGGTGGCTTAAAGCAACAGAAATGTATCCTCTTGCCGTTTTGGAGGTTAGAGGTTTGAAATCAAGGTGTCAGCAGGGCTGTGCTCCCTCCAGAGGCTGTAGGGAGATTCATTCCTTGCTTTTTCCAGCCTCTGCTGGCTGTTGGCATTCCTTGCTTATGGGCCTCACTCCAGTCTCTGCCTCTGTCTCCACATGGCCTTCTCCTCCATGTCTTCTCTGTCCACCTGGTAATCCAGAATGATCTCATCTTGAGATCATTAGCTTAATTATATCTGCACAGATCCCTTTTCCAGATAAGAGTACATTCACAGTTTCCAGGATGTGGACATATATTTTTGGGAGCCATCATTCAAACCACTACACTTCATATGATGCCAAACTCAGGTTTAAGCATTGTCTTGGCTGTGTGTTACTGAGGTGTAAAGAAAAAATGTTGCAACTAGAGAGAAGTGAAACAAAGAGGTACATATCCGGGGCATAATATTTCAAAAACTGTTTATTATTCCTTCCTCCCTTTAGTTGTACTCTCCCCCACTGTGTCACTATTATAGACTCAGGGAAACACAGGGAATGACAGCTGGGAAGGATGAGGAGAAGTTCTATGCCTGGAAGACGGAACAAATTTTCTTCATCTTGCAGGCCTTGAGGGCTTACTGGGAATGAGGAGGCTAGAGATAAGAGGAGGAGATATGTATCCCTCCGTTCTGTGCCCAAGTCTTGGAGGGAAGTGTGTTAGAGAGGTCCAGGAAAGCCAAAAGCAGAGAGGTGTTTTCTCCACTTCTTATGTGAGGCTTGGGAAGGAGATGACCTCACAGGATGCCTTCACAACAACCGGGGGCTGCTATCTGGCCAAGCAAAGAAAGCACCTGAGTTGGCACTCCTGAGCTGCCAGTGCATGGAAGAGCCCCACACCATCTCTTCTGTGCCACAGGAGGGCCTGTGCCAATACAGGGATCCTACATGAAGGATCCCCACGGTGGAAGCTGAGGAGCCCTGAAGGCACGATCTATAGGGCAGGTTGCCTGGGCTGGGAATAAATGGGAACAGCAACCAGGTTTCAGGGCATGCACGGAATCTATAAGATCAAGCTGGAGCCAATTCGCCAGACAGAGATGGAGCCAAGTGAACAGACCACAAGTTTACAGCCACCGCAGAGCTCAGCACTGGATGCCATCAGGGCACCCAGAGACTTGGAGGACATGGAATATCCACTTCTCAGGAACTAGAGGGCAGTACAATGACCTAAGCCTGTCATCCAAAGACACCTCTTCCACACCACCAGGAGGTTGTGTAAACCCTTCCTTCCAGACACCCACAAAACTGTACCTGAGGGGCACAGGAAGAATGGTAGAAAATGAGAAAGTCTGCAATACCTAAATAGTCTATTGAAATTGTTGCTTGGAACTGAATTTAACAATTTGAACTGAGGTGTTCCCCACATCCACTCTGCCCTGGCGACACAGTATGTTTGGAGTGCATAAAAAAGACTTGATCAGACATGGAAAATGAAAAAGCTAAATTTTCTTTGCCCATTTGTAAGGACTGTTTGCCATGCAAACAGGTAAAATCATAAAGGTGAATTGAAATCTACCTCAAATATTTGAAAAAAATGATTTCACCGCATTCAGACCAAACATTAGTAGTTTAACATCATTAGTATAGACTAATCCTCAATTCTAGAGAGATGGAAAAATATAACCTTGCAGAGTTGGAAGAGCATCAGTTCTTCTATTCCCAGAAGGTGTGTCCCCAAACCACCCTCTACTTCATTTCATTTTCTCTCTCGTTCTGTTCATTCCATACATACTTACAGCAGACCTTCTTTGCGTGACACACTGTGCTAGGTCCTGGGATAAAGAATGAATAAACTGGGGGCTCTGCCCAGAACATGTAACTATTATTCACAGACCTTTTCTAAATGCACAGTCCAGCGTCTTGGTAAGCTAATAACACCTCTGAAAAGCCAAACATCACTCCCCTAGTCATTAGATAATTGCCATGTAATCAAGTATTTAATGAAGCCCTCTGATTCTGTGTAGATTCTGTCTGAACCCAACATTTACATTTTTGATTACTTTCTTGATAATATTTTGTGGTCTATTTATTTACAGAGAAAACTGCCTTCATTTATAACAATATTTAGGTCACTCCAAGCATTTTTATTTTTCCTTTGATTACTAAAAAAAGGATTGGATTGAACAGGAAACAGCTAGATAAATAATGCACTGAAACCTCCTGCAGGACAACGGTTTTAGAATTCTTTGGGCTTCGTAGTGTTATATTCTAAACAATGGGGGTGAACACTATGTTCAATTATTATTTAGATACTAATTTCTCCTTCATCTTAGTGGGTGTTAACTGCCAAATCCATGCTTCACATTCTGAATAATTACTCCCTCAATGATGAACATCTCATAATGGTCCATTTAAATAAAATTAAAATAATTTCCCATTTAATTTTTTCCACACCGCCTAGAAGTCATGTTAAAACAAAGGGTGAACAGGAAGAGGAAGGACAACGTGAAGTGACGGAATGTGTGTGTAACAGCTGCCTTCTCTGAGCAGGGAGGGAAAACTTCATTTACTATCATTTAAAATACTGCAACAGTTCCTAAGCTTCTCCCCTGCCCTTTCTATGTTTAATACAAAAAAATACCACTTTCAAAGCTTCCTTCTATCATAATGCCAATCCTTCTACACCTCCAGCCCAGAAGACTCACAAACAAGCGGCACAGATTTTTGTGCGACTGCAGTTATGGTCTATCATTATTAAATGTCTCCTGGTGGGCGGGAGAGGCGCTTCATCACAAACAGCCATTCATCAGCACTCACCCAGCCGCTCACATCTGACCTCAGCAGCAATAATGCCACATCAAGTAGGCCAACTACCCAGTTTAGCAGCAGAGCAGAGAGCACAAGCTGGCTCCAAGATTAAGTACGCTGCCGCAGGCTTCCATTCCCAGGAGCTCCTCGGGCTGATGTTGTATTGATTGAGAAACTTTACCAGTAAGTATCACAAACAACAATAGCCAGGTCAAGACTGGCGATGCCTGAATAGGAATTCCCCACGGAGCGCTCTCTGAGCCAGGTGCCGCTCTCATGATCTGAGCACAGGTTGAATAAGGTTTCCGAGGTAGGAAAGAGTGAGAACCTGCAGTTGGATATGACATTTAAGCAAGTCCACGCGGGAAAAGAATGAGAGACAATGATGTAATTATCTATTCCCCAGCTTCCAACTGCAGCAAAAGCCTGTCATCTCTCAGCGTTTCTATATTCTCCAAGCCTTCCACTTCTTGCTTTTAATGCCTGTTGGGGGTGTATGATGCCTAAATCCAATATGCAAACACAGGCAGCATTCAGGGTAAACAAATAAAGAAATACTGCCATGTAACAATAGCCAAGCCATTTTAATTTGAGAAATAAAAAGGGAAATTTCTGGCTTATAAGTCCCCCATACCCTAAGAAATGCATTTAATTTTACCTCTTACTAGGTGAGCACTAAATAAGAGAAATGAGCATATATATATAGTCCATGCATATTTTTATATATGTACAAATCATATTTTTTGACAAGGTAGAGCTTGTGAAAATGGCCCTTGTGGTTGGGAGAAGCTCTTGCACCATGGTAAGTAAGTACATGTAATACCAACTGCAGGCAGGTAGCCTCAGACCCCTGGGGGAAACAGTATAATTCCTGGTGCTGATGTGTGCATGTGAAAGCACACACATACACACAGGTACACTCTCCCACACAGATGATGTGATCATTCTCACATCAAATCAAACTCTCATATCACATCCATGCAGAATGGGATGCTATTCCATTCATGACCAGATTCTATTATCTGGGAGAAAGATGATGCTATTCTCCTTCCAATGTTTCTGTAGATACTAATTCGTTTCTGACCTTCTTTCTCACCGTCCCAAAGTTAGGGTCAATCACTACCTTCTCTCAGTTCTTTCTGTCCTTTACACACACTTCTATTATCATACTAAATGATCATTATGTGTTTGCTAATCTGTCTTCCCTTCTAGACTATTCCCTCCTCAAGAGCAGATTTTTATATTATTAATTTTTGCCTTCCCAGGGCCCAGTGAAGTGCCCCGCACATAGTAGGTGCTCAATAAATCTGTTTCAAACTTAACAATCGAATTGGACAGGATAGAGACAGTGAGCTGTCCATCCAACAACTAATCTATCCTGCCGCTTACCAACAGGACCTCAGCCTTTTCAGGGTAGCAATGTACCTAGCTAAAAAAAAAGATTTTTACCTCTTGTCAGATTGAAAGTTTACAGGTTGAGTCTATCTAAAGAGCTATTTTCCTGACTAGAAGAACAGGCTCAGTGGGCATCCATTTCCTGCCCTTGCTTCTTCTTCCAGCATGAGCTGAAAATCTGGGGCTGGGAGTCAGGTAGCCAGTCTCAATGTTGACATCTAGATAAGGGATGCTGGATTATAATTATATTAAGGTTTACCAGATATCAACATTCTTAACTTTAAAAATGTAAGTGGAGGATAAAAACCAATAGCAAAAAGAACTTTGCTTCTGAAGTGATTTTTGACACCAATTTTTAATGTTAAATGACAATTATCAACCAAGTGGCTTGATAATACTATGTTCTATAGTGATTGTTCCCAGTTAGATGACCAACAACCTTTTCCCCCTGAGTCCTACAACCATCATGTGTGTCTCATGGACAGTGAAGGGGACTTATTTTATAGTCACTGAGCATCACAGATCTCATTTTTGGCAATGACAAGAAGACAAACCTCAAAGGACCCCAAGTCTAGGAGCTAAACTTCCTGTCATTATTCCAATTCAATTCCCAAGTGCTGTGGCAGGGATTGCTAATTGCTCTTCAATATCCAAACTCCCCTCTCTCCTATTTAATATTAAAACCCCTAAAGTTTTAGCTAGGCACATGGCAGCCCAGCTAGAGACTATATTTCCCATACTCCCTTGCAGCTAGGTATGGATGGCCATTTGACAGTGCATTGGCCAGTGGAATGTGAGCAGAAGCAATGTAGGTAAACTATGATTCTATTTAAAGGAAGATGATTGTCATTTGCTGCGTCTGTCCCCATTTCTTGGGGGCTGGGTTGTGGGTATAGTGGTGGTGAACTATATTTGATCTTGCAGATTAGAGCAACTCCCTGCAACAGGAATCAGCAAATTATGGTCCATGGGCCAAATTCACCACCTGTTTTTATATGGCTTACAAGCTAAGGATCGTTTTTAAATATTTAAATGGTTCAAAAATTAAAAGGACAATATTTTGTGACCCATGAAAATTATATGAAATTCAAATTTCAGTGTTCATAAATAAAGTTTTATTGTAACATAGCCATCCAATCATTTATGTTTTGACTATGGCTGACTTTATGCACCAATGGCAGAGTTGAGTAGTTGCAAAAGAGACCAATTAGCCCCCAAAACCTAAAATATTTACTCTCTGGCCCTTTATAGAAAATTTTGCTGACCCCTGCACTAGAGAATGGTATAGCAACAAGGGGGATGGTACCAGGATCAAACTTCATGAAACGTAGCCACTCACTTCCCAGGTTGCCTACAATCTTGGCATTAAGTGAGACACAAGTAAACTTCTCCCTTGTCAAACAGTGTTATTTGGTCTTTGTTAAAGCAGCTGAACCAGAATCTTGACTAATACAATTTACCCAAGACACTTGTTAAGTATTGTCAAAGACAAACTACACTGGAACAGAAAGAAAAAGGGAAAACTGCTTCTTTCAAGTGAAGCAAATGCCTCATATCATGGATGTTTCCATGAGCGTTTGATGAGTTATTTCCCCAAGACATGCAAAAGGGACCACTGCACATTCTTGAACAGTGGAGAATATGATGAAATAGTGCTGGTAGAAGATTATTTTAGCACTCTGATGTAAAGAGAGCTGAATTAGAAGACAGCTTGTCAATGAGGCTCTCTCTCTTTCCAATTCCCCATACTCCTCCAGGAGACAGTTGAAGTAACAGGAACTATAACAATAATAATTATTGTTATTATTATTATATAACTTTCATTGAGTGTTTACCCTGTGCCAGGCACTGTTTTAAGATCTTTACATATATTAACTCCTTTAATCTACACATTCCCCATGTGATAGGTACTTTTATTATCATTCTCATTTTACAACTGAAGACACAGAGACTCAGAGAAGGTAAGTGAGTGAAGGTTACTCTGCTAGTAAGTGGCAGAGCCAGTTTTTGAACCCAGACTCACTCCAGAGTCTGTGAATGTAACCACCTTCTATGTCATTTCTAATCTTGGCACAAAATAATAAGGACTTGATTCAGGGCTTATATATTTGCTAGGGAAGTGGAAAAGAAGGAGAAATGGAAATGCAAAGAACTCTGCTGAGAAAGAGTCCCAGACAAAGATGGTGGCATCATTGTGGGCAATGAAAGGCAACAGAGAATTTGGAAATAGTCACACTATAAGGAGTCCTAAAGATCAGTCTAGACGTGGTTCCATACGTGGCTGTGCATCAGAATAAACCAGGAATTTATTAAAGTATGGATGCCAGGACCCTCCATAAATGACCAAATCAGGCCTATTCAATCAATATCTCTAGAGCTAAAGAACTTTATAAAAGCCTTCCAGATAATTTTGTACCTAGCCTGGCAAAAATTTAAGTCTGATACTACTAACTTTTGACAAAGATGTGTAACAACAGTAATGCTTACACACTGCCAGTGGTAGTGTAATCTGGGATAAATACTTTGGGGGAAAAAATACACTTATATACCCTATGACTTAGGAACTATATTCCAGAGTATGTAGCCAAGAGAAACTCTTGCACATATGCATAAGAAAATAAGAACAAACAAGAATGGATAAAAGAGCATTTTTGTGTTAGCAATAAAAATGTAAACAAATGTCTATTACCAGGGGAAAAGATAAATAGTGGTATATTCATACAATGGGCTACTACTATACACAAGTGAAAATTAATAAGCGATAGTTACATACATTCAGCATCAATAAATCTCATAAAATAATGTACGGCAAAAAAAGATAAAGTCACAGAACAGAAACAAGCAAAACCAAATAATATTTTAAGAGTATATTTGTCTGTAGTAAAATTATAAAGAAAAGCAAAGAAATAATAAAATTCAAGATAATTTGGAAAGGAGGAGAGGTATGTTATGTGTGAATAGTGTATGGGTTTTAAAAATAATTATTTTTTAAAAATAATTATAATTAAAATAATTTTTAAATAATAATTATTTTTTCTTAACTGAGTGGTGGATACACATGCATTTGTTTTATTTTTCTATAAACAGGGCATACACATTGTACATATTTATTTGTGTATATGATGGTATTCATAATTTTTAAAATGTAAGAAAACATGGCTCAAGATATATGTATATTTACTTCAACATTTTTCTGAATGTTGATCAGTAGAGGAAGTTTGAATTTGATCAGTAGGGGACTGGTTAAATATGTTAGAATAAATTCATATTATGGTATAGCACGTAATTATTGAAAAGAATAAGTCCAATCTCCATACATTGACTTTGGTGGATGTCGATAATACATTCAGAGAAAAAAAAGCAAGTTATACAAAAACGTGTACAATACCATCCATTTTAATAAACAACCACAAAAGAACCACCAAATGAAAATTCTATACATTTGTATATGTTTGTACGAGCATGAAAAATAAGTATGGAAAGATATGCACTGGTGAAGACGTTGCCAACTGCCTTCCTTTCAGCCATACCCTCCTTCCTCTTTAGAATTAGAACTAGTTGTTATCCAGGCATCTTACCACTCAGAATAAAATACTACATTTTCCAGCCTCCTTTGCTATGACTGTGATCATGTAATTCAGTTTCAGCCAATAAGATGTACACAAAATTGTGTGCTTAATGGGAGATAACTCAGATGGGAGGGGTTCTCCTACCTCTTTTTTATTTCTTCTGCTTTTCATCTTTCTTCTGGCCATCGGTATGTCTCTGTTAGCTGGAGCGCCAACAGCCATTTTTGAATCATGAGATGACTTGGAGGATGGCAGCTGTGAACTGGGATAGTGGACCAGAGAGACAGAAGCCTGAGTTCCTGATGACACCCTGCAGCCACTACACCAGCCCTGGACACCCTACCGCTGCACATCTTTTAGGTGAGAGAGAAATAAACTTCTATTTTGTTTAAGTCAGAAGAGGGTGGAGCATTACCAAATTTTTTCTTTATATGTCCACTTTGCTTGACTTCTTAAAACAAGCACAAATTACTTATATAATTTAAATACTCTCTAAATAAGTTTTTAAAAAGAAAGCCTTCTAAGTGCATATGATATGATTGATGACAAGTTTGGAAAACTTCTCTCTCATTTCACAGATGAGAAAACTGAGGCCTACAGTTCATACAGTGAGTCAGAGGTAGGGCCAGAACTGGAACCTAGATCTTTGGGCTTCCAGTATAGTGCTCTTCCTTTCATAGCACAACAGAAAATATTTTAAAATGTGAGACTCTGAGAAACTTGAAGCTTGGCAGAAACAAAGAAGAAATTGCCTGGTTTCTGATCGGTTTCAGGTTTGCATGGAATATCCAAATGCCTAATTTAAAAAAAAGATGAGGGCTTCCCTGGTGGCGCAGTGGTTGAGAGTCCGCCTGCCGATGCAGGGGACACGGGTTCGTGCCCCGGTCCGGGAAGATCCCACATGCCGCGGAGCGGCTGGGCCCGTGAACCATGGCCGCTGGGCCTGCGCGTCCGGAGCCTGTGCTCCGCAACGGGAGAGGCCACAACGGTGAGAGGCCCACGTACCGCAAAGAAAAAAAAAAAGATGATTAGACAGAAGGCGAGAGCAGGTTTGAATCCAGATGAAGTAAGTTTTGTTCTAGAACCTTTTCTATGCAAGATTTGGCATTGTTTTAAGTAGTAAAACCTGTCTAGTGATTTAGACATGTGACAAGCTTCAAAACATTAGAAACTTTTTATTTTCTGACTTGTCTTTGGGAAAAAAGAACATCCCATCCAAAGCCTGACATGTGAAATTCCTTTCCTCTTTACTAAAGTAATATTTTAAATTCTTAACTGTGAACTTACAGATAAAGTTAGATCATTAAACAGTATGATAGGAACTGAACAAAATATAATTTAAAGCACTTAGAAAGGAAATACAGTCTTCTTACCTTACCTAAAATGGAAGTCAATTTAGGGTCATGTTTTTGAACTATGAATTCCTACACATTTCTGAAGTTTTATTTTTTCTCAATAGATTTTTAGTCTCCAGAAAATGATTTGCATAATGTTCTTGTTCAACTATGGAAACTTAAGTAAGCAAAAAGATTGGACTATTTCAAGGTTAAAATATAAAAATTAAGATAAAAACCATTTGAGTTCACTCAAATTCATTGCCTTTCATCACACATTAGTTTATTCACTCGTGCCCGCTGTGGATGATCCAGGGATCAGGGTTGGCCATTCTACCTGCTCCTTTACTAACGTGGGCATCTTATTTTCATAAGAGTTTCATTTTTGCTCACTTCAATTACAGAGTTAAGAAAACGTTTTGTTTGTTTGTTTGTTTTTGCGGTACGCGGGCCTCTCCCGTTGCGGAGCACAGGCTCTGGACACGCAGGCTCAGTGGCCATGGCTCACGGGCCCAGCTGCTCCGCGGCATGTGGGATCTTCCCGGACCAGGGCATGAACCCATGTCCTCTGCATCGGCAGGTGGACTCTCAACCACTGCGCCACCAGGGAAGCCCTAAGAAAACGTTTTATAGAAACTCTTTGGTGCTTTTTCAAATCATCTGCTCAAAACATGTAAAGAAATGCTAGATTTACTTGCTAAATATTGACTTTTCATGTTTCTCATACACAAAGTGACAAGAGTTACATAGACCTTATGAGTGGTTTTTAATTGTTCCTTCATTGAACCTGAGCCTCCCCTCTTCTATCATGGAGTAAGAGCTCACTCCATTATTTCTACAATTTTAGAAAATGGAACTAGCTAAATTTCATTGTCATTAATGCAAGATCAATATCATCTGTTATATAGAATTCAGAAAAATAAGAAAATACACTTCATTTATAGTTTTTCTTATTTTCTCTAAAATGTAATCGACTTCTTAATAAACTAAGAAGCTCAGGACATAAAGATGTAAGTGAGTGTCTGGTAGCACTTCAACATTTCAGAGAACACGTGTTGCTAATGGCCTTTCTACTCATCTCCTTTCACTCACACACATACGTATGGGACAGAGCACATACTGAACTTGAGTATCAAACACCAGAGCCAATTTATGGCAGGTGATAAGGAAACGGTCTTACCTCTAGAAGCAGTTCATTTTTCAGTGCCAAAGGCAAAGTGTTTAATAGGTATTTTATAGGCCATATATCCAATACACTGCAAGACATCTGTAGTTGCTCAAACTAAAAGTCCTTCACTAGGAATGAGCTCCCATTTTGTGTGTGTGTGTGTGTGTGTGTGTGTATGTATTTGTGCATGTATGTATGCTCATGCACACATATGTCTATATGCACAAAAGGATGCCCAGCAGAATATTCCTTGGGAATCTTAGAGGAAACAGTTTTGACTGTTGGCTCTGCATCCTTCTCTATAAGACATTCAGATAAGCAACATCCTAGGTGTTTTGTGCTGAGTTCTAGGCCCAACATGGGCCACCTGACTGTGTGATCTCGACCCATTCCCTTGACTACTCTGGCCTCAAGTTTCTCATTTATCCGATTAGGGTAGCACCACTTCTTCTACATAGGTCACAGGATGGTTTGGCACTGAGAATAAATGTGAGCAAGCCCTCTGAAAACTTGATAGCACTATGAAATCAAAGGTACCCTCGTTGAGGACTTAGCAAGAGGAGGTAAACGCCTTGTCCACTGCTTGACAAGACCACCATACAACCGGTGCAGTCATTTCTTAAGGAAGGAGGATGAGTCACATAACAAAAGGTCTTGATTAAGTCACATTTAGAAAAGTAAGAGGCCTAACATTTTATAGCATCTCTATGTGCCAAAGACATTACGTCCACAGACAGAAGAAAAAAGGGCCAGTGGCTCTGGCAAGCCCTTTTGTCACCATCCCAATAGCCCTTGAGGGGCTGCTCGAGACCCAGGGTGGAATGCCTCAGCCCTCTCCACAGCCCACTTAGTGAATCACTACACTGTACAGTGTTTACCAGTTTTTACATGAAAAAAATAAAAATTAAATTTCCTGGGTATATATGGTTTATCACAGTAAGTCTGTGTTAATATTTCCTAATCATAGTGACCTCAGCCTGCCAGAATGCACAGGCCCCTAATCCTCGCTGTAATGTTTTCTCATTAGCTACGCAGCATTGCCACACCAGTGGCAGCAACCAAGCTCCGCCTCAGGCACCACTGGAATTAATTACTAGAAGAAACACTGCTGTTTTGAATTGTCATCTTGAATTTATCACTTGCCACTTAATGTAACTCATCTGACCTAATACCTCTATTGTGTCACCAGGGGCCTTGGCACAGGTTTCACCAGGATAATAGCAGGGGGGTTCTGTATACCTAATGCGGCTGAGATGCCAAACACACAGCTGCTGGAGGCCTGGTTAAAATCCTACCCTGGAGGCAAAGCATGCTAACAATGCCCCTAGCAAATTGCAGATTACCCATACATCATATTCTATCTGAAGCTAAGAGTGATTCAAAGGTAGGCCCAATACATCTAATTTCTGCTGCTTGGAGAAGATAATCTTTCATTTCTTTCGATGTAACAACCCTCAACATTGGTTTCTCTCATGCTATGTTTTTGAACATAACGAAACTGGCTATTTATGTACGGAAGGAAAAGGGGCTCTGGGAGGACCTGTAGTGCTGGGTCTGGGCCCTTTTCATATAAATTCTGAAGAAATTGCTCATTAAATTACTCATACAAAGCAATGCAATTTCACCATTGGTTATGTTTCCCCAGGAAAAGGAACAAAAGTACAACCCAAGTTGAAATCTGTGCTGTACTTTTGCAGGGCTACAATTTCCCATGCACTTGTGAGAATTATTCTGCACACTTAAAAAGGGAATTAATGATTTGGTTAGTTTCATTAAGCCTGAGAAATTATTTCAGTATGAAAAATAAGCTTTGATGCATGCTCTGAACAATAGCCCTCTTCATCAAATTTTTTTATCTGTAAAAACCATACACTTGAAACCAAGATTTTCCAAGTTTTCTCCTCTTTTTGGATTCACCTAAATTACATTATTTCCATTTTAAAGTTAGTCTTTCAGTTCTGCTATAGCTTTTATTTCAAAACATGATGTGTACATGCATACATGTGGATGTGTACATATATATGTATAAATTCTAGCCCCTAGAAGCTTACAGATGTAATAACATAACACCATAATGTAACACCAAAGCATGAAAATCCTACTGATGAAATAATAAGTAAATAGATTTACTTTGATAATGACAATTCCCAGATTATTTCATAGATAAAAACATTTCCTTTGGTTACCATACTCTACACACTATGCATAGTAAACTTTGGAAGATGTATAATGCAATATAAACATTAATAGTTACACAATTGTGTTGTCTTAGAAAGATTATTTATAGAGAAAATAGAAAATGCCTCCCCAAAGTATTCTTAGACCTAAGCCACCATAATCTTCCTGCTCATACAGCAGGAAATCTAATACACCAGCTCAATAAACGTGGAGGAAACAAAGGTTTTATGTAGCATTAAGTGTCACAATATTAAAATGCCCATATTACTTTCAATTGCTCTTATAAGCTTCTTTTTAACAATCCAGAAAGTTGAGTGCCATTATGAGAAGAATATTGTCTTATATGGTAAAGGGTAGAGAAGGAAAAATCAGAAAACTCGCCCCTTCGCCTGTGTCGATCTCTGACTAATACCGCTGGTGCTCTTACACAAGGGTCTCTCCTCTCAAACTCTCCTATTTTATACCGTTTTGAGTTGTCAGAGTATGTTCTGTCAAAGGTGACGTAACATTTAAAAGGGTATCAAAAAGTCTTGATGGCAATGCCAGCTCAGCCACATAACCTCTTTCTAAGTTGGTTTCCTTTCCTGTAAATGTAACATTGTGTGCTATGAGCTATTGAGGCTATAGAAACTGTAAAGCTCTTTCATAATACCGAGTCCTTCATTCCACAAATGTTCATTACAAATGGTAAGGTAGCAACAACAAAGATCACCACCCCTGGAAGTGTAAGTTTCCCCCAAACAGCAACAGTAGCTTTTGTGAATTTTGCAGAGAGTCTAGCAATCTGTAGCTGCCTAGTTAATACCTAATGACAATGATGAACCACTGGTGATATTCAGCTAACTAATTGGGGTTTTACAGTATCTCAGGAAGTTTCAACTTAATGGCCATTAAAATAGAGTATCTTCTATTTTTATTGTACCTGCCAACTCCCCAAACTTTCTACAAACAGAAATTCATTGAGGTTCTTTAATGAAATATTAACGATACAAAAGTACATTTGAAGTCTTAAGAAATACCCTGGGTCAATAAACTAATAGTGTCTTTTAAGCACCAATTTCCCCCTTTTATGTTGCTTGGGCCAGCTCAGGCAAGGAGGGGTACATTGTACATTGGGGTTGGTGGATCCAAATCCACTGGGCTGTCTTTTACATTCTTCAATGTTAGGGTGAGTCGAAGACATAGTCAATAAATACACAATCTTTCAGGGTTGTGTGAACTCTTAGACTATCAGACTTCATGATATTCACAGATAAGGAAGTATGACACTTCTAAAGGACTGGGGTAGGTTGCATGCAGGTGATGGCAAAAATGGTCTGGAGACAGCAGCCTTCAGGGAGCTCTGTGGCCATGCCTTATGGTAAACCTTGAGAGCTAGATTATCTTTCCCCCACCCTTTTGGAATATCCAAATTGTTAACTTTCACAGCCCCACACCCATACAAACCCTCTTCAGGCAGGCTCAATGCAGAAGCTCTGTGAAATCTTTTGCTGAAGATATTTTTTAATGACTTATAATGAAATGTTTTAAAATCCCGACCGTTAGCATTAAAAATGTACCAGGGCATGCTGGGAATCAATGGCATTTAGTGCTGCTGCCTTGTAAAAAATGAAATCCTAAATGGTTCTTCCTAATGTTATTGGCAGATGTGGTTTTATACTTTTAAATGGAAAAGAGAACATATAGACATGCCTATCAGGTGAAATGACATCATAAAATACCTGACTGGAAAGCAAGGGGACTTGCTGTGGCTGGATTACTTGTTATTGAAATAGGGACCTAGAGCAAAGGCGAAAGCGTATCATCTGCAACTGAATGTTTTCAATTACTTTTTATCATTCTTGGTCATTCTCACCACAACATATACATTGGGATAAAAGATTACTTTATATCCTAAGTGAAAGAAATGCATATGCAGCATTTACTCTGCAAATGGAGACCCTGTTGCCTCTCACCACTTTGAAATATGGCAAATCTGTAGCAGTACCTACACAGTCACCAAAATGATTCTTTTTCTGTCAAATTATTCCCTTTCATCTTAATATCCAATTTCATCACAACTAACTGTAAGAGCCACATAGTCCATGATTGCATACTCCTAGGTAATAGATGTCACATGGGTATTTAACATCAAATATACTGTTTCTTTCTTGACTAGAAATATGATTACAGAAGATGCACTTTTTAAATTTCCTTTTCAAAAACAATTGTAAAACAATCATATCCTATAGCTTAAGAATCAAAGACAAAGAAAATATGCCATTAATGGAAGCTGCGCCCACAATGTAAACAACTCTAATACAATTAATTCTTCCAAGTGGAACTTGCTAGGACAGGAAGTCTGCATTGAAGGACACAGCTCAGGACAGCCACTGAGAAAAGCTGCTTCATTGAGCAAGGGCTGTTCTGCACAAGGCTCCTTAGACATATATCCCTGGCCATATATCTTTGTCTCGTCCGGGGTCTCCAAGAACCAGCATAGACGGCCCCCTCCTACCCTGCCTCTTGACTCATTCACAATATCTTATTTGGGGCTAGGAAGAGGGAGATTTCATATAAAATATTTTTCCCCACCTGGAAAACAATTTACCTAGAAGCACATTCCTAGTGCTGATGACTCTGAGGCTGGGCTCATAGCAGCCATTGTCATGCAAGCACAGTTGTAAGTAATAATGTGGCCTTTAATGACGGAATGATGGACCTGCCAAACACTTGCTCCTGCCATAGACTGCTTGCATTTCCCTGCTGGAGAGCACAGAGATGCCCATCTGGGAGTTATTAACATATCCTCGTCAATTCAGAACCGACTTTAACATAATCCATATTTGTTGGAGAAAGACCAACATCAGCTTGAGAACAGCAGTCACGTGCCTCAGTGACACATTTCAAACAGCACACACAGAGCATGCTTGGGCAGCTAAGCAATTCAGAAATGCAAATAGCTGAAGCACTCTCCTGACTAGATAAAAAGGACAAATCCCTTTAGGCAAAAGAATGGATGTCCTCTTAATGTCGCAGGAGAACAACCAAACAAGGAAAGGTACAAATTCCAGGGGTGTTGATTTGGGTTTGCTGGGTTGCTGGGAAGGTGTCTCTTTGGGTTTATTCCAATCCTGTTGGTGCAATCCATCTCAAGTTGACCCTGGACTTCAGTGGTTGTCAGGCAGAGCTATTTGTCTGGGATGCAGGAATACAGATGCTCTTAAGCCAACAGTGTTGCACAATGTCTGCCTGCTTGTTGACATATGTATAAGCATACACCTCTCCCTTTAAAAACACAACAAAGAGCTATGGGTTCCATTTCAACTTCGTCTCTGTTGTTGTTCTGAATGGGTTATCTACTATAAATATATCCCTGGAAGAAGTTAGATTGGTTATACCCCTAAATGTGAGTTCTCAGGAAATCAAATTATATAAAAATATCATGTAAGGGCTCTGAAAGTTATCTCCAAACTAGGCACTGATCTTTGTGGGTCTAGAACACACCCCCACCAATACTTTCTCAATGATTTTAACACTACAGTTCATCAGCTAATTTCCTTTGGTTGATAGATGTTATTAGCAGTATGTGTGTTCTGTAAGTGAAATCAATTAAGGAATAAGGGGGGAAAAGCATTTCGTTGAGGCTACCACCCATCCCTATTGATGTGGATTTTGGTGAAACTACAATAAAACCCTATTTTTAGATTATGTAAACCAAAGCCAAATGCAGATTCTTCCTTCAAATATTTAAATAGACTCACAGGGCTGAATTCCTAGATAGTAGTATGGTACCACTATTAAATTTTCTGCATTTGATAATTATGTTGTGGTTATGTGAAAGAATGTTCTTGTTCTTAAGAGATACATGTTGAAGTATTTAGGGATAAAGAGTTATGATGTCGGCAACTTTCTCTTACATAATTCAGCAAGACAAGAAATATTAATGAATATATACACACTGAAAGAGAAAACAAATGCGGCAAAATGTTCACAACTGGTGAACTTAGGTGATGGCCATATGTGTGTTCCTTGTACCATTTTGGAAATTTTTGGTAGGTTTGAAATTTTTCAAAATAAAAAGTTGGAAATATAGTAAATTAGACTCACAGATACTAATATGGAATTTTTTTAAAAATAGAATTTACTGTTTGGAAACTTTCTCTTGTTTACTGTCTTTGGCTTGATGATGGCATTTTGCATAAGGGCAGAATCTCCTGGAAGGAGAGGAAGACAGAGTAAGAAAAACTGTGGGAAAATATCATACTGAGGGACAGGATAATGATGTGGGAGAGACAAAGAAAACAGGAGGAGTGAGATAGACGAGAATACAGAAAGGAGGAGAAAGTGCACCTCAGTGCAGTTCTGAGCCACAGCAATACCAGTAGCAGCCAGGTCAATGCCTTGAGGCTAGGAATAAGATAGTGAGGTCTTTGGGGCAGAGGTCTTACCTGAGGGGAGGGATAATGCAAAAATACCACTCTCTTCCAGCAAGCAGAAGTGGATTGGGCAACCCAGCTGCTAATGGCAGCATGCACTTTCTTCCAGTAGGGAATAGAATTCAGCCACATGACAACCTGAAGGCTAGACTGATGTTTGTGTCATAGGGTGGGACACAGTCAATGCCTGGGAGGGTGTGCCTCCCACACTTCCTCCTTGGTGTGGGAACTCATCGGACCCTATTAAGATGGAAGGGGTAGGGCTGGTGGGGATGGATGTCTTTAGCCTTTTATTAAGTCTCTACCACTGTGGCTGGGAATGTTGCACAAGTTTTGACTGTGAATATAAAAATGATAAAATAGCAAATAATTTGCCTTCATTAGAATATGTATATTGTTTTTAAGTTATTCCTGTGAACTGCAGAAAATGATGAGTTGCTAAACTGTTTCATTCTTCAAGCCCTTGTGAGGTCTATGCCCCTTATTAGCAGGAAGTACCCAGAGTGGTCATTGCCCCTCTTCCCTCAAGACTGAGGAATGATCAAAAGACAGGGGATACTGAAACCATGGGTAATCATTAGTCAAATCCATTTCACCTGCCTTCACTAATCAAGGTAGTTTTAATTGTTGCTACAAAAGACCTGCACATCCTCCAAGCAGCAGGGAGCCTGACAATAAGATGTTTGCCTGAGTTGTTTTCCAGGAATGGAGTCAGCTGTGTCTAGTTCAAGCTGAGCTGGTTAAGACTGGATAGGACCATGGACCCTCCAACTGGGCATGCATAAATGTCCCCTTAATGATGTTTTGACATCAGAGGGGTGAAACTCCACCCTCAGATCATGCTAAGCACGTGCACAGGCCTATAGCTCAGTTACACCTGCACAGAGCGACAATTACCACCCCTTTTTCCAATCACCTTTCCCCACAGTGCCCATGCCCCCCACACCCCAGACTGCCTTGCTTCTTTATATTCATCCCATAAATACCCCAGTCCCTTGCCCTTGGGGAGGCAGATCTGAGGCTTGTTCTCCTCACTTGGCTGCCTTGTAAATAAACTCTCTTTGCTGCAAACTTGGGTGTCTTAGCATTCTGGCTTGCTGAGCAACAGGCAAACTGAACCTGGTTCAGTAACAATCGTGGTGAAAGAGGTCACTACAATTGTGCAGCTTAGGTTAGAATCTGGGATATGCCCAGAAAGAGTGTCTGTAATAGTGATTAGCCATCGGACCAGGAAGAGGCACAGCTATAAAAACCTGGGGGAAGAAAAGGGCAGAGACAGACAAGGAACATTCAGGCAAGAGGTCTGATATGTAGGAGCCATATCCCAGCTGAGGGTCATCCCATCCTATGGCTATACCCATTTGGGTAGGTCACTCCAACAAGCCACCCCAGTGAAGAGCAGCTTCAGGGATATCATTCACCTCCGAATTCTGTGGAGAACCTTCCATTGTTGGCTCATCAGCATCAGAACCCAGAAATTTCCATGGACTGATCCCCAAAAGCCTAGCGACCCAAAGTCTGTTTGGTCTTGAAAATAAATTGAGGCAGGAAGAAATTTAAAGAAGCTGCTTGCCTTTGTCTCATTTGTCATATTCTCCCCACAGTTACTAAACAGTTCAGAGCAATACTATTTGTTTCCAAGGAGAGAAAGAACCTCAAATAGAGTTTCAAAATTCACTGTCAAGGTCTAGTAACCAGTGTTAAAAGACCCTGATAGTTCATAGCCCCACAAGCAGAGGGAAGGCTGGGCCTGCATTCCTTCCCTACAACGCACCCTCCCCCGCCTCTCAGCAGCATGATGCCTTTGTGTGACACCTTCTAGTTTTCTGCTCCCCTTGACATTCACTGAAATCTGATCTTCCTTATAGAAAAACATTAGGAACTGGAGGTGAGGATTTGTCCTGGGCCCTGCACTGCTCTGGACATGGTCCCAGGCAAAGAGGCACTGGGGTTCTGGAGAAAGTCTGCTCAGGAATCAGGGCCAGAACTGTGTCCTCTGTGGTTTTCTCCCACGCAGTTCAGGACATTTGGATTTGAATGCAGTGGTATTTTGCAGAGAATATTCAGTAGGATGAGACAGTGGGGTTTCCATGTGGACTCAGAAAAATGCCAGATGACTAATATAAAAGCTTAGTCTGAGAACTGACCATAGTACATTCAGTTATATCCTAGGGAAATCATGTTTGTTCTTTTGAATATGGCAACTCTTCAGCCAAAGGCAGCAAATGAGGTGCCTGCTCCTTCACACAATGGGGAGGTTTGCTCAGTTCACACTGTGAGGCAAATGTATGTAGAATATTGCTGATTCAAGCTAAACCGCTGCCTCATTAGGGTTATTTGGTATTTTTATTTGAAACCTGAATTTCTCACAAAAGCATAGCAGAGGGGGAAATACAGTCAGTCACCTGAAGTAAGGAGGGGCATGAGTGCCACCTTCCCACCACATGCCAAGACTGCTGGCCTCACACATGCTTCACTCTCTCCTCCCACACTTTGCCCTCGTTTGGCTTCTCTTCATGGTCTTCTTCACAGACACCTCCTAGAGCCTGTACCATGGGCTTTCACACTTCTAGATCGGCAGTGTTGAAATAAAACCTACATCTAAGAGAGTAAGATACCAGCAGATATCTTAGTTCCCATCCATTTAATCATCAAACCTGGAGTCATTAGAGAATAATACACAGGAAAACGGAGACATTGGATTCTTAGGAAACATCTAGAATATGGAATTCTGTCCAATAGACCAAAGCAATCTGGATAATACAGAAAGTTCTGCAAGGGGGTGAAAAAGGCACCAAAGACTTACTGTGAGGACATCCCTGGTGGCGCAGTGGTTAAGAATCCGCCTGCCAATGCAGGGGACACGGGTTCGATCCCTGGCCCAGGAAGATCCCACATGCCATGGAGCAACTAAGCCCGTGCACCACAACTACTGAGCCTGCTCTCTAGAGCCCACGAGCCACAACTACTGAAGCCCGTGCGCCTAGAGCCTGTGCTCTACAACAAGAAACGCCACTGCAATGAGAAGCCTGCACACTTTAACGAAGAGTAGCCCCCGCTCGCTGCAACTAGAGAGAGCCCACATGCAGCAACGAAGACCCAACGCAGCCAAAAAAATAAATAAATAAAAGACTTACTGTGAGGATGTGTCCATTGCTTATTTCCAGCCCTACTCTATAGGGATTTCTGGGAATAGCCTCAGGTTTTGCTCTCTGCAGGATGCACACACATCATTCTCAGCACATCTGAGAATTCAAAGTGTAATTTGTCAGCCATGTTTTGGAACAAACTAGGGTGTCTCAACTGTCTTGAGGTGGTAGTATCTGGTAGAAATCAGATATAGGCCATTTAATAGGGCAATTTACTTTAACATGTAAGATATGTTGTTTTAGTGGTTTGTGTGCACTCCAATCATAACAATAGGGTGCCATAAGGTCAAAGAAGTGAGAAATCCACTTCTAATGCATCACTCTACTCCTGCTTCTTCAAGGATACGGGTACAACTATCCACTTCTTGCAATAACAAATTTCCTGGTCTCTTTCCTTGGCGCTAAAGTCACACCAAATGACAGGAAGATGCCACTTTCACTCTTGTAGTTACTGAATCCATTTCTTTTCTCTCTCTCATGAGGAACAGATGGCAGCCCTTGCTCCCTAGTTCCACCTATAGGTAGCAGACAGTCAAGCCCATGTGTGAGACAGACACCTCTAGTCCCCCATCTTGGTCAAAATAGACCAGGACAGTGGCTCAAACACTTTAGCCACATCAGAATTCCCTGGAAGACTTGTTAAACCACGGTGTGCTGCGCCCTGCCCCTATGTTTCTAATCAGTAGGTCTAGGGTGGGACTGAGAATGTACATTTCTAACAAGTTCCTGGAAGAGGATGATGGTGACGGTCTGGGGACTGTATTTTGAAACCACTGGGGTAAGTTATGCTGCAGTAACAAATGACCTCCAAATCTCAAGTTGATTTTCCACTCATGTCTCCGGTCTGTCACAAGCCAGCTGCATCTCTGCTCTGTGTCATCTCCCCTCCAGGACCTAGTGATGTTCCAGTGACTGGAACATTGCCAGTCCCATGGCAGAGGGCAAAGAGGATGTGGTAAACTACTGGTTGGCTCTTAAAGCTTTGGCTTATGTTTCATTGATTGAAGTAAGTCATGTGGCCAAATCTGATGTCAGTGGCAAGTGAGGGACTAAACAATTCTGTGAATAATTACACAGTCTACCATATTCCCCAATCTCACATTGGTTATCTCCTTCTCCCACAGTAAATGAGCTCAAGTTTTGATTGGACAAATGGCTTCCCTGAATAAAAACTGAATTTCTCAGATTCTCCTGCAGCTAGGTATTGGCCAATTCTACTTACAGCCAATGGGATGTAAGCAGGATGTTGGATAGTCACTGCAGAAACCTTCCTGAAAGGAGAGTACATAATTGCCCTTTGTCTCCCTCACTCTCTCTTTTTTCCTTCCTTTCTCCATCCTCTTGCCTACAATGCTGATGTTAGCATTTTGGAGCATGAAGTGAAGGCCATGCCTCTCATAGAAAAAATATAAGGTGTATGGTGCACATACCAGCCCCACACTGCCTACCCACACTTCTAGATGAGAGAGAAATAAAATTCTATCTTATGTAAACCATTGTTATCTTGGGTTTTCTGTCCCTCACATCTGAATATAATCCTAAATCTGCTCACCTCTGTCTGCAGCTTCTTATGTTCCACTCATCCATTCACTGGTGATTTTCTGAGCTTCTGAGCCTATTTCTTCCCTTCACACCCTTTTTCCTCATTCTCAGCAATGCAATGAGAATGGCTATAGATGGAGGTCAACTACAGCTTCGTTCATTCTATGAACATAGATAAGACTATAGATGCATAGAATCTGATGGTGGGGGAAGTGACAACAAAAAGGAAAAACTTGTCTGGCTAGAACTTTCCTAAGGAACTTCCAAAATAGTCTTCATCACATAGCAACAAAGATGACAACATTCCTCTTTGTTGCCAAACCCTCTCCAGCAATTTGTGAACATTTCTGGTGTCTGGGTTTATGTGATTTGCATGCCACTCGATCCCCCATCTGCCCACAAGGAGAAATGATGAGGCGTAAATGTTTAGAGATGATTGTTAGAGGCCCATGGTTGCCATGCTCCTCTCCTCTACCTTTGTTCATAATTCCCCATCCCCTTCTCTGGGCTCTCTGTCAAGTCTTTCCCCACTCTGCCTGTTTTTGCCATCTTCACAGTCATTGTCTCTTGTCCACATCTCCCCAAAGGCAGAGGAAGCAGCTGGAGAAGAGGAAAGAGGGGAGTGTTAACAAAAATCAAAAGGCTGAAAAGGGAGAGAGGAATCAAATGGGAGAAGGCCAGCCCCAGAGCTGAAGGGGCTCTTTCTGAAGTCAAGTCAGAGCCATCCACATTCAAGGCTTTGCCAGGACAGAGTAAAGAGCTTAAGAAAGTAAACCAGAAGTTCCATCAACACACAGAAATAAGCTTCCACTTTAGTTACAGACACATGGTTTGTAACTTTAAATATGTATATATCTGTTTACTTTTAAGAGTGTTTCTCTTCTGATGGAGAGCCATTTGTTGGGGGCATTTCACATGCAGAATCTATTGCACTAGACATCATCAGTCATCTAATAAAACAGAATGTCCCAAGAGGACAATGGTTATATTTCTAAAAAATAAACAAACAAAAACTAGTTTTCATTGTCAAATAAGTTTGAGAAGCACCACATACAATGTTCTCCTAGAAATTCACAAGGTAGGTTAACATACTAAAGGCTCTAAAAATTTCTGGAGTAAAGAAGCCCATTTATTTCTTCATATCCAAACTTACTGAACCACAGAATTTTTTTCAGTATAATACTATTAATATCTTATGAAATGTGTCCTTGGAACACAGCTTGGGAAACTGCCTCAAAAGAATAAAAATTTTATGTGCTACATGCTGCATTATTTTTTGTAAAAGGAGTTACTGCCACCTGTACTCATGTGAATATTCATAACCTATTGATATTTCAGTGGGACCACATAAGAATTAAACAGAACAAAGCAGTGCTCAAAATCACATGCCAGTGGCACAAAACTCACAAAATTTGGTTTATTCCACCTGCCCAAGACTCAAAACTATACTGCAAGAGAATTTAGAAGTAAAATAAATCAACTAAGTAACCATGATTATTAATTAATAATAAAATAACAAGAGAATACACATCTGAAAATGTCTAGATGTGGAAGAGACTGTGACAAGGAGGAATGATTTTGATCAAGTTATGCAAAAATAAAAAAACACAGTGAGTTTGGAAGGATACAGTTCACCTTAAGTATGACATTAGCCTAGGGCTTTAGTGGCTCAGCATCTTTCTCTGCCCAGAGGCAGCGGGAACTAAAAAGAGCTTGGCCCTTAGAGGCCACTTATCCTCATAAAGCCATGAATTTACTGCTATTACAACATTTCCCAGATTGCACTGTCATAATTAGCTTTTGGTGGTTTACCTTATTATACTGTGTGATCCCTAAGGGCAAGTGTTACCTCTTCTTGCTCTCCCAGTCCCCAGTCTAGGCCTTCAAAAGTAGACACACAGTAGGCATTCAGTAATGCTTGTTGAACGAATATCCATGAGAACCCTGGATGCAAATGTATAACCAGGCCGAATCTCAGTGAGTTAATGGCACTGGGAGGGTTTACAACTACACAGATCATGTGACCATGTGACCATGGCAGAGGGTGGGTGGGAAGGAAGAGAGAACAAAAGCTTTACTAACTGAACAATTGTTGCCTCTGGAAAGGGGAGTTGGGTGGCTGGTGGTCAGGGGTGGGTGGGAGACTTATTTTTCATTCACAGCCTTTTGTTCATCTGGATTTTATCCCATGCTAAGGTAGCTCCTATTCAAAAGTTAATAAATAATGTTTTAAAGTATCCAAGAGTGACTACTGGAGTATGACTTCCTGAATGCCAGTAACTAAAGAGTCTATTTAAAAATTTTTCTCCTCTGCTCACTAACCACCATCTAGTATTAGAATAAAAATATTTATTGGTTGAATGGCTTATTGCTGGAATAAGTAAGAAGCGAACTGAATCCAATTCCTCCACAGAAGGCCTCAAATCTACTTTTCCAGACTTCAGTCTTACCTAGTACAACCCTGCACTGAGCTATAGAAAACTCCTGCCATTCTCTGAGCACCTCACACACTCTTCTGCCTGTGTTTCCACAGCCTCTGCCTGAAGAAGCCCTCCCCATCCTTAGAGGGTCAGCTCAGGTGCCTGGTCCTTTCATGAAGGCTTTCCTGAAACCCTCACCAGCAATCAGAATTAATCCTCCAGTTTCTGTACCTCACCATTCATTTCACCTTATTTAATGTGTTTCATTAACACATAACTTACCACAGAGCTGGACATATGTAATCACCCAAGAGCAGTGCTCATATCTAGAGGCTGTGGAGCTATGGAGTACTAGCTGTGCGCACAGCTGTCAAGTCAACCCCATAGGCTCAAATCCTGCTTCCACAGTGGAACTGGGACCTCCAGAGAGTTACCTGAGCTTTCCCACCTGTATAATGGTAGTCTTAGAACCCATTGCAAAGGGTTGTTGTGAGGATTAACTTTCTTTAGGTGAGACCTGAGACCGGTAGTAAATTTCAAACCCAGTAGTAAATTTCAAACTTCGGTGTGCATGTGAAGTTCACATGAAAAATTCAGCTTCCAGACTCCCTTCAGCAGTTCTGTTTCAGTAGGTCTTCAGCAAGGGTGGCTTGGGAAAGTGCACTTACAAGTGCCCCAGTCAATTCTGCACAAGGGCTCTCTTAGACTTGGATTTTAGAAACATTATACACAATCAGTGGTTTCTAACTTCTGATCTACATGTTAGAACCACCTGGAAAAGTTTAAAAAAAAAAACCCATATAAAGCCAGAGTCCCAGCCCCAAGATTCTAATTTAAGTTTTCTTAGGTTGACCTGGGATATCAACATTTTAAAAATACTTACCCACATGATTCTACCATGCAGCCAGGGTTGAGAACGCTTGCACTGTCTCTGGGTTGCTTAAAAATATCTACTTAGACATTAACATACAGCTGAAATGGATTCCCCTTGAAACAGATTATATATAAAACTGAAGGATTCTGAAGACTTGGTTCCTATCTAAATGAATTTTAAAATCAGAAAAGATGAATGTAATCCAAGTATACACTGGTCAAATGACCATTCCTCCTGCATTAGTTTGTCTTAAAAACTTATGAGACATGTCAATTTGTGAGCCTCACCCAGCATCAGCACAGATCCATCAGGAAAGGGAAAGCAGTTGATTGGCAGTGATATTTGCAATGTACCTATTGTTTGATGCATGCAGTTCTTAACCTGGAACATTTTTGGAAGTCCATGGTTTATTAACTGCTATGAGAGTTTTAGGCACGTATTCTCATATTTAACAATGATAAAAAAGTATTTATGTTTTTACTTGAAAGGAGCAAGCAAATCAATCCCACCAAGACACCAATCTTTGTATGTATACATCCAGGAAACCAAATTTCTAAAGATTGTCATTTTTGATTCTGTAATCTTCCAAGAATTTCAGCAAAAACAGATTAAAGTAGAACATGAAATAAATCATCAGGATAAAAGGGAAAAATTGTTAAGTACCAACAGATTTTGTTTATTTTAAAGTCAATCTGAAATATCCTGCTTTTAAGAAAAATAAGACTTAAGGTAGGACTTCCCTGGTGGTCCAGTGGTTAAGACTCCACGCTTCCACTGCAGGGGGCATGGGCCTATCCCTGGTCAGGGACGTTCCACATGCCTCGCAGTATGGCCAAAAAGAAAAAAAAAAAAGACTTAAGGTAGACAGCAAGTAATGTGTGTGTGAAGTGGACAATATTATTCATCAAAATGAGCCATTCTAGGAACCTAATGGCAGTAAAAACTATAAATGTATAAGAACTAAAGAACAAGTCATTTATAGAGACCTGTCCGGAGAGAAAATGACGTGATTACAACAAAGTGAGAATAAAATTTTTCCCATTGTGGGTTTTCTTAGAATTTCAGGTATAAAATAAGACATGAAACTGTCATCAATGAAATAACAATTTGGCTCAAATCTGAAAAATTATACACACACTTTTTTTTCACAATATGCAGGAAACAAGCCCCTGAATTTAGTATAGTAGCAGTTCACGCATTTGGAATCATGAATTGAATCATTCCAAACTTTAAAACCAAGCATTCTTTTTCAGAGAGCTGTTTTTGGATTCATTATGGGAATGCTCTGCAGTCAAACCTTGGGTGTTACATTGGTCGTTTTGTAAAAAGCCCACATGGTCATCTCCTGGATTTCTATTGTACTATATTCTCTAGAATATTCCTGGTACTTCAAAGTCAGTGAAGCATCATGGAAATACCATATTTGGGCAAGTAG
Organism: Physeter macrocephalus; assembly: GCF_002837175.3. NCBI lineage: Eukaryota > Metazoa > Chordata > Mammalia > Artiodactyla > Physeteridae > Physeter > Physeter macrocephalus. The sequence goes on from NC_041215.1 coordinate 80,807,829, forward strand.
TTCTTCACCCAGCACTTTTATGTACAGCCCCCAAGCTTGTCAACACCAAGACACCAAATCCCCTTTTTACTCTAATCTCAATGCCATGTGTCTTCAAATATTTAGCAATAAAAAATTTAAAAGATTTCCCTTTTCTCTTCATACAAATACCCCCGCCCCTCATGCCAAAGAAAACTTAATTTTGTGACTTTTGATGTCCAAACCACTAGAACTGATGACTTCTGGAAGCCTCAAAGGAGAGACCATGGTGTGTGTACATGTGGTGCACAGCCATCACCATAGATTCCAACGCAGGCTCGTGAGCCTCAAAGGGCAAGTGTAAACAAAAGTTTCTCATTAAACCTGAGTCTAGCATTAGTAAGACTGTCCAAAGATTACATTTAAAGATAACTAAAGTGTTACTATATTCCTTTGTGCAGCCCAGCCATGACCCTAATTAATGTGTCTAAGGTGGACATGTATTTCTTCAAGTAATGGGTGGTTTTGTTTGGACAATTAGACCAAGCTGACAAGGAAATTTTCCAACAAACCAAGTCATAAAAAGTACATTATTCAGCATTATTATGAGTTAAGCAGTATTTATTACCTGAACTTTACAATACTCTATTATCAATCATTACCTGCCATTAAGGTATGTTAACATGAGATCAAAGAGAGAAGCCAAGCTAAACAAACAGTCATGTCTACAAGTCACTTCAGTGCTGTTCATTTAAAGAGAGGCAAATGCCTTGAACTTAAGGATGGACAATTTGCATTTAGCCAGAAGATGCAAATCAGTTGCACTGTGGCAAGGCAGTGATTATATAAATTCCATGCTTGTTATTCAGTTGACAAGACAAAGCTGGTTTCCAGGGAATTTCTAAAAGAAAAAATGTAATCAAAGTAAAACGTACGATACAAAAGTCCAGTTTAGATGGGTGCTAATAAAGACTCATTGCTGCATCAATTCTCAGCAACAATGCTGCCTTGGCAGTCACTAAAAATGATATCAACTGAATGGCTCTAAAGAGGAGACCGAATGTTTTTAGCAAAGTTGTAAAACCTTGGCAACCACCTCCTGAACAAACACTCTGAAAGCTCAGAAGTCTAAGATAAGCTTACAATGCCCTGACTTTAAAATATATTCATGTCACCACTTCTTCCTTCTTACTCTGGAGCCAACAGTACAAACAAGATTTCTGGAAGGTACCCCTTTGAAAGTACATTCCTCCTCCTTCATTCCAGAAGCACTTGATCCCATCCTTTCTGAAATAAAGCTCTTTCATTAATGTCCGTTGGTTTCCTACCCCATGTCCTATAGCTGATGTTCAAAATTCAAGAGATGTTCAACTTCAGCTCAAATTTATCTACAAATATCTGGAAAAACTCTTTAATACTTCTTGTTATACAAAATACAGGAAAGTGTCTGAGGATGAGACATCCTTTCAAGTCTGTATCTACTTTTTCTGACTGTCTAAGGTGGACAATATACATCATGGCAAAGGAAAAGATGCCATATTCTTATTTCCTTTACATTTAACATTAGGCAATCCAGCAGACTTAATGTGACATTTTTTGCTTATTGTAGAACACCAGTGGACAATCATTTTCCAAGTTATGTTGCTTACAGGGATTCTTAAAAGTGACTAAATAAGCCACTTAGGACCAACCCCTAGCCAATCAGCAAAGTATATTGAGCACCTCACTGCAATGTGGGATCACAATAGGACAAAACTTGGCCTCCATCTCATGCGGTGCAAGACTATATACACAGAAAGAGGGCTAACACCTTTGGCCAGGGGTGGGAGGAGCAATGAGAGCACGGGGAGGAGTGGATGTCATGGGCTGGTGGGTAAGCCACTGATCATATATTCATTCAGTGCACATGGGAAGAGAACTCTGAGTTAGTCACTGGGCAGGCAGGATGCAAGCTGGGATGGGTAGACTTCAGACAAGCGAACAGGGGCAAGGTGCAGCCATTCTCAGTGGTCCAAGGACTCAAGCAAAATTCCTACACATATATGGGTGACCCTTCCTTTTCTTCCCAGAGAGCTGGGTTATAGGAACACATATGGCATAAACAGACCAATCTGACAGCTGTAGAGGATTTGCGGAGGGATTTGTAAGTTTGGAATGTATGTTTGGTACCAAATTGTGAAAGTGAAGGCCAGGCTTAGAAGAAGGAAGTTGATCCAGTTAAGCAGTGCTTATCCCTGTTGGTTTCTAAAGAGGGGAATGACATGAAGAAGATGGCATTTAGGGAAGATTCATTTGGTGGGGAAGTATAGGGGAGGCTGGAGTATGGAGGCTGGAAGCCAGGAGGCTAGACCGGAAGTTATCATGTCAGCCATCTCTACAGGGATGTGGCATGGGGATGTAGGATGTTGTGAATGGCAATGTGAAACTGGAAAGAACAGAGCAATGACGGAGAGTATCCCAAAGCTTGGAGCCATCGCTGTGTGTGACAAAAATGAATGCTGGGGTGCTAGAGTAGTGATAACTGATCGTCCCCTAATTTTCATTCTCCCTTTTCTCCTTTACTAACAGAACCCTGAATTTAGAAGCAACATTGCAGAATGGTTAAAATCATACATTTTGGAACCAGCCTGTGAGGGTCTGAATGTCACCCCCATCACTTACTATCTGATGACCTTGGGTGAGTTACTCCACGTCTCTGTGCTTGGTTACCTTATCTGTAAAATGGGAATAATTCTAGTTCTTATCTCATGGGGTTGTTGTATGTCAACATGTGCAAAGCTCTTAGAACAGTGCTTGGTTCCAGGAAGCACTATGTAAGCATCAGCTGTTATTATTAGCTGAGCACATGGCCCAAGCACTTCCAGCTATGTGCAGCTATATGGCTACATTAAGGTCATTAGAGTGTAGTGAAAGTGATGTGTACAGCTTTCAGTGAACCCTTGTAGGGTCCCACTTCTCCCTCCTATTGGTAGGATTATGGACATGATGAAACCATGAAAAGGAAGTTGTGTGTTGCTAATGCTGTAACCTGCCATGTCAACTCTGGTCTGCTTATGCTCAGATTATTGCCTGAGAAAAATGAACCTCTATCTGATTTAAGCCACTATTATTTGAGGTCTTGGTTATAACACTGACCTGTATTCAAATACATACTGATAATTTTTCTGAACCTGGATGAAGCCTCTGGGGGACCTCTGTATTACTGCAAGGGGGCTTGTCTCCAGGACTTGGCTGCTAGAGGTAAAGAAAGACTCCCCACCTGCCACTGCTCAGAATGATCTGGGGTTCCCGTCTGTCTGTCTGTCCATAGCAATTAGACTTTTAGCTCACTTCACCCAGCTCGATTCACCTGCAAAAGAGGGCAGGACTGTCCCTGCTCCTTGGCCCCCAGGCTGGGAGACAGCTATGTGTTTCCTCTCAGTGTGTCTTCTATACTCATTTTAACTTGATTTTCATCCACATAAAAATACTGGTGTTCAAGGATAGCACTGTGACTCATCCATGTTGTCACCTATTATCACCAACAGCCGTGGCTGAATTGCTAAGAATTGCTAAGACAATGATACAGCCACAAAAAGACAATGGGAGAGGGGGCACTGAATGTGAGGTGGTGGTGGGACATACAAGGAAATGGCCAGCTGCAGTAAATTCCCCATCCAATCCTTCCTCACTATGACTGCCGTTTGAAACTCTCTAATGAATTATTTGATCCTGCCTCTCCTTGCTCTAAAACTTTCACTGGACCTACACAGCAATTTTTGTTGTTGTTGTTGTTGTTGTTGTTTTAAGTGGAAACAACTAGGTTAAAGCTGAAGATCTCAAAGTCCTCTATGATCTGATACCAATATTTCATACTAACTTTAGCTCACATTTCTTCCTTTACAAAACCCATATTTTATTCACATCAAGCTGCTAACTCTTCCCTTTTTCCTGTCCCTTTGTGGTTCTTTATACCATCCCCTTTTTTCCTGGAATGACTCTCCTCCTGCCCCTGACTTCTCACCACTGAAATCTAATCCATTCTTCGATAAAGAGATGAAATATTTCTCCTCATGAAAGAGCTCTGGTCACAGTCAGCTGATCTGATTTCCATCGTTTTAGATTTCTCTTGTCTTAATTTCACATGCTGCCTCAAATTATGTATTTGTTAATGCCCTATACCTCCTACCATTTTGTAGGAAGCCCAGGATCTTAAGAGTCCTTTTCTGATTTCCTCACACTGCATGGACCAGTGCCTCATACATTTGTTGAAACAGTGGGCTTGTGATGAACTCAGGACACTACAGGAATAATGGAGTCCTTCTGGATTTTGCATAAGACCCTGCAAGAAAGAAGCTCTTTTTACTCCTTTATGGAACAGTTAAACTGGATGAATGTAAGCCTGAAGATCCTACATGAAGGAAGGAGGCATTTGGAATGAAGGAGAAAAGCAATAAGGCTACTACTTAGAAAGAGAGTGAAGGAGAGAAAGCAAGCCAAGGACATCATGTAGGTCAATGTGGTCACAAAGACAGCTCCAGCCTCAGGCTTCCCCAGATCTGGGACCTAGTAAGTTTCCTTTGGTGTTCTTGCTTGTTTGAGGCAGGTTCTATTCCTTGTGAATAAGAGTCCTTACCATTTACACATGCTGACAGGCTTATCATATTTTGAAGCATATAAGATAAAGTTACCCTGAACACATCCCTGCTGTGTTTCTCAACATCTGTGAGGCACAACATATGTTCTTCTAAAAACTCTCACTATCCTGCTTCACTTAAGCTGAGGGTATTTGATAAACACATCAGATTGTTTGAAAAGTGCTTATTATCCACCCTATCAATTATTGATAAGGGACTTAAATTTCATGAAAAAAATCCATAGACTAGTGAGGCCATTACACTACCTATAACTGCACTGTTTCTCAACCCCAAATTTGTGGGATTTCTGAACCTCTTGACCAATTCAAATGTCACATTTCTAATGGCCCAGTAAAGTACCCTGGTGTAGTTCTACATGCCTCAGAAACCAGAAAGCAGCTTCTAATAGATGGGTCTTCTGCCTCTAACTAAAAGGGAACACTCATCCCCAGAAATCCTGTATATCATTGCAGAGAAACCAACTTCTGCTCATGCTGCCAAAGATTTCAGAAGTGCTATGCTAACAAATTCATCAGTCATGAGTGCAGATTCTAAAAGAAGACAGGTCACACACTCTTCACACATTTTATTTTATTTTTTTAACATCTTTATTGGAGTATAATTGTTTTACACTGTTGGGTTAGTTTCTGCTGTATAAAAAAAGTGAATCAGCTATACCTATACTTATATCCCCATATCCCTTCCCTCTTGTATCTCCCTCCCACCCTCCCTATCCCACCCCTCTAGGTGGTCACAAAACACCGAAGGGATCTCCCTGTGCTAGGCGGCTGCTCCCCACTAGTTATCTATTTTACATTCGGTAGTGTATATATGTCAATGCTACTCTCTCACTTCGTCCCAGCTTACACTTGCCCCTCCCCGTGTCCCTAAGTCCACTCTCCACATCTGCATCTTTATTCCTGTCCTGCCCCTAGGTTCTTCAGAACTTTTTTTTTTTTAAGATTCCATATAAATGTGGTAGCATACAGTATTTGTTTTTCTCTTTCTGACTTACTTCACTCTGTATGACAGATTCTAGGTCCATCCACCTCACTACAAATAACTCAATT
>NC_041215.1:80814378-80817069 GCF_002837175.3 Physeter macrocephalus
AAAAAAAAAAATAATAAAATAAGTATCTTGCTGTGATTTATGTCATAGAGCATCCTGCCTATGTTCTCCTCTAAGAGTTTCATAGTGTCTGGCTTTACATTTAGGTCTTTAATCCATTTTGAGTTTATTTTTGTGTACAGTGTACGGACTGTTCTAATTTCACACTTTTACATGTAGCTGTCCAGTTTTCCCAGCATCACTTATTGAAGAGGCTGTCTTTTCTCCATTGCATACTCTTGCCTCCTTTATCAAAAATAAGGTGACCATGTGTGAGTGGGTTTATCTCTGGGCTTTCTCTCCTGTTCCATTTATTTATATTTCTGTTTTTGTGCCAGTACCATACTGCCTTGATTACTGTAGCTTTGTAGCATAGTCTGAAGGCCAGAGGCCTGATTCTTCCACCTGCAATTTTCTTTCTCATGATTGCTTTAGCTACTTGGGGACTTTTGTGTTTCCATACAAATTGTGAAATTTTTTGTTCTAGTTCTATGAAAAAAGCCATTGGTAGTTCGACAGGGATTGCATTGAATCTGTAGATTGCTTTGAGTAGTATAGTCATTTTCACAATGTTGATTCTTCCAATCCAAGAACATGGTATATCTCTCCATCTGTTGGTATCATCTTTAATTTCTTTCATCAGTGTCGTATAGTTTTCTGCATACAAGTCTTTTGTCTCCTTAGGTAGGTTTATTCCTAGGTATTTTATTCGTTTTGTTGCAATGGTAAATGGGAGTGTTTCCTTAATTTCTCTTTCAGATTTTTCATCAATAGTGTATAGGAATGAAACAGATTTCTGTGCATTAATTTTGTATTCTGCTACTTTACCAATTTCATTGATTAGCTCTACTAGTTTTCTCATAACATCTTTGGAATTCTCTGTGTATAGTATCATGTCATCTGCAAACAGTGACAGATTACTTCTTCTTTTCTGATTTGGGTTCCATTTATTTCTTTTTCTTCTCTGATGGCTGTGACTAAAACTTCCAAAACTATGTTGAATAACAATGGCGAGGCTAGGCAACCTTGTCTTGTTCCTGATCTTAGTGGAAATGGTTTCAGTTTTTCACCATTGAGAGCAATGTCGGCTGTGGGTTTGTCATATGTGGTCTTTATTATGTTGAGGTAAGTTCCCTCTATGCCTACTTTCTGGAGAGTTTTTATCATAAATGGGTGATGAATTTTGTCAAAAGCGTTTTCTGCATCTATTGAGATGATCATATGGTTTTTCTCCTTCAATTTGTTAATATGGTGTATCACATTGATTGATGTCATTTATTGAAGAATCCTTGCATTCCTGGGATAAGCCCCACTTGATCATGGTGTATGATCCTTTTAATGTGCTGTTGGATTCAGTTTGCATCTATGTTCATTGGTGATATTGGCATGTAGTTTTCTTTGTTTGTGACATCTTTGTCTGGTTTTGGTATCAGAGTGATGGTGGCCTCATAGAATGAGTTTGGGAGTGTTCCTCCCCCTGCTATATTTTGGAAGAGTTTGAGAAAGATAGGCGTTAGCTCTTCTCTAAATGTTTGATAGAATTCACCTGTGAAGCCATCTGGTCCTGGGCTTTTGTTTGTTGGAAGATTTTTAATCACAGTCTCAATTTCAGTGCTTATGATTGGTCTGTTTATATTTTCTCTTTCTTCCTGGTTCAGTAATGGAAGATTGTGCTTTTCTAAGAATTTGTCCATTTTTATCTTCTCAAAGAACCAGCTTTTAGTTTTATTGATCTTTGCTATTGTTTCCTTCATTTCTTTTTCATTTATTTCTGATCTGATCTTTATGATTTCTATCCTTCTGCTAACTTTGGAGTTTTTTGTTATTCTTTCCCTAATTGCTTTAGGTGTAAGTTTAGGTTGTTAATTTGAGATGTTTCTTGTTTCTTGAGGTAGTATTGTATTGCTATAAACTTCCCTCTTAGAACTGCTTTGGTGCATCCCACAGGTTTTGGGTCGTCGTGTTTTCACTGTCATTTGTTTCTAGGTATTTTTTGATTTCCTCTTTGATTTAGTCAGTGATCTCTTGGTTATTTAGTAACATATTGTTTAGCCTCCATGTGTTTGTATTTTTTACAGTTTTCTTCCTGTAATTGATATCTAGTCTCATAGGGTTGTGGTCAGAAAAGATACCTGATATGATTTGTTTTCTTAAATTTACCAAGGCTTGATTTGTGACCCAAGATATGATCTATACTGGAGAATGTTCCATGAGCACTTGAGAAGAAAGTGTATTCTGTTGTTTTTGGATGGAATGTCCTATAAATATCAATTAAATTCATCTTATTTAATATATCATTTAAAGCCTGTGTTTCCTTATTTAATTTCATTTTGGTTGATCTATTGGTGAAACTGGGGTGTTAAAGTCCCCTACTATGACTATCTTACTGTTGATTTCCCCTTTTATGCCTATTAGCATTTGCCTTATATATTGAGGTACTCCTATGTTGGGTGCATAAATATTTACAATTGTTATATCTTCTTCTTGTAGTGGTCCCTTGATCATTATGTAGTGTCTTTCTCTGTCTCTTGTAATCGTCTTTATTTTAAAGTCTATTCTGTCTGATATGCAAATTGCTACTCCAGCTTTCTTCTGATTTCCATTTGCATGGAATATCTTTTTCCATTCCCTCACTTTCAGTGTGTATGTGTCCCTAGGTCTGAAGTGGGTCTCTTGTAGACAGCATACATATGG
>NC_041215.1:80817177-80824983 GCF_002837175.3 Physeter macrocephalus
TGGTGGGAGCATTTAATTCATTAACATTTAAGGTAATTATCAATATGTATGTTCCTATTACCATTTTCTTAATTGTTTGGGGTTTGTTATTGCAGGTCTTTTCCTTCTCTTGTGTTTCCTGCCTAGAAAAGTTCCTTTAGCATTTGCTGTAAAGGTGGTTTGGTAGTGCTGAATTCTCTTAGCTTTTGCTTGTCTGTAAAGGTTTTAATTTCTCCGTCAAATCTGAATGAGATCACTGCTGGGTACAGTAATCTGGTTGTAGGTTTTTCCCTTTCATCTTTAAATATATCCTGCCACTCCCTTCTGGCTTGCAGAGTTTCTGCTAAAAGATCAGCTGTTAACCTTATGGGGATTCCCTTGTATGTTAATTGTTGCTTTTCCCTTGCCGCTTTCAATATTTTTTCTTTGTATTTAATTTTTGATAGTTTGATCAATGTGTGTCTTGGCATGTTTCTCCTTGTATTTATCCTGTATGGGACCCTCTGCGCTTCCTGGACTTGATTGACCATTTCCTTTCCCATATTAGGGAAGTTTTCAACTATAATATCTTCAAATATTTTCTCAGTGCTTTTCTTTTTCTCTTCTTCTTCTGGAACCCCGATAATTCAAATGTTGGTGCGTTTAATGTTGTCCCAGAGGTCTCTGAGACTGTCCTCAATTCTTTTCATTCTTTTTTGTTTATTCTGCTCCGCAGTAGTTATTTCCACTATTTTATCTTCGAGGTCACTTATCCATTCTTCTTCCTCAGTTATACTGCTATTGTTTCCTTCTAGAGAATTTCTAATTTCATTTATTGTGTTGTTCATCACTGTTTGTTTGCTCTTTAGTTCTTCTAGGTCCATATTAAACATTTCTTGTATTTTTTCCATTCTATTTCCAAGATTTTGGATCATCTTTACTATCATTACTCTGAATTCTTTTTCAGGTAGACTGCCTATTTCCTCTTCATTTGTTTGGTCTGGTGGGTGTTTACCTTGCTCCTTCATCTGCTGCGTATTTCTCTGTCTTCTTATTTTGCTTGACTTAACTGTGTTCGGGGTCTCCTTTTCGCAGGCTGCAGGTTCACAGTTCCTGTTGTTTTTGGTGTCTGCCTCCAGTGGGTAAGGTTGGTTCAGTGGGTTGTGTAGGTTTCCTGGTGGAGGGGACCGGTGCCTGCGTTCCAGTGGATGAGGCTGGGTCTTATCTTTCTGGCGGGCAGGACTGCATGCAGTGGTGTGTTTTGGGGTGTCTGTGACCTTACTATGATTTTAGGCAGCCTCTCTGCTAGTGGGTGGGGTTGTAGTCCTGTCTTGCTAGTTGTTTGCCATGGGATGTCCAGCACTATAGCTTGCAGGTCGTTGAGTGCTGCTGGGTCTTAGTGTTGAGATGGAGCCATCTGGGAGACCTCTCACTGATTGATATTACGTGGGGCTGGGAGGTCTGTGGTGGTCCAATGTCCTGAACTCAGCTCTCCCACCTCAGAGGCTCAGGCCTCACAGCTGGCCAGAGCACCAAGACCCTGTCAGCCACACGGCTTTTGGGAAGTCTGAGGTCTTCTGCCAGCGTTCAGTAGGTGTTCTGTAGGAGTTGTTCCACGTGTAGATGTATTTTTGATGTATTTTTGGGGAGGAAGGTGATCTCCATGTCTTACTCCTCCGCCATCTTGAACGTCTTCTCTCTTCACACCTTTTAAAATGAAGTTGAGGAACAGTACCCACCACCTGGCATTATGTCAGTAAAATCTAGGAGTTGTATAATTTTCAGAAGGCCAAGGGGAAATGCCTCTAGCTGATTCAGAAATAGAAATGGCTATACTGATGCAACCATAAGTCAGTTAATGGATAAAGATACACTTTTTTTGCAACATTATTTCAGAAGTCCTTTTTGTTGTCCCGGATTTAAACCAAGACATATTCATCAAGTCTGTACCAATATACAGCTGGTGGTTCTGGAAGTTTTGTTGTGAAATGCTCCCTTACAGGAAGTTCCAACATATCAGTGGAAGGGAGAGTAAAAATTCTCTTGGGAAGAAATTCATTCACACCTCTAGGGATCACAGCCTAAAGCATTCACACCATTAGAAGAGCCTGCAATCTGAAAACTGCCATGTGATTTTTCTGAGCATTTTCTTAGGAAGATGGAAGAGGCATCAGTGTCTCTCCATCTGGTTCTATCCATTGCACCAGATCCCTTGAAAATTTTGAAAATAATAAAGAGTCTGAAAATCTTATCAAACTAGACACCCAGTAGCCAATAAGTGACCCCAGTTGGGTAGGTACTGAAACTTAACAGTATACTGAGACCCTGAAGTGACTTCTGACCACACCAGTCACTATCAAAGTCTGTAATTCTTCTTGTCTTTCATGGCTTGTTGGGGGAATTTGTGTGTGTGTGCAAAATTTGTCCTCACTTAAGTTTATCAACAGTTGATTATTGATGATACTCTTCAGATCTTTTTCTAATACTTCATAGACATCATGCTTTCTGAGATTCCAAGGATACTATTCAGTTTTGAAGTGTTCCATACTCACAGATCAATCAAGGAAAAGCTTGAGGGCAGATTTACGGAAATCTTCCATTACTTCAGTGTATCAAATATCAAAGGAACATAAAGATATGTGAGGTTACATATTCCAAGACCATATTACCTTATTAGAAACTAGCTGGGTAACCTTAAGCAAGTTACTTAACCTCTCAGAGCTCTAGTTTTCTCATCTGTACAATAGGAATAAAATACTTTACTCACAGAACCATTACAAGGGTTTAATAAGACATAATACACATGAATGCAAATAGCACATTGCCTGGCAGCCAGTGAAGTTTTAGTAAATATGGTTGCCATGTGTCTGGTTTTAAACCAGACAGTCCAGTATTAGAGTTTTCTTTCTGAGAAATAGATTAAGAAAAGACCAGACATATAAATGTAAATATGAGTAAGTGCTATTATTGCTACCATGACATGTCTTATGCATGAATTCTGGAGCTTCCTCTCACTAGGACAGTTTGCCACGAGGAATGAGAGACAGCACACTCCACCAAGACATGCTTCAAGCACAACCACATAGGAGAGCCCAGTACACACTTTGCCAAGTACCAAATTCCATTGCCACTGTGAGCCAGGTGTGAGGGGTGGGCCCTGCAGTTGTTCTTACTGTTTCCTTTCACAGGTACAATTCCTTACAGTGTGTTTTATTTCATCTCCTTGTGGTCCTTTCCAGTAAGAGATATTTGGCAGTTTAATACTAATGAACTGACAGCTTAAAAATTAAGAATACTGAGTTTTTAATTCAATTCCCAAATTGCTTAAGAAAAAAGTCAGTATTTTTTCCAGTAAGAAATTTATTTTTACCAAATTAACAATTTTTGTCATTAATTCACAAGCCTTCTGGACAGGTCAGCATAGTAACTCCTGTGTCCACATTCCCTTGAGTTTGAACTTGTTTTGCCTGAAGACCTCTGCTCAGGAAAGCCCAAATGGCCTATTGTTGCTTGCAGGTGGCACCCTTCCATAAGATCAAAGTGTGATCATGACCTCAATGCCCGCTTCAGACAGAAGTCTAATCAACTTTGCTGGCCTGGGTGATACTTACCCAATTTGGATTACATGTCATTTCCACCATAGAGAGACAAGCCTTGTTGAACTTCTCCATTGCCTACTGGAAAAACTGTGCCACACTGTTGGACTCAACAGCCTAAAGTTGCTTTCTAGAATGTCAAACATATATTGTTTTCTAACCTAATTTTAACAGACACTTCAGTTTCTTTCCAAAGGCATCTCACCTGATAGTGCTAGGCCCCTGATTATCCTCAAAATACTAGAGACCTCAAATGCTCTCTCCCCAAGAAGAATGTGACCTACAGAACAACCACACCCCAACTGAAGTTTTAAACACTTCCCAGGAGTGAAGTCGAGATTTCCAAAGGATATGAGGTTAGGCCCTTACAGTCTGTACTGAACCCAATCTTGGGAGAAGATCTCCTTTCTCAGGAAAAGCCTGCTCATTGAGTTGTTGCCTACAAAGGTAGCACTGATGTCCATGACCATGTGCCTGTGCTCAAGCTTAGAAGAGTGAAGTTGGATATAGTTCCTCGATTCTGTGGTTCTCCTGCCACCATAAGTTTTTATGTCCCATGATTTGACTGACCCAATTTAGACTAAGTAGGTTGAACAATTAATTGCTCAGGGTGACTGTGGATTCATGGCTTTAATTGGGATGAAGGAGGTTTTCCATATGGCAAATATTTGAGGCATTCAACAATTATACAAAATGTCTACATTCAGTTATCCTTCAAAAAGGGCATTTTATGAAGAATGTGTTATTTTAGAATCTGACATCATGCCACCCTTAGTTCTTCCACAGAAGTGAGGGAAGAGTAGTGTTTTAGTCAGTTCGAGCTACTGTAACATAATGCCAAAGACTGGAGGACTAAACCATAAATATTTATTTCTCACATTCTGGAGGCTGGGAGGTCTGAGATCAAGGTGCCAGCAGATTTAACATCTGTTGAGGGCCTGCTCCCTCGTTTGTAGATGGCGGCCTTCTTGCTGTATCCTCACATGGCAGAGAAAGAAAAAGCTCTGGTCTCTCTTGTTCTTCTGAGAATGACACTGATTCCATCATAAGGACCTCAAGCTCATAATCTCATCTAAACTTAATTACCTCCCAAAGTCTCCAGATGGGGGTTGGGGGTTGGGGCTTCAATATATGGATTTGGGGGGGACACAAATAATCTGTAACAGGTAGAGAGGAAAGAAGGCTGGAAGCTACATTTGGTGGCTCAGACTGTATTCTTTTTTATTCTAATGTAATTTGATTCACATTTTATTATGAGTAATACATGCTCATTATAGAAAAATATTGAAAATATTTTAAAAGGATGATTTAATCAAAATCACATAGTTTTTTTTAACTTCAGGACTTCTCAGTCCTTTAATATGCAAATACATGTTACATCAAGAATGCTTTTCCACAGACCACCTATTCATTGTTCCAAGAAACACAGCTTAGGAGATGCTATTCTAGGGATGCTCATAGTTTAGGACATAATTTTACACTATGCTAGCAATTAATTTTTGTAAATTCTTCCTTGGGAATTATTTTGCTGGTTAGGTGCAGCCTGAGAAGGAGATGGAAAGCTACAATACACACCACTGAGTAAAGAGCACATGGAGAGCCAGAAGTAGTATGAAGATGAAGACAGGAGACGTCTGGTCCCAGGATGACAAACATTACTTGCTTTGTAACTGGCCCAGGCATGTATTATCTTTGCAAATATATAAGCTCATATACAGTGCTGTGCCTTGTACTGTATCCTGTTTTCCCTCATTTACATGTTCTTCATCCCTTCACTTCCAAAGCCCATTGTGGAAAAAACTCCACTCTGCATACACTTGCTGGGAATTACATGTTAAATACAAATAGTCCCAATGTCCAGTTCAGGATTTCCATTTCTACCCCCCTTTTTAAACTTCACCTTTTGGAGGGTGACTCTCTCACTGTTTGATGCAAAATAGATCTCTTGTTTTTTCTTTTTGTACCATATCAGAAAGTCTTACAGAATATGGTCCCATGTTCTCTGTTTTACGATTCTTCACATCTACATTTTCCCTGACTTTCTTAACTTTCAAAAAGACTGCCCTAAATAGATGTCTCTGCCTTAACGTTTGGGCCAGCAGTTCTGGTAACCCTACCTCTAAGAGGCACACTATCAATACCACAAGTTCACATCTGCGAAGTCACTTCCATGTGCCTGACACTGTGCTAAGCAAGTTACATAGATTATCTCATGTAATCCTTACCCAATCAAACCAAACCAAACCAGATGTTTGCAATCCCCTTTCTACAGATAAGGAAGCCTAGGCTTGGCAACTTTTCCATAATTTCACAGTGACAGAGCAGGATTTGAATCCAGGGCATTCTGACTCCAAAACCCATGCTTTTATCTGTTATCCTCATAATCATAGTCTAGAGCAATGCTTTTCAAAACTTGGTCCCTGAAACAGCAGCAGCAGAAGCACTTGGGACCTTGTTACAAATGTAAATTCTTGGGCCTGACTCCAGACAAATCAAAAACTCTAGAGGAAGACCTTCAAGATGGTGGAGGAGTAAGACCTGGAGATCGCCTTCCTCCTCACTAATACATCAGAAATACATTTACATGTGGAACAACTCCTACAGAACACCTACTGACTGCTGGCAGAAGACCTCAGACTTCCCAAAAGCCGTGTGGCTGACAGGGTCTTGGTGCTCCGTCCGGGCGTCAGGCCTGTGCCTTTGATGTAGGAGAGCCGAGTTCAGGACATTGGTCCACCAGAGAACTCCCAGCTCCACGTAATATCAAACGGCAAAAGATCTCTCAGAGATACCCATCTCAACAATAAGACCCAGCTCCATTCAACAAGCAGCAAGCTACAGTGCTGGACTCCCTATGTCAAACAACTAGCAAGACAGGAACACAATCCCACCTATTAGCAGAGAGGCTGCCTTAGATCATAATAAGGTCACAGACACCCCAAAACACACCACCGCATGCAGTCCTGCCCACCAGAAAGACAAGATCCAGCCTCATCCACCAGAACACAGGCACTAGTCCCCTTCACCAGGAAGCCTACACAACCCACTAAACCAACCTCACCCACTGGGGGCAAATACCAAAAACAACGGGAACTACGAACCTGCAGCCTGCAAAAAGGAGACCCCAAACACAGTAAGTTAAGGAAAATGAGAAGACAGAGAAACACACAGCAGATAAAGGAGCAAGGTAAACACCGACAAGACCAAACAAATGAAGAGGAAATAGGCAGTCTACATGAAAAAGAATTCAGAATAATGATAGTAAAGATGATCCAAAATCTTGAAAATAGAATGGAGAAAATACAAGAAATGTTTAATATGGACCTAGAAGAACTAAAGAGCAAACAAACAGTGATGAACAACACAATAAATGAAATTAAAAATTCTCTAGAAGGAATCAATAGCAGAATAACTGAGGAAAAGAATGGAGAAGTGACCTGGAAGATAAAATGGTGGGAATAACTACTGCAGAGCAGAATAAACAAAAAAGAATGAAAAGATTGAGGACAGTCTCAGAGACCTCTGGGACAACATTAAATGCAACAACATTTGAATTATCGGGGTCCCAGAAGAAGAAGAGAAAAAGAAAGGGACTGAGAAAATATTTAAAGAGATGAGAGTTGCAAACTTCCCTAATATGGGAAAGGAAATGGTCAATCAAGTCCAGGAAGCACAGAGAGTCCCATACAGGAATAAATACAAGGAGAAACATGCCAAGACACACACTGATCAAACTATCAAAAATTAAATACAAAGAAAAAATATTAAAAGCAGCAAGGAAAAAGCAACAAATAGCAACAAATGCTAAAGGAACTTCTCTAGGCAGGAAACATAAGAAAGGAGAAGACCTACAATAACAAACCCAAAACAATTAAGAAAATGGAAATAGGAATATACATATCGATAATTACCTTAAATGTAAATGGATTAAACACTTCCACCAAAAGACACAGATTGGCTGAATGGATACATAAACAAGACCCATATATATGCTGTCTTTAAGAGAGCCATTTCAGACTTAGGGACACATACACACATACTGAAAGTGAGGGAATAGAAAAAGATATTCCATACAAATGGAAATTAAAAGAAAGCTGGAGCAGCAATTCTCATATCAGACAAATTAGACTTTAAAATAAAGACTATTACAAGAGACAAAAGGACACTACATAATGATCAAAGGATCAATCCAAGAAGAAGATATAACAATTGTAAATATTTATGCACCCAACATAGGAGCACCTCAATACAT
>NC_041215.1:80825057-80827239 GCF_002837175.3 Physeter macrocephalus
GCTAAACAATACACTACTTAATAACCAAGAGATCACTGAAGATATCAAAGAGGAAATCAAAAAATACCTAGAAACAAATGACGATGAAAACATGACGACCCACTTAATTGATATTTATAGGACATTCCATCCAAAAAGAACAGAATACACTTTCCTCTCAAGTGCTTGTGTAATATTCTGCAGGATAGATCATATCTTGGGTCACAAATCAAACCTTGGTGCATTTAAGAAAACTGAAATCATATCAAGCATCTTTTCTAACCACAATGCTATGTGATTAGATATCAATTACAGGAAAAAATCTGTAAAAAATACAAACACATGGAGGCTAAACAATACACTACTTAATAACCAAGAGATCACTGAAGATATCAAAGAGGAAATCAAAAAATACCTAGAAACAAATGACGATGAAAACATGACGACCCAAAACCTGTGGGATGCACCAAAGCAGTTCTAAGAGGGAAGTTTATAGCAATACAATACTACCTAAAGAAACAAGAAACATCTCAAATTAACAACCTAAACTTACACCTAAAGCAATTAGAGAAAGAACAAAAAAACCCGCAAAGTTAACAGAAGGATAGAAATCATAAAGATCAGATCAGAAATAAATGAAAAAGAAATGAAGGAAACAATAGCAAAGATCAATAGAACTAAAAGCTGGTTCTTTGAGAAGATAAACAAAATTGATAAACCATTAGCCAGACTCATCAAGAAAAAAAGGAGAAGACTCAAATCAACAGAATTAGAAATGAAAAAGGAGAAATAACAACTGACATGGCAGAAATACAAAGCATCATGAGAGATTACTGCAAGTATCTCTATGCCAATAAAATAGACAACCTGGAAGAAATGGACAGATTCTTAGAAAAGCACAACCTCCCAAGACTGAACCAGGAAGAAATAGAAAACATAAACGGACCAATCACAAGCACTGAAATTGAGACTGTGATTAAAAATCTTCCAACAAACAAAAGCCCAGGACCAGATGGCTTCACAGGTGAATTCTATCAAACATTTAGAGAAGAGCTAACGCCTATCTTTCTCAAACTCTTCCAAAATATAGCAGGGGGAGGAACACTCCCAAACTCATTCTATGAGGCCACCATCACTCTGATACCAAAACCAGACAAAGATGTCACAAACAAAGAAAACTACATGCCAATATCACCAATGAACATAGATGCAAACTGAATCCAACAGCACATTAAAAGGATCATACACCATGATCAAGTGGGGCTTATCCCAGGAATGCAAGGATTCTTCAATAAATGACATCAATCAATGTGATACACCATATTAACAAATTGAAGGAGAAAAACCATATGATCATCTCAATAGATGCAGAAAACGCTTTTGACAAAATTCATCACCCATTTATGATAAAAACTCTCCAGAAAGTAGGCATAGAGGGAACTTACCTCAACTTAATAAAGGCCATATATTACAAACCCACAGCCGACATCGTTCTCAGTGGTGAAAAACTGAAACAAACAGAACTATAGATCAATGGAACAGGATAGAAAGCCCAGAGATAAACTCACTCACATACGGTCACCTTATTTTTGATAAAGGAGGCAAGAGTATGCAAGGTTGCCTAGCCTCGCCATTGTTATTCAACATAGTTTTGGAAGTTTTAGTCACAGCCGTCAGAGAAGAAAAAGAAATATAAAAGGAACACAAACTGGAAAAGAAGAAGTAAATGTGTCACTGTTTGCAGATGACATGATACTATACATAGAGAATTCCAAAGATACTATGAGAAAACTACTAGAGTTAATCAATGAATTTGGTAAAGTAGCAGAATTCAAAATTAATGCTGACTATACTACCCAAAGCAATTTACAGATTCAATGCAATCCCCATCAAACACCAATGGCATTTTTCATAGAACTAGAACAAACAATTTCACAATTTGTATGGAAACACAAAAGTCCCCGAATAGCCAAAGCAATCTTGAGAAAGAAATGGAGATGGAGGAATCAGGCTCCTGGCCTTCAGACTATGCTACAAAGCTACAGTCATCAAGACAGTGTGGTACTGGCACAAAAACAGAACTATAGATCAATGGAACAGGATAGAAAGCCCAGAGATAAACTCACTCACATACGGTCACCTTATTTTTGATAAAGGAGGCAAGAGTATGCAATGGAGAAAAGATAGCCTCTTCAATAAGTGG
>NC_041215.1:80827488-80832404 GCF_002837175.3 Physeter macrocephalus
GTCTGTCATACAGAGTGAAGTAAGTCAGAAGGAGAAAAATAAATACTGTATGCTGACACATATACATAGAATCTAAAAAAATAAAATGGTTCTCAAGAACCTAGGGTTACAACAGGAATAAAGATGCAGACGTAGAGAATGGACTTGAGGATATGAAGAGGGGGAAGGGTAAGCTGGGATGAAATGAGAGAGTGGCATGGACTTATATATACTACCAAATGTAAAATAGATAGCTAACAGCCACTATGGAGAACAGTATGGAGGTTCCTTAGAAAAGTAAAAATAGAAGTACCATATGACCCAGCAATCCCACTACTGGGCATATACCCTGAGAAAACCGTAATTCAAAAAGAGTCATGTACCACAATGTTCACTGCAGCACTATTTACACTAACCAGGACATGGAAGCAACTTAAGTGTCCATCGACAGATGAACGGATAAAGAAGATGTGGCACATATATACAATGCAGTATTTACTCAGCCATTGAAAGAAACGAAATTGAGTTATTTGTAGTGAGGTGGATGGACCTAGAGTCTGTCATACAGAGTGAAGTAAGTCAGAAGGAGAAAAATAAATACTGTATGCTGACACATATACATAGAATCTAAAAAAATAAAATGGTTCTCAAGAACCTAGGGTTACAACAGGAATAAAGATGCAGACGTAGAGAATGGACTTGAGGATATGAAGAGGGGGAAGGGTAAGCTGGGATGAAATGAGAGAGTGGCATGGACTTATATATACTACCAAATGTAAAATAGATAGCTAGTGGAAAGCAGCTACATAGCTCAGCACCAAGATCAGCTCAGTGTTTTGTGACCACCTAGAGGGGTGGGATAGGGAGGGTAGGAGGGAGATGCAAGCGGGAGGAGATATGGGGATATATGTGTATGTATAGCTGATTCACTTTGTTATAAAGCAGAAAAGAACACACCACTGTATAGCAATTATACTCCAATAAAGATGTTAAATAAATAAAAATAAAAAGGAGAAAAAAGACTGCATAGAAGACTATGTAAAAAAAAATACAAACTCTAGAGATCTGGTGTGTATATATACACACACCACACACACACACACAAAATGGAATATTATCCAGCCATAAAGAAGAAAGTCTGCCTTTTGTAACAACATGAATAAAACTTATTATGCTAAGCAAAATAAGACAATGTAAGGCAAATACTCTATGTTCTTACTTATATGTGGAATCTAAGAAAAGCCAAACTAATAGAAATAGAGAGTAGAATGGTGGTTGCCAGGGGCTGGGGGTGGGGGAAATGGGGATATGTTGGTTATAGGCTACAAACTCCAAACTATAGGAGTAAGAAGATTGGGCTCTAGTGCATATTATGGTGATTATAATTAACAATATTGTATTATAAACTTGAAAATTAAGAGAGTTGATGTTAAACATCACCACAAACAAAAAAATCATAATTATGTGAGATAGTAGAGGTGTTAACTAACCTTATAGTGGTTATCATTTTGCAATAATTACATGTATATAATTATATTGTACAACTTAAGCTTACGTGTGTTGTATGTCAATAATATCTCAATTAATCTAGAGAAAAAAGAGGAACTCCGAAGGTGAGGCCCAGCAATCTGTGTTTTAACTAGCCCTCCAGGTGATTCTGATGTATGCTAATGTTTAAAAACAACTGTTCTGGAAACCAAGCAGGAAGACTTTAGGTTAAAGGTGAGGGATAATTTTCTGGTGTGATGTTAACACTAGCGTGGGGCATCTCAAAAGGCTGGCCTGGGATCGCCCCGTTTGGCTCTGATGGATGGGAGCTGTCCTGTGTCTCTAGGAACTGTCCACCTTTATTGTTCATGTCTCAAGCATAGAGCACCCCACCACCAAATCCTAGAGTGACAGCTCAGCATTCTCTAACAACACCAAAAAAATCTTACACTTAAAGTTTAACCTAACAGAGAACAGGATATTCTGATCACATGTGTAAGCGCTGGAAAAACAATCGGCAGGAACAGGGAGCGTGTCATGGTTGCTTTCTCCCCACGCGCTCGCCCTCTTCGGGGCCATGCCATATGTTAGTGGGAATTTCACATCAGCTAATTCAGATTCCCGTCAGACAAATCCCACCTGTGAACACTGCTGTCTACACCACATAACACCACATAGATCAAGAGTGAGGAGAGGCCAAAGTCATGAACACCGTAGCTTTCCATAAAAGTTAATTAATGACAGAAGCATATTGCTGGGAATGGCAACATGGCCGTTATTTATGGCTCAGGAAACCCCAACTGTAGGGATTTGCCTTTTCCTTTCTCCCAGTCCCAGCTCTACCCACGAGTTTACTCACCCCATTACAGTAACTTCGTGAATCATTTGCCAAGTTAGCAAGAATGTAGCGTGGAATCTATAAAAATTAATACAACAGCTGGATATCCAACACACATCCCAAGAGAAACAGACCACCCCGTGGATGCCACCCTGTTCTTTTCTATCCCTGTATCTCAACACTTCTTTCACACTTCACATTTCTACCCCTGGTAAGAGTTCCAACCTGTCACCCCCAAGAAAAGGATTTCCCCAAGGAACTCTTGCTGCTGAAAGGCTTCTAGAAACCTCCTTTCCCCCTTCCCAGCCATACCATTACACACAAGCATGGGCCGACCACTAGGAGAATAGCTCATCCCCAAGAGACTGTCACCACTTTGGGAGGCTATGCAGCACCGTGGTGAAAAGTTTCCCTCTGGTTTCAAATTCCAGTAAAGTGTTCATAGCATCCTCATCTATAAAATGGGCCCAATAATATTCACCTTTGAAGGCTGCTGTGAGGTTTGAACCAAGCTGATATGAGCTGAGCGACACCCAGTGCCATTAAGGCCGAACAAACCTTCGTGGTGCGACTTTTCCCGCTCAGAAGGCCATGTGCCCCAACAAGCTCAGACTACTATTTTCCACAAACCCTATACTGCTGCCCACACAGATTTTAGAAGGAGGTGGTCTGTAGGTTATACAATTTTTTACGTGTGTGCATGTGTGTGCATTTTTCTGAGGACAAGGTCTAGAGCTTTCAGCTCATTCTCTAAGGCACTCATGACCACTGCAGGGTCTCAGGAGGAGAAAGAAAAAACTGTACCCTGGAAAAGCTAAGAAAGCAAGAATGCACATTTATGCTGGAGAAGACAGTTCCATGTGTCGGAAAGAGTATTGCACTGTGAGTCACATGACTGGTGTTTTACTCTCCTCTCCCATAAACGAACTGTGGCAAATCCCTTCTCAGAACTCAGTTTCCATTTCTTTATGTTTGAAATGGACATCATTGCGACTCCTCACCTCACTTCATACAGTTGTGGGCATCATAATAGGTAAAGATATGAAAGCATCTTTTCAAGCAGAAAACACCACCCCAATAAATGTACGATACTCAAGGTTCAGATGCCTTATCAAGATTCCAATGGACAAACAGCTTCACCAACTGGCCACTGCAGTCCACAAAATTATAAGGAAAATTACCATGCAGTGAGTTATATTGTTCTTTTTGTTCTGCTTGTGTGAAATAGCATAGTTATCTCCAGAATATGTTTTAAAAATAAGCAAGCAGAAATCCTTTGTGGGAGAGGGAAATCTGTAAGTATGGTTTGATTCCACTCGATCCACTATAATCCTTAGAGCTACCCGGCATCCCTCCGTGGTTTGCTTTAATTGCATGTCACTGCTAACTTCCTTGTAAAGAGACAGGCCTCTGCCATTCCTTCTAATTATCCAAATCGCCAGCCACTGTGTGTGGTCTTACCTAAGGCTTTTAACCAGCAGTAATGTCACTAAATCAAAGCAAGTGGGAAGTGTCCCTGTTGGAGTGACTCTAATAAATGCTACATGACATTCCTTGAAGACCGTCTGGAAATATTCTCTTCAGAGTTACACCAATTCCAACATGATAATTCATCAGTTAAAAAGAGTCATAACCAGAAGTCCACGTGTAAACCATATATCTCTTACCTCCTGTTGCTAGAGGATCCACATTTCATCTAGAAAGGACATAAATCTGGCAATCTCACTTCAGGCTTAGCCCATCCACCTGAGAAAGAATATTATATAGTTCAATATAATTATGCAACTGTTTCTGTAGGTTCCCTAAATCCAGCATCAGTTGATATTGGCATTGATAATAATAACAAAACACCATTTATTGATGTCCTCCTACATGCAAATGTCATGTGAACCTCCTTCTATACATCATCTCACTTGATCAGCACAATCCTGTGTATAGCTATTGTTCCCAGTCTACAGCTGTGAAAACTGAGGCCTCAAGAGCTTAAGGATGAGAGTAGCACTGAAGACAAATGGAGCATATGTGGAACTGACAAGGAGATGGTTGCTGAGGAGGCTGAGATAAATTGCTCTGAATTCCCATTATCTACATATAACAAAAATTGAACTAAAAAATTTAGGCATCTAAAAACACGAGTTCCTCCTATTTCCAACTTACAAATGTAAAATTATGGAAACTTTGGAGAAAACGTTTTTGTATTCATGAGAAATATTTTTTTTTGAATTTTATTTAATTTATTTTTTATACAGCAGATTCTTATTAGTCATCAATTTAATACACATCAGTGTATACATGTCAATCCCAATCGCCCAATTCATCACACCACCACCAAACCCCCCCTCCCCCACCGCTTTCCTCCCTTGGTGTCCATATGTTTGTTCTCTACATCTGTGTCTCAATTCCTGCCCTGCAAACCAGTTCATCTGTACCATTTTTCTAGGTTCCACAAATATGCGTTAATATATGATATTTGTTTTTCTCTTTCTGACTTACTTCAGTCTGTATGACAGTCTCTAGATCCATCCACCTCACTACAAATAACTCAATTTTGTTCCTTTTTATAGCTGAGTAATATTGCATTGTATATATGTACCACATCTTCTTTATCCAT
>NC_041215.1:80833045-80845167 GCF_002837175.3 Physeter macrocephalus
CTTCCTATGTTTTCCTCTAAGAGTTTTATAGTGTCTGGTCTTACATTTAGGTCTCTAATCCATTTTGAGTTTATTTTTGTGTATGGTGTTAGGAAGTGTTCTAATTTCATTCTTTTACATGAAGCTGTCCAGTTTTCCCAGCACCACTTATTGAAGAGACTGTCTCTTCTCCATTGTAGATCCTTGCCTCCTTTGTCATAGATTAGTTGACCATAGGTGCGTGGGTTCACCTCTGGGATTTCTATCTTGTTCCATTGATCTATGTTTCTGTTTTTGTGCCACTACCATATTGTCTTGATTACTGTAGCTTTGTTGTATAGTCTGAAGTCAGGGCGTCTGATTCCTCCAGCTCTGTTTTTTTCCCTCAAGACTGCTTTGGCTATTTGGGGTCTTTTGTGTCTCCATACAAATTTTAAGATTTTTTGTTCTAGTTCTGTAAAAAATGCCATTGGTAATTTGATAGGGATTGCACTGAATCTGAAGATTGCTTTGGGTAGTATAGTCATTTTCACAATATTGATTCTTCCAATCCAAGAACATGGTATATCTCCGTATTCATGAGAAATATTATCATCTGTATTTCAGCATTTTACCATGAAGCTCCAGATTTTTAAAATGTATGCTGTACATTTTTGATTTGTGTTCTAGTAAACATGGGTGTGTATGGCTCCTGAAAATTAAAAATTATGTACATAAGTGTATATAAGGCTGTACACTTATGGTCTAGACACTTTCTTATGTGTATGTTGTATGTTAATAAAAAGTTTCAAAACTGTATCTGTGGATCTGAATATTCATGTTTCATCACTATTTTCTGTACTTTCTCAAAATGACCATCAAGCTGTTACTACCCCTTTTTAATTTTCCCCAGAATGATTTTCCTTTACAATGAAAATCTGTGGAACAGCATCTTGGTAAATTTCTTGGCAAATCTTTGTTGACATTAGAAAACTGGTTACCTCACGCCACACATCAAGTCCAAATCCCTGATCCAGAGACCCAAGCAGCTCTCTGTTTAGTAGCTCTTGCTTAGAAAGTCAAAAAGGAGTTCATGACAAATAGAAGAGCAGATCAAAAGAGGGTTCTACCCTTTCCCTGTTGACCCTGTTACCGGGCAAGCACAGTGCTCGCCCACAGGGTACTGGGTAAGGAGGTAGGCTGTTTTGTTGAGATGATGGGAATTTCCTGGGAAAACTCTGTCCCTCCTGCCCATCCAAATGAGGTCTGAATAGAAACACTTCCTAGGATAAGTACTTCTCCCTGGCCTCAGTCCTGTAACCCAGAGTTTTGTGTAATCTTTCATCCCTCTTCCCCCATCACCAGTCAGAGCAACCATTAGACAACTGGGAATAGATGGACAATAAGGTTTAAATGCTTTTTGCAAATAGTTAAACCAAAGCCTTTGTTGCTACATTTAATTCACGTACTTGCTCAATTCTAATCAGCTGTAATAAGCTAATTCTTATCTATTTTTATCAATGTTATCTGCATTAGAAACTTATCTATCAAAGGGCGGAGATTCAATAAATGTAGCTCTGTGGTCAGACTCAGCTGGTGAAACAAAGACCCACCTACCACCAAAACAAATATCAACAGCAAAACAGTGCTCCAAACAAGAGAGATATTTGAATACAAGCTGTTCGGGGCTGGTATAGCAGCTCCACATCATTAAGAACATATGAATTATTAGATCTTGTTGCTCTTCCATCCTCAACAAGTGCCATCCATCTCATGGTCTAAGACAGTTATTTCAGATGTCACCATCACATCCACCTTCTAGCCATTGGTAGGAGGAAAAGGGAAAATGGAGGACGTGTCTCTTTTCTTTAAGGGCATAACCCATAAATGGAACACCACACTTCCATGTACATCCCATCGGCCAGAATGTAATCCCATGGCCACACCTTGCCTGAAAGGGAGGCTGGGAAATGTGGTCATTAGCTGGACAGCCATATGCTCTGCTAAAATTTGGAGACTCTATTTCTAAAGAAACAAGTAGAGAATGGATATTGGGAGACAACAAGTGAAACATGCATTCATTCATCCAACCACGTAGTCATTCATTCATAAACACTGGATGCCTAATGAATGCCTGGAAACTGTGCTAGTGTTAGGAATACACCAATAAAACACCATCCTCCAATCCCTACCTCAAGGGGTTTATTGTCTAGTGAGGAAATACACATGGAAACAAACTGTTAAAAAACAAACTGCTCTACTGGGATTATACACAAAGTACAACACTCTGCCTAGGAGAACCAGGAAAGCTCAGTGGATGCAGCCTTTGCACTGACACTTGTGACAACCTAGATGTGTGGGATGGGGGGGTGGGTGGGAAGGAGGTCCAAGAGGGAGGGGAGGGCTTCCCTGGTGGCGCAGTGGTTGAGAATCCACCTGCCGATGCAGGGGACACAGGTTCATGCCCCAGTCCGGGAAGATCCCACATGCCGCGTAGCGGCTGGGCCCGTGATACATGGCCGCTGAGTCTGTGCGTCTGGAGCCTGTGCTCCGCAACGGGAGAAGCCACAACAGTGAGAGGTCCGCGTACCAAAAAAAAAAAAAAAAAAGAGGGAGCGGATATAGGTGTACATATAGCTGATTCACTTCATTGTACAGCAGAAACTAATACATTGTAAAGCAATTGTACTCCAATAAAAAAATAATAAATAAAAAGACAGTAGTAATCACTTAATAATAATAGCATTTCTTTTAAAGCACTGTTCTAAATCCTTTATACATATTAATTTATTTAATCCCTCCTTGATAGAAACCATTATTATTCCCACTTTACAAATGAGAAAACTGAGACATTATAAGTGATCGAATTGAGATGTGAACGTGTGTAGTCTGACTCCAGAGCCTATATTGCCTTTCATGAGAAGGAAAGGGTCCAACCTTGTCACCTAAATCTCCCAATGCCTTCTTGGCATGTAGAAGAAAGGAACAATAGAAGGGGAAAAGAAAATGAAAGATTAGAGGGTCTCAGAAGCCTACATAAGACAGCATGATGGAACTCAAAATGCGATTCATGTGCCTTGACTTCCAGCTCTCTCTCTGGAGGCATTCTTGAGGTACATTCTAAGGATACGTTGAAGGGTGACAAAGACCTGTGGAATGTTCTCCAGATTATGGTTTACCAAATATATGATTATATTTGTTCCTTTATTCAAAAAGTAATTTTGATGGGATTTACTAAAAATTAGACATCAATTCAACACCTTCCTTCTAGAACCAACATAATAATACCCTAATTCTGGGGTGATACTGTTTGTGTTGGCATGAGGGGAAGAAATTTTGCAATATAGGAGGGGTTCATAACCTAAAAGAAGTTTTGCTTTCATTGAAATCAATGATGTGTTTAGAGAAGCTCTTCTGCTTTGATGATCCTGCTAGACAAAACAGAATTCATTCATTTGCAACAGTTATTTATTATGGTCTATTATTCTAAACAGATTGTCTTTTATTTAAAATGTGCTGGCCCTAAATGATGAGGGGAAAAATACATTCATGAAAGCTTGGTAATATTTCAGCATGTTTCAATGACTCTCTTTTTCTCCTATTTTCTCCTGGTCATTTCCCACCCTTGATTAGTAATTTTACACCCTAATAATAAAATATGAAATACTTTTTAATACTGCCATGGTGGTAAAAGTGCTTAGTTTTTATGATGTGTCTCCAGAGATAGATCTTTAGCAGTATATAGTGAGGTTAATTCAGCATAAAATAGTATAATACCTTTCTTATTTCTGTTCACTCATTTAGAAATTATGGGACAAATTCTACCAAAAGGTTCACCCCACTGACTGGAAACTAGTGATTTAAAAGATTGAGGTTCTCCTATTCTCTTTAGGGAGGTTAAAAATGTTTCCAATCAACTTTTTAAAAACCTAGTAAACAGGAGTTATTTCCCATTTTTGTTTCCTCAGATTCTTAGGAGAATTTACCATTATTGAAAGCCTTACAATTACTGGAGATAACTCTCCCATCCAGATAACCAGCTACTCACCCCTCTCAGGGTCTCCCTTTCCCTGAATACTTATGAAATGAGATCTGGAAACCTAACAATCCTTTTCCACTCTGCCATTTTGTGAAGACACTAATAATATCTCCTTTGGCCATACTGTTCACTTGTGAGAGGCAGAGAAACAAGTTAGCTACTTGGGAACACAGTGGTGAAGCCAGGAAAACAAAAAAAGAAAACAATAGGAATTCTCTCCCTTGGTCTCTGAGCTACGCTTAAAACAGATCTCCTCGGGACTTCCCTGGTGGTCCACTGGTTAAGACTCCACGCTTCAAAAGCAAGAGGCGTGGGTTCAATCCCTGTTCGGGGAGCTAAAATGCTACATGCTGTGCAGCCCAGCCAAGAAAATATAAAAACAACAACAACAACAAAAAACCCAGATTTCCTCAACTCTGGTGCCTGGGGGCAGTGACACCCGCCTGTGAGATTCATTTCCCTCCCAGAAAGTCACAGCGCCCTGTCTCCCAACAGGCACTGGCATCAGACAGGGTAAAATGAATGTAAATTTCATATACGCAATGATGCTCACTCTTCCTAATACCGGCACTTACAAAAGTCCAAATTGGGCTTATACAATAAGCTATGTTATAAATTAATCTCACAGTCGCTTTTAATTTCAATCTCTAATGACTGCTTGCCACTCCTGTGCTTCCTTTCATAAAAAGACAAAGTTCCTGCTTCTCACTTCATAAAAATGGCAGGAACAAGTTAACCTTTAGCTAATATGGATAAGAAAAGGTTAATATGAGTAGAATGAAAACACAATTTCCACACAATTTTAATTTTACAGTGAAATCCAAAGCTCTTTAGACTAGATAATTGTTAGTTTTTCTGGGTACTTACTGCATTACTACACTTGGAAACCTATTAAGAATCCAAGTAAACATGTCAAACAAGAACTGCTCCCTAATTAATACTAAGACATGTATGAAAACATTCTTGAATATTAGGCTTAGTAGCATTGTATATTATACTGTCCTTGCTTATAAAAAGTTAA
Source organism: Physeter macrocephalus (assembly GCF_002837175.3). Classification (NCBI taxonomy): domain Eukaryota; kingdom Metazoa; phylum Chordata; class Mammalia; order Artiodactyla; family Physeteridae; genus Physeter; species Physeter macrocephalus. The sequence goes on from NC_041215.1 coordinate 80,838,064, forward strand.
ATGTTTCTTCAAATGAGAATGCAGACCAAAAAAGATAGTTAAATATGCAAAAATGTAGCGATCCATTTGACATACACAAACCAGTTCTAATAATGTTACACTGCTTACCTGCATTTTAAAGATTAATTAATTCTAACTACCCTCCTGTGAGAAAACTGATAAACAAACATGTTGATTAACAGAGAAGTCAAAAAATATATAACACGATGCAAGGTACTGCACCTGAGGTCAGAACTCACTCAGTTGTGACAAAGAGACTTTAATTCCCAGTCTGATTTCTAACTGCATTATCCAAACACCATGTCACAAGAAGACAGAAAGTGACGCAATGCTTCACAACCCCCAAGAATTTGCTGCTGGTGTTTAAGAGCAGAAACTAAACCCAACCATAAATATATAAAACCCCAATAAACATACTGATCTCTTAAACTCTGACCCAACCTTAACCCAAGTATTAATGATTTTCTCAGAACTAAACCAAAAAAGATTTTCCAAAAAAACAGAGCCTACATCAAAAGGCATTAAAGTACTGAAAACTGTGGTGTGTGGAAAGGGTTGATGGGGGCCTGTGTCCGGATCTGTACCCTATCGTGGAACCTCCTGGGGGACTGTGGAATCTCTAAGCATGACTTCCTGCCATTCTTCACATACTGGTCACATTTTGGGACATGGCGTGGCCAGGTCTGATGAATTCACGAAGGAAAATAAGGAGGGTGTAGAACTTTACGAAAGATTATCCACTGGGGAGGAGGTAGGACTTTGGGGACACACCAAGTTCAGGGAGAAGTTTAGTCCAATAGACAGACCATGGTCTTCCAACCACTCATAAGTCAGTAACAGTGTTACCACATGATAAAATATCAATAATATGTCACCCACTTCCAGACTTCACACTTAGGTAGAAAAAAACTGATGCATTTGTGCTGCTCAGACAGCAGCAAACACTGTCTGTGGGATAATTCCATGTAGATTAAAACTCTAGTCTTTCAGGTACTCCATAACTGCTTGTCAAACTAAATTACTGTTCCCAGACACCAAAATGTGTCCTTGTGTCTGAAAAAGCTAACATGTCAGGCTTCCCTGGTGGCGCAGTGGTTGAGAATCTGCCTGCCAATGCAGGGACACGGGTTCAGGCCCTGGTCTGGGAAGATCCCACATGCCGCGGAGCAACTAGGCCCGTGAGCCACAACTACAGCCTGCGTGTCTGGAGCTTGTGCTCCGCAACAAGAGAGGCCGCAACAGTGAGAGGCCTGCGTACCGCAATGAAGAGTGGCCCCCGCTCGCCGCAACTAGAGAAAGCCCTCGCACAGAAACGAAGACCCAACACAGCCAAAAAAATAAAATAAATAAATAAATAAAATTTATAATCAGTAAACATTAAAAAAAAAAAAAGCTAACATGTCTCTGAAAGTGCCTGTCATGGTTACATACTTACCACATGTAAAAAATCTGCAGCCTATTAACGGAAACACATGTAGAATGGAAGGGGGTGGGTGGATTGTAACTGGAAGGAGTATTAAGACAGGTTGTAAAAGTCATGAAATGCATATCTCATTCTTTAAGTCATTAAAAGACCCACAGCAGTCTGCTGTTTAACACAATAAAACATAACAGTAAGGACCATAACAGTTTAGCCATGTCATAGTATGATAGAGAAATCAAATAACATGCTAGATAGAGAAAGTCTTCGGAAGGACACAAAACCCAGAACATGGCAGTAATTTCCATGAGGAATAACACTGGATGACCTTCAATGGTTTGCTTATACTTTAAAGGGGAGCACCAGCTTCACCTCCAGCAAAGAGGAGTCGGCAAAGTTCTGCCTATGGACACTTTACTCAAGTCTAGACTCAAAGCTCCAAAAGTAGGCTGGAATCTGACCAGCCACTGGAGAAAAGCAAGTGACTGGATTCCAGTGTTTATTCTCTGAAATTTGCCAGCTTGTCAGAGGTGAAAGCAAGCATTTTACAGTAAAGGTGGAGTACATGATTCAGGAAATTCTTTGATTTAAAGAAATCATAGTTTCCAAATTTGCCACAATCCCATTAGGACATGATTTTATGAGCTATGAGGAGAGAGAGAAAAAAGAGGTACAAAGCTTTTTGTACCTGTTTTCTGTCTAAAATAATTAATACTAATAATGATACAATCCCAAAATGACTCACTCCCAGAGAGTCAACAATGAGCATTTCAAAAGAAGAATAAAAGTCTGTTATTACTATGGGTTCTATGATAAGGAGAAACTAGGCTCTACATTAAATTTTTAAAAATCATGCCTCTTACAACTTTTTATAATTGAAGTGTTGAAAATCCAGTACACTCTTTCAAGAGGGAAAGCTGAACAGTTTTCTGTCGGTAACAGCAACATACAGTAGTCTGGAACCTCCTTGAAGTTTATTGCAGCACTGCTCACTAATGAAACTTTCCATCTATTAAATCTTAACAGGCATAACTATAAAAATGGCGCCAAGCTTTCTCCTGCTCTGGAATGTCCCAGCCAGCACTTTGTGACTTTTACCCTTTATCTTTGTAATTACTGTAATTATTGCAGAGTTGGAGTAGAATCAAGATCTAAGAATACATTTTTTTTTCAAAGTCCATTTTTCGTTCATATTCTCAGGAATGGGAAATGTTTGAGATGGCCTACAAGAGGGGCCAGTTACATCCATTTCACTGTAGAACCCATGTTAGGGTCAAGGACTTGGATTATCATTGAGTTCCAGAATACATATATTATATACTAGTATCTTCTACAGAACCGTGATTTCTTAGTAAACTGATTTTGGATAATTTACATATTAATAGAAGTAGTTTCGTAAATAATGTAAGGATGGAGGAGAAGACATCAAAATGATTATTTTCAGTTTTATAGCCTAACAATAAAATGTTCCCCTTTTTTTCTTATTACCCATTTGAAAACAGGCATTATTCTTAATCAGTATTTTGAAGTCTTTGGATGAAAACCAAAAGGAAATAACAGCTCTTTTCTGTATTACTTGTTCTCATGAAGAACAAAATCACTTTTATTTTTGTCTCTAAATGGTCCCTATGTCCCTATGGTGGAAGGAGGACATAACTCTTGCCACCAGTTCTTATTTGCTTAATTTTGTATCAAGTCTTCCTAATAATGAAAGCAAGTGCTTTAGGGTAGCACTCCTAGGAAGTACAATCATTTTGTTATTAGTTCCAAGCCTTTGTCCTAAATAGCAGCCACTAGAGAAAGGACATGTCCCTCTAAGAGTCAGTTTGGGGGCCAAATGAGGATGGACTGTATGCATAATGCATTGCAGTTGTCTTTATAAATTAATGCTTTGCCACAGGATAAATGTATTTGCAGTCTAATGCCCACTGGGCATTTTATCCCATTTCTATTTTCTCTTCACAAGGCAAGCTGGAGCCAAGAAGACAGCATGTACATATATAGTTTTGGCTTAGATAACTAGGACATAAAACATGTTAATTAAAAGTAAGTTCTGATTAGTTTTGTAATATGTGCCTGGCAGCTCAGTGATAAAGTGGATTTTTTGGATGACCCTGCAGACCAAATTTTCATTTCAACAATCATCAGTTCCTACTTTATGTATCATATGGGCAATCTCTTTACAACTTAACAGTCAGCAAGACATAGGTTATCTACTAAAGCATGGTTTCTCTAAATGTGATCAGTACATGGACCACCTGCATCATAATTACCCAGGGAGCTTTCTAAAATGCAGACTTCTAAGACTGCTGTATCAGATTCCCTCGGGTAGGAGGTAGAGAACAGAGATCTCTTTTACCAACTCCCTAGTTCATTCCAATGCACTAAAACTTGTGCACAGATGTGTTAAAGGAACTTCAACATGATATATTACCTTCAATTGTTCCACTTACAGCATCATCTTTGTTATCAACTAATATTTTTACTTAGCCCCTATTGAGTGCAAGACATTATCCTGAAAGATGTGAGGGTTATAAAGGTGGTTTGGTGGCATGTCTGCCCTCCAGGTACTCACAATCCAGTTGAAAGGATAAATCAAAGATAAACAGAAACACAGCATAGCAAGTGCCAAGCCCAAATAACAGTAATAGTAAGAGTGATCAATTACTGAGCTCATAATACGAGGTCTATTTATATATATTTTCTATTTCTCATCATCCTAGGTGGAAGATGTAATTTTTCTTTTGCTACAAATAAAAAATTCTAAGCTCAGGTAGTTCAAGTGACTTTCCCAATGCCATATAGCTCATAAATGAGAGAGGCAGAGTTGAGCCCAAACCCTGTGACCCCAAGGCCAATACCCTTCAAGCCCACCTTGCTGGCCTAACAGGAGCTCAAGTGGAACAAAGCTGGAATTTAGTCCTGTTCTCATTGATTACTGAACTTAAACCAGCAATGTCAAAAACAAAGCCACGGGGCCTCCATGAATAAAGCACCTTATGTCCCAAGATGTGTAAACAGGGGATACGATTTACTCATAGTGTAACACAATTCACGACAGAGCAAGAGTACTCTAGTACAGTTTTCTGTGTTTTGTTTCCAAAAGAAAAGTATATTGTAAAAAAGTTGGGTTTATTGTGGCCAAGAGTATAATTATCTGAACTTAGTCTTTCCAAGCCATGAGCATTTTCCCCTAATTCTTTAACAGAGATTTAATTTAGGGCAGATAGAGGCCAATTGTAATTTGAATTATTAAAGAAGCATAATTCTTTTCCAAATGTTGCATTATACTTAAAAAAATCTTTCTCTAGATTTTTAAAGACATGGTTTCTCAAAAGAAACAAACAAAATAAAGCAAAAAATTAAAAAAAACAAAAACAAAAAACCAACATATCCAGAAATTTATGACATAGTAAGTTACATGGGTCAAAGGAATCTTACACTATCAAAACTCAAATTGTTTTAGCTCTGGTAATATTAACAAAACCCAAGTTAATTTTTCTGTGTATTATTATCTTGAAAGTATTAAATAAAACTATTTTAAAACCTGGTTTTAGTCGGGGTTTTTAAATTATATTTTTTATTTTGACATCATTATAGATTCACATGGAGTTGTAAAAATAATATAGAGAGATCCCATGTAAAATGGTAACATCTTGCAAAACTTTTTACAAGGTCACAATTGGGATATTGACATTGAAGTCAGAAACAGAACATTTCTATCATGATTCCGAATGTTGCCCTTTTATAGCCAAACCCACCTCCCTCCCACCTACACCCGCTTTTTAACCCCTGGCAGCCACTAGTCTGTTCTCCATTTTATAATTTTGTCATTTCAAGAATGTTATGTAAATGGAATCATATAGTATGTAAACTTTTGGGATTGGCTTTTTTCACTCTACGTAATTATTCTTCCTGGAGATTTGTCCAAATTATTCTATATCAATACATGTTCCAAATTATTCTGTATCAATACATGTTCCTTTTTATTGCTGAGTAGTATTCCATGGTATGAATGTGCTAATTTGTTTAACATTCAGCCACTGAAAGACATCTGGGTTGTGTCCAGTTTTAGGTTATTGCAAATACAGCTGCTGTAACATTCAAGCACAAGTTCTTGTATGGACACTGTCGTCATCTCTTTGGGTTAAATGCTCAGGAGTACAATTGCTGGTTATATGGTAGTTGCATGTTTAGTATTTTAAGAAACTGCCAAGCTATTTTCCAGAGTGGCTCCACCCACTTTACAGTCCCTTCAGCAATGTATGAGTGATCCAGTTTCTCCCCATTTTCATCAGCATTTGGTGGTGTCAAATTTCTTATTTTAGCCATTCTGATAGGTGTGTAGTAATATCCCATTGTGGTTTTCACTTGCATTTCCCTAATAACTGATTATGTTGAACATCTTTTCATGTGCTTAGTTGTCATTTTGGTGACAAGACTCTTCACATCTTTTGCTCATTTTCTAATCATAATTTTTGTTTGAGTTTTGACAATTTAAAAAATATATTCTAGATACCTGTCCTTTATTATATGTGATTTGTAAATAGTGCTTAGTTGTCATTTTGGTGCAAGACTCTTCATATCTTTTGCTCATTTTCTAATTATAATTTTTGTTTGAGTTTTGACAATTTAAAAAATATATTCTACATACCTGTCCTTTATTATATGTGATTTGTAAATACTTTTACCCACTCTTTAACTTGTCTTTAAATTCTCTTAACAGGATCGTTCTCAGAGAAAAAGTTTTTAATTTGGATGAAGTCTGATTTATCAATTTTCCTTTTATATACCATGCTTTTGGTGTTAAGTCAAAGAACTCTTTGCTTCACCCTAGGTCATGAAGATTTTCTCCTATGTTTTTTTCCTAGAAGTTCTAAAGTTTTAGCTTACATATTTAAGTCCATGACCATTTTGAGTTAATTTTTGTATAACATGTGAGACTTAGGTCAAGGCTGATTTTTTTTTGCCTGTGGATGTCCAGCTGCATTGTTGAAAATTATGTGCTTCCTCCATTGAATGGCTTTTGCATCTTTGTTGAAAACCAGTTGAATATACTTGTGCGAATGTATTTCTAGGCTTTCCATCCTGTTCCATTTTCTATCCCTCTGCCAATACCATATACTTTCATTACTGTATTATAGTTCTTGAAATTATTTTTCTTTTTCACATTATTCTTTTTCAAAGTTGATTTAACTATTTTAGTTACTTTGCCTTTTCATATAAATTTCAGAATAATTTTGTCTATATCTACAAAAAAATCTTGCTGGGATTTTGATAGGAATTTCATTAACCCTGTATATTAATTTGGAAGAATTGAGATCTTTAGTATGTTGAATAATATTTCAATTCATATACAAGGTATGTTATTTCATTTACTTATTTTTTTATTTCTTTCATCAACTTTGTATCGTTTTCAGCATAAAAATTCTGTATACATTCCATTAGATTTACTCATACTTTTTTATGGAATAAATATAAAGAATATTGTGTTTTTTGGGGGCTTCCCTGGTGGCGCAGTGGTTGCGAGTCCGCCTGCCGATGCAGGGGAACCAGGTTTGCGCCCCGGTCCGGGAGGATCCTGTGTGCCGCGGAGCGGCTGGGCCCGTGAGCCATGGCCGCTGAGCCTGCGCGTCCGGAGCCTGTGCTCTGCAACGGGAGAGGCCGCAACAGAGGGAGGCCCG